>NC_072405.2:137501742-137804772 GCF_028858775.2 Pan troglodytes
TAACTTGCCTAAAATAAGTCAAGTCTCTGATGAGAGGGCCAGGATTCAAGTTCAAGCAGTCTGACTCCAAAACCTCAAAGCACTTCTGTGGTAGGAAAGAGAAATGAATGGAATGGCATAGAGTCATCTAAATGACTACAGTAGAAAGGGAGCATTTCCCGTGTGCAGTGTTATTTTTTCAGGGCTTTGAAAGATAAATAGGAGCATGCAGTTAAAAAAGAGAGGAGAAGGCATTCTAGGCAGAAAGGCCAGTGCTTACACAGAATCTCAGAATTGTAACAGTTCCTATTACACCCTGGCAGAGTGATGCCAAGGCTGTTATTGTCAAGCACCCTCCTGCCTCCCAGTGGGGTTGAGAAGGGGTGAAGGGACACTGGCAGAAGTGAAGCTGGGAAGTTTGCACTTGCTAGTTGGGACTTGCATAGCCATCTTCTCAATGCCAAAGGGGACCTCAGTCTCTGTGTGCGCTTTGTTTTTTGTTGTTGTTGTTGTTGTTGATTTGTGGCCCAGGCTAGAGTGCAGTGGTGTGATCTCTGCTCACTGCAACCTCCATCTCCCAGGTTCAAGGGATTCTCCTGCCTCAGACTCCCAAGTAGCTTGGATTACAGGCGCCCACCACCACACCTGGATAATTTTTATACTTTTAGTAGGGGTGGAGTTTCACCGCGTTGGCCAGGCTGGTCTGTGTGTGCTTTGGATTTGAGACACTCTGATGATTTAGAGTTGAAAATGGGAGTAGATTGGGTGATTCTCTAGTTATCATGTTTAGTCAAATCAGATCTGTGCATTCAAAATCATAAGGCAAGTTTTCCTGTGTGGCTCTGTAACATCTTTAAAGAAATAGTTCTGATGTCCATCCGGTGTTTTTTCAGAAAGAGCGTCAGGGTTGACAGTAGCTGTGATGCTCCAGATGGAGCTGCGGATAACAGCATATAAGTTTCAGGGCAGTGGTTGAGGGGCTGTGGGAGGGTGGGGAGGGAAGATGGATGACTTTTCTCAACCATCTGTATTTGACTGGAATATTGTGTGACTTGTGAAATAGAATTAAAGATATGATCTTCTTATGGTCTTCTCACAGTTTTCAAGGGATTTTAGGAGAAAACTCTTAGCCATACAGAGCTGTGGACAAGAAAATCACCTATCAGAACATATTTATCTAGAAAAGGAAAATTTAAACAGTCAAATAGAAGAGTTATTAGCTTTCTTTTTCCTTCTCTCTAAGAAGGTTAGTTAGAATCAGCTTTCTTACTCACTACATCCTGTACTTAGAAAGGAATAACCTGCACATGACACGTTCAAAAAATCACCTTTGCATTCTGAACCTAGCTGGGAAATTATGACAACAATGAAGAGATATGTGGGCGTCCTCACATTTTGTGTCTTAAAATGTCCAGCTCTCAGGGTGAAATATTTTCCCCCATGAAATCCCCATTGAAAACAGAAACCAGAACTATGATCTAAAAGAAAAATATCTATTTGAATATTTCTACTTGTGAACTGACATTTTTAGCTATTTTAGTACCTTTTTTTGGGTGACTGAAGCATAGCAAATAGAGTCTTGTTTCCTTCCCACAGATACCAGATTTCTTCAAACAGTACATAGAATGGTGCACATTACAAGGCATTTACCACACAAAAAAACAAAGGCACTGGAGGAAATAAGGGTTGGGGGAGAGGGAGGAAATGGTAGGTACCATCTCACATGGGGATATAGTTCTCACAGATCACCAGGTAGGGTCATGTGATCTGCGTGAGTTTCCTAAGGGAGAGAGGGGCTCTCCTTTTGTTCGTGTTGGCTGCATCACTGCATTTCATTAATTCTGAACGGCAAGTGAGCAAGACCCTCGCTGCTGAAATCTGATCAGATGTTATTGATGAATCATGGAATTCCAGAGTTAGGAGCCGGAAAGAAGGTCAAGAGGACATCTGAGTCAGTGTCTGACTAGTAGCAGGTGATGGGTTATGATGTCAGTTTTGGAACTGGACAACTAAGGCCCAAAGGTGTTCAGGCATCCTCTTCTGGTCCAAAGGTCAGCTCCAGGGACCAGGCTGCAGGTCTCTGACAGCAGAGGATAATTCTCTTTCTATATTACACATGCCGCCTCAACTAACCAGCATGAACATAAAATCTGCATTGTAGCCAAGTCTATAGCTGTGGAAAACACAGAGTTCCTTCTTCCCACACCCACTTTTGAAGAGTTTACTATAAATGTGTGGCAGATCATCACCCCTGGGGCTTAGCTTTGGGATTTCCTAAATCTCAGAGCAACGTAAGCACAACGGCCCCACTTTGCATACCTGAACTCAAAACTGAACAAAATCATACTGGGCATTTTGTTTTCGTTTGCAGCCAGATATTTTTAAATAGCCTTTTCTTATGCAATATAAAAATAATACATACCCATTAAGAAAATAAAAGATAAATATAACAACGCTTTTTCAAAAATATCATTCTGCAATTACAAAATTGGCACACAGCACAGTCAGCAAACTTTTTCTCTAAAGAGCTAGATGGCAGATATTTTGGACTTTGAGGACTTAGGGTATCCATTGCACATATTCAATTCTGCTGCTGTAATGCAAAAACAACCATAAACAATACATAAAGAATGAGTGTGGCCATGTTCCAATTATTTACAAAAACAGGTGGCAGGACAGATTTGGCCTGTGGGCCATAGTTTGCCAGCACCTGGCATATAGAATTGAGAATTTTTTTCCTATGTTTATCACATCAGATATCCAACTGTGTATACTGTTCTTTTCACTTCATATTGTATTATAAATACTTTCTTGGATTATTGAATAATCTTTATGTAGTATTTTGCACAAAATGGTTGTTTATTATCTCATTTTATGAATGAAGCAATATTTGCATGACCATTGACATTTAGATGCTTTCCAGTTTTCTTACTATTTTGCGTATTGTGATAAACATCAGTATACCTTAGATTTTTGTCTTCATTTCGGGTAATTTCCATAGGGTATATTTTGGGATGTTGAATTAAAAAAAAATACTCTTAGGAAAAAACTGCTAATTCTTTATCTCAAAAGGCTTCACCCATTTACTCCTAGAGCTGTGGATGAAATTGCTCATTTCTCCCTAACCAGACCAACACAGAATATTAGACTTTGTAAAGCATTGCTTATTTGATAAGAACAAGGATGTCTCAGGCAAGTGAGGAATTGAGCAAATATGATGCTCAGGTCACTAAGCCTCCTCATCCTTTACTCAGTAGGCCAGATGACCCTCCTCACTCAACTCCCCCAAACCCCACCCATGGCCCCAGACAGAGGGCAGAGAATGAAACCTATTATCTTTCTGAACGTTCCTTCCCTCTTCCTGTCCACCTCACATCTGGATGAAATACAAATCCCCTGACTTCCTGTTTCTCTCCCTACAATAGGTCCCAAATGTCAATTTCAAATTAACCCTTTTTTTGCTTTTTGCTTCTCCCACTTCAACCCCAAACTCTCTTTTTTTGAGACAGGGTTTCACTCTGTTGCCCAAGCTGGAGTGCAGTGGTGTCATTACGGCTCACTGCAACCTTGATCTCTCAGGCTCAAGCAATCCTCTTGCCTCAGCCTCACAAGTATCCGGGACTAAAGGCTTGTACCACCAAGTCCTGCTAATTGTTTATATTTTTGTAGAGATAGGGTCTCACCAAGTTACCCAGGCTTGTCTGGAACTCCTGGGCTCAAGCAATCCTCCCTCTTCAGCCTCCCAAAGTGCTGAGATTACAGGTGTGAGCCACCATACCCAGCACAAACTCTTTATTGTTGTATTTTCTCAAAATGAGTTTCATAGAGCTTTGCCTATTTAAGAGTCTCCATTTGGCCATTCTTTGTTAATTTCTTTCACTAAGGCAGGCAGTTCACAGGAGTATGTGAAAAGACCCTATGAGCAATAGGGAATAGTGAGGTGTGTGGTACAGAGAGTCAAATGCAAACACTTTCAACAATGTTCCAGGAAAAAAAGATAAGTCTATTGATTAGATTAGGCCTATAAGGTCTTTCATTTACGATCCTGGTTCTAGATAATTCACTTCTACCTTTTATCGTTCACTAGCCAGGCACACAAACCTTCACAACCTGCCCTGCCCAACGTTACACTGCTTCCTTCCTCCACACCCCACAGCCCACCCCCCGACTGCATGGGTAACCCATAACCAGCTAAACTGAACTATTCCAACACACATTTCAGCCTGTCTAGTCTTTTGCTCATAATGATCCCTTCTTCCTCAAATACTCATTCCTTTTCTATAGTTTTTATCAGTAAAGGCTCAAAATCACTACTCTGATACTACCTGTCTTTCAAATGTCCACCCACTGGGGCATATCAGTCTTCTAACAAATATTTATTGGGCATCTAGTATATGCCACTACCTGTGCTAGGCACTGGGAATATAGCTGGAGCAAGACAGACCCTGCCATTCTCATGCAACTTACAATGTAGCTTCTGCATATTGATCTTTCTATTACTTGGAAGCCAGGGGCTCCCCACTCCCAGACTGGGAGCCCCCTGAGGACAAGGGTGGTGTTCCATTTATCACTAAGCTCTATGCCAGGGACAGAGTAGGTGCTAAGAGGATGTTTATGAAATGACTAAATGCTGTGTTGCTAACAGGAAGCAGGGACATCCTTGAGGACAAGATAGTGTCTGATTCACTTCTGTATCCCCCACAAGCAGCTAGCACAGAACCTGGCACCATAAATCCTAAGTCAATAAGCATGGGAGGAAATGAGTGACTGGCTTTAGTTTACCTCTTTACTCCTTTCCCTATAATATCGCCAAAGAAAACAAAATCCTGCAAAAAAGCAACCAGCAGATGGTGGGAAAACTGGTTTCTAAACCTGAATATCACTATATATGAGAAATACTCTTTTATTTTTGGGAAAATATGAGTTTTGCATCTTATTAAGATGATGTGTTTTAGCTATAATTAATAATCATCGTCATTGCTGATGGCTGGTTCACATATTCACCACTTGTTGGCCGAGGGAGCTTGGGTGAGGGAGTGATCTCCTCTGAGCCTCAGTTTTCTTTTGTATAAGATGGAGATATGAAAGCATATCTATCTAGAGTGTTGAAGGACAAGTTAATCAATGAGGTAAGTATGTTTTAGTGCCCAGTACTAACACGTACCCCTGCTATGTTTTACTAGGGGTATGTTTTACTCCTAGTACAGAGTAGGTATTTAAGAAGTTGTAGATTTTTTTCCTTCTCATTATTATTCCAATAATCTAGTGTGACAGCAAAAATTAAGCTTCTATTTTAATAAAAGTGTCTCCTATTTTTTCTCCAATCAAAACCGCAGGTTCTTATTTTAAGGGAATCATGTCTATTGGTTGACCCCAGAGAATTCTGAATTGTCTCAGTGTGCAGTGTGATGTCATATTAAGGAACTATAGGGCAGTGGTTGAGAGGGTTAAGGTTAACAAGTCAGTGTTAAGTGTGCCTGGATTGAATTCATTCATTTATTCAACACATATTTATGGAGGACCGATCATGTGCTAGACAATATACTAGGTGTGGGATACAGTGAAACCAAATCCTTGCCCTCATGAAGTTGACATTCTACTGACAGAAGACATTCAAGCAATACATGTATACAATTTATACTGAATTTGTATTATATGAAGTGAGAATGAGGGTGATGGAGGAAAATCGAAAAGGGAAAGAGGCAAGGGTATGCTGTGGGGGAGATTGAATCTCTGTTTTTAAACTCATAAGATGCATGGCCATAGGCAGGATGACCTCCACAATTTGTAAAACGCAGTGCAAAATGAAAATGTAGCACCCACCGTTCAAAATTTTGAGTCGATGACTGCAGAAAATTGAACCAAGCACAGGTCCTTTTAAGTACACGCAGGACCTGTGCAATCCCACAGAGCAGACACCCGTGAAGCTGATCCTGAACTTGAGCAAGTTGTTTGATTTTTCTCAGCCTCAGTTTTTAATTGGGAAAGGACTTGGAAATATTGAAACATGTGATAAGAGAAAGTGAATCTAAAGCTTTTTCCTCTAGGTACAGTGTTAGACAGTACAAAGGGCATTTTTACCTCCAACACATCTTTCATGAAGAGTTTTTTATCTACGTTTCACGGAGCCCTACGGTAAATAAATTTGCCCAAGTTCTAACAAGATTCTGGAATCTCATATGTGGGTATGTTCGTGTTGGGGTGTGTGTGTGCGTATGTGTGTGTGTATGTGGGGTGTATGGGTGTCTGTGTTTTTCCTCTGAAAAGCACCATAGTCTCTGCCACATTTTTAAAAAGGTGCATAACCCTTTAAACAGGAACCATTTACTTTAAATGGAATCAGAAATCTCACTATAAAAAAGCAATAATATTAATTTCTACTGTGTGTGTCTCTTACCATTTATTCCATGTTCACAATTCGTCTTATTTTCATTTAAGACAACCAACTGGGCTAGTTAGAGCCGAGATTTGAGCCCAGTTTTTCTCACTGACTCTAAAACCTATCCATGCTCCTAAACCTCCTCACCATTGGAGGGCATTGCTGTTTACCCTTTCAGTTTCAGCTGTACTATCAAAAGCAGCAAATCAAGGGCAGGGACCACAGCTTGACCTTAAACTATTCAACTGCACTTAATTACCCATTGTAGTGGAAGCACATAAATACAGGATGTCCCCTCACTCTGCCATTCTGCTTTGCATCATTATCAAAAAGACAAAGGTAATTCATGTCTAATTACTCACTCACCGCAAGGTCAGAATATTTATTTTTATCATACTTGTGATTTTTAGGATTAGTGATATCAGTATTTATTCATGGCTAACCTAAATCAAACATCCTGTTGATATCTGTAAAGAGCCATATAGTTATTGTCGCAGGTATGCTGAGTCACAAAGCAAATACAAAGTTTATGAGTTGACAGGGAAAAGGCTGCAGAGAGGTAGAGATAAGTGTGCCTGGGTAATCACAAGTGTCTTGTGAAATATACACATTGTTTATTTATATTGTCCATTTATCAAGCTCAATGGGGGCTTGGGAAACTGAAAATAATCAAAATAGGAAAAATTATTGGTATTATTTTCTAAATTTGCTGCTGGCGCTGACTTTTTGGTTCAATTTATTAAATACTTATTTTAGAAATTATTCTCTGTTTTTAGTGGAATAGAGCTTTGACCAGCTTGAGAAAGACAAAAGGAGAAGTAGAAGAGAAGGGGAAATAAATGAGGCTCATGTGACTGGGATTAATTTACTCAGAGATCTGGAGTAGCAATAATTTGTGTCTTTCCAAAACCCCTGCAGTCAATTAATGAGATCAATTTAAAGTGGCAGTATTGAAAGGGAAAACCCAAACACTTAGATATAGCAGTATGCAATTGACCTATTCCTTTTCCCATTCAGATTCAGTCAGTCAAATATATCTTATTGACTTTGACTACTGTCATCATAACTGTGTTAGCTAATTGTCTGAAGTTTTCATTCATTCTCTGTCTTTGCAGATGTCACTGCTATTCAATCTGTATTTCCTTGCTCTGTCTCGCTGTCTATCTGCACTAAGAGGATATACACATGTGTGTGTACACATTTTTTTTTCTTAATCTATCCCATTGTTTCTCTTGATGTCCTTGGACAGATCAGCAGTCTGAAAATCAGGCTTCTAATAGAGAGTCTTACTAGAAGTAACTAGCTGTGAAACTTGGGCAAGTATTTGACCTCTCCCTTCCCCCATCTATGAAAGGAAGATGTGAAAACAAATGGTTCTGTGGGTCCTCTCCCACTTATTCACTCGATATTTCTATAATTTTCTATCTAGTTTCCATGGAGCACAAGGTCATTAGTAATGTGCCCCATGACTCTCAGATTAATCAGACAAGCCAACATTGGGGGAGATGTGAACAAAGTCTTAGGGTCTAGTTGATAGTAAGAATATGAAATGAATATGACTCACTGATGTGATATAGTCTTCAAAAAACTAAATTTGGTGTTTGAATGCGTAGAAATATATTAGGTGTTACAACATAAAATTTCCATTTTGGTAGATGGAAAATGTTGAATAAAGGCAATTTCATAAGGTTCATAGTCTGTAGAGTGAGATGGAAGTGGAAAAACCTCACTTTGCTCTGTTCTGCTCTACTTAGCTCATACTTGAAGTAATCATTCAGTTCTTGATGCCATACAGACAAAGAAGGTAGTGGACAAAAAGAGACATACATATTCAGTAGATAGCAACCAAGCTGGGAGGGGAACTTTAAGGCATGTCTGGTTAATGGGGAAAAAAATAGAGGCTCTTTAACTTGGAGGTGTTAGCAGTCTTTTAGTCTTTAAAAGACAGGTGCAAAAGACTAAATTTTTCTGTGTGTATATATATATATATATATGTACATATATTTAATGCAATATATGACTGAGTAGTTCATATAAGTGACAGTAGTAATAGTGACTAAGAAGTTCAGTAAAGATTCAGATCCGTGTAAGGAGGAACTTTTTGAATGGAGCTGTCCAAAATTTAAATGTGCCATGTCAGCTGGTTGCAGTGTGCCATTGCCAGGGTTGTTTAAGTTCAACTCAAGCAGTGCCAGGTGGTAGGTCTAGGACACCGGCTATCTACCTGGGGTGAGTTTGTCTCCCAGGGGGCATTTGATAATGCTTGAAAATATGTTTGATTGTCACAATTTTGGGGGTTGGTGGGAGGGTGCTATTGGCATCTAATGAATAGAAGTCTGAGATGTTTCTAAACGTCCAACGATGCACAGAACAGTGCCCTCGCTATAAAGAATTACCCAAGCCAAAATGTGCCAAGGTTGAGAAATCCTAGTCTAAACAGTTTGATACAGATGTTTAATTCCTAACATCCCTGTAGCTGGGGAGAAAAAAGTGAAATTGATCTATCGGACCAGCGGTTATGTAGGCAATTGTTTATAATGACATTTAAAAAAGAATGTTAATCACATGCAGACATGCAAATTTTAAAACATATAACATTAAACATAAAACATTAAAAAAACTCTATTTTATAAATATATCAAAATATTGACTGGTTAATTTTGATCAGTGAGGTTATTCATGCTTTTGTTTTTCTTTTTTCTGTTTTCCAAGTAGCTATAATATACCAGTCCTGCTTTTAAATTCAGAAGAAGAAAAAAAGAATCTAAGTTGAATTTTTAAAACCTGATATGTCCCTGAGGACTGAATGGCACATGGTAATAAGAATAACCCTAATAGTAACTTCAATTTAGCTAGCAGCATACGAGGAGACAGGCCCACTCATTCACTCCCAGTCAGAATGTAAATTGTTATAACCCCTTTGGAAGACAATTTGGCAATATGACTGCAGAACCTCAAAAATATTCATATGCTATGACCCAGTCATTCCAATTTTGGGAAGCTAGCCTAAGGAAATAATCGAAAATAGGCACAAAGATGTTCATTTAAGCATGATTTATAATAATGAAAAATTGGATTTATAATGGCTACAAATTGAAAACAGTCTTAATTACTAGAAATAGGTGAATGTTTAACTAAATTGTAATAAATCCATGTGATGTAACACATAGCCATTGAAAACAATATTTACAGTTACTGATGATGGGGGAAGAAATTTAAGATGCAGAAATAACTGTAAAGAGTAAGGGTCCAAAATAAATAAAAAGGATAACCCCCAAAATGTAAGTATACAAAGAAACCATGATGTTTGAAAGTATATGTGTTAAAGTGTTAACAGAAAGTAAAGATCTTTAGGACATGAGATATGAGTGTTTTAAAAAATTTTTTTTCTTTACAATTAGAAAAGGTCATAAAAATATACACAATGAAAAACATAAATTTTATAACCAGACAAAAACTTTAATAATATTTGTCAAATGCCAAATCGGAGTCCAAAGCCATTGTCCATTTTAAGAAAATCATCTGACTTAACATCACTACTGCTTTTCAAGAGAGCATCATGCCCATTTCACAGAAGAGAAAATTTGGCCTCATACTCCTCAGTCTCCATGTTTTAGCTTAGATATTGTTTCCTCCAGGTGGCCCTCCTTGACCTTCCAATTCTGGTTAAATTACTCTTTTTCTGATTTCTCATTACTTTACTGATTTTATATATGTGTTTATATATATATACACACACACACACACACACACACATATATACACACACATATATATATGTTGTGCCTAGCAAGTGTATGACACAAAATATCCATAAATTGAATGAATTAATTAATTAATAAAGAAATGAATAACTTACCCAACCTGGTAAGTGGCAGGGCTGGCCAGGTCAGTGCAACTTCAAAGTCGATGTTGTCACTGAATGCTCCAGATGGATTGCAGAGAAGACCAAAGTTCATGTCTCGGCACCTTTCCCAATGTACAGGGCTTATTGTTGGGACAGAGTAGTGCCTGGCCTAGAAGTTAAACATTCATCCAGCTAGCTATTAAGGCTTGAATGCCTTCAAAGAACAGCATGGATTTTTCTGTGAATCGTGAGCGTTTTCGCAATGCTTAACACGGCAGCTGGTAATGATTATTGCTCCTGTTTCCCTTTGAATTTCATGTTCATTTACTTAACAGGGAATTGCTAATCTAGAAGAAGGGGGTGGGTGAAGAATCCCATTTGTAAAGAGGATAGCAGGTTAATGAAAAGAAGCAGAGGTATGCGTAGGTGATAGGGTTTCTACAGGGCTCAGTTCAATTGGTATGATTTAAAGGCAAGCCTTGGCTGGCTGGTCATAATAAGGGCCACATTATGGAAGGGATTTACGTGGCAATTACCATGGTCCTTGCTAGTGGGATACAATGTTTTAGGGCTCCCTGGGTACTTAAGATTAATGTCTGAATCAGTAGTGTTATTGTTGCAAGATCTTAGTGTGATGGGAGCCATGTGAGGCACGAATTTTTATCCCTTATCAGAATGTAAAATATCTCATAGTCTGCAAGAACACCAGTGACTATGGCCTGAAGTAGCCCTAAGACAGTTTAAACATCCTGTTGATTGTTTTTTTTTTTTTTCCTTTTCCTTGGCAACCAGAATGCATAAATGAGTCTAGCGCTACTTTTGTTCATCCAGGTAATATGATTGAAATGGGAATTATACATGTTCAACCATTTAGAGAAGAAGGACTAAAAATCATAGACCTAAAGCAAATTAAATGATTATAGAGAATCTACCATGTAAATGACTGCAATTAAGGACTTCTTCATGTACCCCGGGCCAGATTCACAGCATCTGGGACAAACTCACCATGGTTTTTCCCTAGTGTATTTATTAAGAATGATGATCCTGAACTTCAAGGAGACTTGGGGAATTTTTGGATTCCTGCCAGGTATGTACCTGGCCAAGATTAATTTGGTGAATCAGAAGTTCCCAGGAACCATATCATGAGTACTAAGAGAACAAATTGATTTATCTAGTAGTATGTTTCTCCAACCTAGATATCTGTGCAAAAAAAGTGCAGCGGACATGGTGCACATTCCAAGAAGTTCTCCTTCAAGGAAGTGGTCAAAATATGTAATGCCTATTTATTATCCATTTTGAGACCCAAATTATCTGGTCAATGGGATCAATACCTTATTCCTCTTCCCCAGAAGCCTCACAAATAAAGACTTAACACCATCTCAACAAAAATAAGATAGGGACCTAGACATGGAGAATATGGCTGTCTCATGGATTCTAAGCCATCAGGTAGAGTATTGAGAAATGCTATTGAAACAGGAAGTTCCTGCTAAAGGTGTTGGTGGGATTGGGATGCCAGTGCAGAGTGATGCAGTATTTGGACAAGAACACATAACACGAAAGTGTCTGAATCCTGTTCTTGTCTATAATGACATCTTGCCATTAAATCCTTGAGAACAAAGAAAAATAATATATATTAGCTGAATTGTTTGCTAAACCCAAATGTAGACCTCAGTAGAACAGACAGGACTACATGGAAGATTCCTTTTTCCTGGACAGGGTATTGCCAACTAGCCTCAAATTAAATCAGGGCAGAGCCATAAAACTATTATAATCCAGGGGAACCTGGATTTGGGGCCTTTTCATTTTGAAAGCAATATCCAAATCTACCCAGAAAGTCTAATTAAATCCTTATGGATCTACTTCTAATTGGTTGCTATCCAATTAGCATTCTGAAACCTGAGTGCTCAGATCAGCCCCCCTTCCCATCTTGGTGGAGGGGCAGGGGGAGTACATTAGAGGAACAAAAGAACAAAAAAGAGGCTTTAAGCTTCTGCTAGAAGCCAGTATCACAAATCTAGAAGGACAAGCCAAAGCCAAGATATAGTAGGCCAGGGGCAGCCAGTATCCTTCATTTTCTTATTCATTCATTAATTCACCCATTTATCAGGTGGACATTTGCAGGGCACCAGTGATGCTGTCAGGCACCATGTTTGGTGATGAGTTACCAGATGGTCCTAGCAGGTGAAAAGACTGGGAACCCACTGGGAAGGATACAAAAATTATTACACAGCTATCAGAGCAAGAGGGAGGTTAGTAAAAGCTGGTGGACCTTAAAGTTTCTCTACTTTTGCAAGTGTAAAAACTGGGGTCAAGATAGAGTTTGGGATAACGGATGCAGCCATAGCCAAAGAATGAGTCTAGTGTCTATAGAGAAGTTGTGATATTTGGAATTTTCCATGTGCAAACACACACGCACATGCACGTGCACATGCACACACACCACACACTCCTCACCTTTGCCATTTTCATAGGGAAACATGAAGAAATAACTATATGGATTTTGGAATTGGACAGTGTTTTATTTCAGCCCCATGTTCGCTTGCTAGCTATGTGATATGTGACTTTGGGCAACTTGTTTATCTTTTCTGGGAAAACATATACCTCTAGGGGTGCAGTAAGGGATAACTGGAAACAGTGGAGTGTGTGCCTGGCACAAAGCCTGCGGTGTAGATGCCATTTAATAAATGATGGTTTTCTCTATCCTGCATCTTGAGAGTAGATCCAATCTATTGTTTATTCTTTACAGTAGGCATGGTAGAGTAAAAGGAACAAAGGAATCGAGGGAGGAAGGGAAGAAAAAAAGAGAAAAACCATAAGGCCAGGCGCGGTAGCTCACGCCAGTAATCCTAACACTTTGGGAAGCTGAGGCGGGTGGGCGGACCACGAAGTCAGGAGTTCGAGACCAGCCTGACCAATATGGCAAAACCCCATCTCTACTAAAAATACAAAAAAAAAAAAAAAAAGTTAGCTGGGTATGGTGGCACGTGCCTGTAATCCCAGCTACTGGGGAGGCTGAAGCAGGAGAATTGCTTGAAACCGGGAGGTGGAGGTTGCAGTGAGCTGGGATCACACCATTGCACTCCAGCCTGGGTGACAGAGTGAGACTCCCTCTCAAAAAAAAAAAAAAAAAGAAAAAAAGAAAAAGAAAAAGAAAAAGAAAAAAAAAAGCAACCATGAGACGAGCAAGAAGCTAAGTTTACAAATAAATGTGATCCACACTTCTCAACATCAGGACAGGTCCTTCATGCTTAGATTCCAGGTCTCTTCTTGCGAATGGGAACAGTCAACACTTATCCAATGATGCATTTAAGAGCACCAAGTTTTAAAAAGAGACAAATGTCGAAAAGAAATGCCATTTATCATCAAGCACCATTATTAAACACTAGCTTGTTGGCATATCTGTAAGTCTGGTTGTCATTTTGCTAGGTGGAGAGGGCAGAATTTTGGAAAGTATCTAGGCCACACCCATGTTTCAGAATAGTAATTACAAAAGCCACAATGTATTGATCACTTAGACTCATCATATATTTGTCCTTTTATTTTAAATACCCCAAGGATGGAGGTCTTTCTAGCCTAATTTTCCAGCTAAGAAAATCAAGGATAAAAAATTTTCTTGTGTTGTTACTTTATCCTTAGTACCCCCACTGGGAAGTAGGTATAATTAGCCTCATCTTAGAGACGAGAAAACTGAGGTTCAGAGAGGACTGTCCTGTAACCAGAAAGAGGATGTGTTAGGATCTGAACCCATCTGATGAAAGGCTATGCTCTTAATTGGTAACATTTCCCTGCCTTGCAAGGACACATGGAGGTCACAGGATACCCAGGGAAGGTAAATGCTCTGTCCTTTTCTCACCAGTACTACAACTTAGTAACAGCCTCTGGCCCAAAATGAGACTGGACATTGACTTTAATGGATGGAAGTACACATTCCTAACATGGATTCATTCAGAAGCACCCAGATTTCACAAGAGGAAATGATGAGGCATTTTTCTGAGGTGTTGAAATTGTGCCCTTTGTCAGTCACAAACAAACCAAAAAAAAAAAAAAAAAAGGCTTTGATAATTCCTCAAAGGTAAAAGGTAGCCTTTCTTCTCTCATAGTTCTGATATAGTCCCAAAAGGAAACAAAAGCTTGCATAATTCTAGCCCCCGTGATTCTTCTTTCCTTCTTATTAACTACAAATCTTCACCACATTTTTTCTTACTAATTAGTCAAATGCTTAAGCTTCTGAGTCACAGAGTTGTCTACTGGTTATAGCTTGTTCTAGCTCTTCCACCCTCAAATGGAACTTGCAAGGAATTAGGCCCTCTGAAGATCCCACATTCAAGTCATGAAAACAAGCCAACAATGAAATCAATCACTGCCGAGAAGGGTGGACAAGCACAAGCATTAAGACCCACTACTGTTGAGTCAGGGCCTTCAGATATGCTGCCAATGGGAAGAAGAGAGAAAAATTATGTTTATTCATTTACAAATATGTGCATTCTTGCCTCCAAAGGTCCCAATTTCACACTGGTCCAGTTGGGTTCTCTTTCCTTTGCTGCATTCAGGAGCACAGTTGTATTTCATCTACTGCTTGAGAATGCAGTGGAGGTTGTCGCCAGCAGTGATGGAGCCAAACATAAAGCCAATTACCTTTCCCTGGGTGGCTAATGGAGGCTCCAAGAAGCCAGAGTTTGCCCACAGCCATATGGTCCGAGAGAATAGACCATGCATTTCTGGAGGCTTTACCTGACTTTCGCCAAAAGCATGCACAGAACGTGGAACTTGGCCTCCTGAAGAAAAGGCGTGTCTTCAGCTTAGGTTATTCCTTTCTCGATGCTCACCATGATGTCAGGCTCCTAGTAGGAGAGCCATTAACAACTGTCATGTAAACCACAGGAAAAAAAGCTATGAGTGGGATTCTTTAGCTATACTTATTGAAACAAACCCTTTAGTATGAATGTATGACCTTCTACTGATTGGCCCTAAACACTTTTCCAAAGCTTCCCTCCACTTTACTCATCAGCAATGCAGCTGCCAGAATTCTCACCGTTCCCAAGCAGCCATATTCTCCCAGGCTTCTCTAGTTTACATTCTCCACCCTTCCTTTGTCACCAGGTATCATCTAAAAGTCATACCGGATTATGTCACCTACGTGCACATGCACATACAAGGACACACACACACCCCTCATTAGTCCGGATCTCCCTGTTTGCATATAGAATGAAGTCTAGGCCTGTTAACATAGCATGTAAGACCCTCCTCAGTTGGCCTCCAAAACTGCCCATCCAGCCTCATTTCTACTCTCCCTCCTTCATCTTTTTCCTTACTGATGTTACCACAAAATTCTCTTATACTCCTCCTCATTTCCAAAGGAGACCAGGCCTGGACTCAGTACCTTTGTGTACTGCTGCTTTGCTACCTGCTGTTATCCTCTCCTTTATCTCTATGAAGCAAACTCTTTCTCATCCTTCAAGAGCTAGTTCAAATATCCTCCTCTGGGAAGCCCTTTCTGAAGCCCACAGATGGAGTTAGTTATACCCTTTACTGTGAGCACACCAAGGAAAAACAGCTTTACTCGTGTGCATATCTCACTGTGTTGTAATAGCTTACCTGCCTATCTCACCATTAGACTGTGTACTTCTAGAAGGCAGAAATCTTTTTCCAATGATTTCTTATTTCCCAGAACCTAGAACAACACATATTAGAAAGGGTTGCTTAGTGGATATTTTCAGAATAAATGAGTGCCTTCGGTGACTTGGCACTTGATGGGCAATCTTGGCCATCCTAAAGCATTCCATGCCATCAGATATACCCTGCGTTGCCATGAGCTTTATCATTGGCTTTTAGAACATCATCCTCCCACTTTGAATAAATGGTCTAGCAGACAATACAGTCCTAAGGAACAGAAAACCTAAGTGTTAGCTCCAGGATTCACCAGCATCTTATACTTGCTCAGGACAATAGAGGATGCGATTAGGAGCTGAAATGATTATCTAATTTCCCATGCATGGTAGATCCTAAGTAATGTGCTCAGCAAATCATATTTATCCTTTGAAGTTGAGAACTAACTGTACAGCAGAAACAGGACCAGGTACTCTCTAGATCTTGTTTCTGTTTGGAGAATCCTGGTCAAAGAATGCCAAGGCTAAAAAGACTGCCAATATCAATCACTCTATTTTAGAGATGACAACATTGAGGCTTGAAGAGGAAAAGAACCAGGAACATGAATAAAGGCAACCAATTAACAAATATGCCACAGATAATGGTAGAAAACTGTCCACTGCATAGAAGAAAGAGGGTGTTTGTTGAAGGTTCTGGATTTTCTCTATTTGCCCAATAAACAGGTGCAACTCTGAGCCACTCCACTGTGCAGTAGATCCTAGACCCTTCTGTGAGGCAGAGCAGATCTAAAAAGCTGCCTTGGGCCTTGGCAGCTCTCACTGTGCTTATAGAACATTGACATTTTTGTTAGGGGTGACTAAGAGAGAAGATTTGCATTGGTTAGAAATTAGTCAGATGGCATTTCCTTAGGCTTTGCTTTCATTTCTCAGTGAAAGGTTGTGTAGGAAGCATTTGATTTTCCTGTTATATTACTTTATTAATAATCTATAGTTATTGGCTAGTTTCCAGAAGCCTAAAGCAAGAGAACTTGATAATGAAGGATACCCTAAAAACCAGAGACCTTTGGGCAGACACTGACTTGGGGCATTAGGAGAACTCATTACAAGTCCTGGATCTTGATTTTCCCCTTTGTAAAATGAAGGACTTTAACCAGGTACTCTCTGGGTCCTGTTTCTGCTTGGAGAATTTTTAAGACCTCAGAGTCTATCTATGAACTGTTTTTTACTGAGCACAGTTCTCTCATGCATCCTGTGTGTGCTCATTTCTCAGGACACAGTGATAACAAGATGGGCTTCATTCCTGCCATCATGGAGTTTTAGCCTAGTGGAGAAAACAGATAATACCATTGGAAAACCCACAATGAAGAAAGATTGTTACCAATCCTTATGAATGCAGTGAAAAAAACAATGAGGCTCTGAGGGTTACAACTACACAGTGTAATGAATTACACAGAGGGGGTGTTCAACTTAGACTGAGGGCCGGGGTGTCTTAGGAGGAGGTTTATAATCTGAAACTTAAAGGACAACAATATCTAGTCATGGCCTAGATCATGGCTCATGGCCTGTAATCCCAGCACTTTGGGAGGCCAAGGTGAGAAGATCACTTTAGCATAGAAATTCTAGACAAACCTGGGCAAGATGGTGACACCCTGTCTCTAAAAAAATAATTAAAATTAGCTGGGCATGGTGGTGCATGCCTGTGGTCCCACCAACGTGAGAGGCTGAGGAAGGAGGATTGGTTGAACCCAGGAGGTCAAGGCTGCAGTGAACCTTGATCATGCCATTGCACTCCAGCCTGGGAGACAGAGCAAGACCCCGTCAAAAAAAAAAAAAAAAAAAATGTTAAGACTTAAACATTTCATGGAGAAGGAAAAGAGTGTGCAGGAGACTGAGGTTGAGAAAAGTTTGGGCTGTCTGAGAAACCAAAAGGAGAAAAGGACAGAAGTGTCAGTAGAGTTCAGTGAGTGAGGGTGCAGATGGGGGATTATAAAATATGAGATATGAAAGAGGGGCAGGTGCAGAAAGATTGAAATTGAGGTTTCAGTATTATGTGGGGAGGTAACCTAATTTGGTTTACATCTTAACTCCATTATTCCAATGGCCATTTGGGGAATAACCCAAATTAGGGCCAGCACAGAGGCAGGGAGAAAATTTAGGAGGCTTCCACAGTAGACCCAGTCAGAGATAATGGTGATCAGATGGAGATGGAAAGAGGTAGACGTGTTTGGTTGGTATTTTGGAAAAGACTCTGATAGAATTCCTTGATGGACTCATACTTGGGTAATCATTGAAGAGCAAGTCACTGTGTTAGGGACTGGGTGAGATGAGTATACAAAAGTAAAGAGAACATGACCCTCTGGCCAAGACCTTCAGAAGCTCAGAGTTCACGTAATTTTCATAAAATTCAAGTGAGTAAGGGCTACAGCAGCAATGAGATGTTATTTTGCTTTCACAACAGATGAGGCCTCCATGAATGGGGAGTAAGAAGAAAAGGTTTCACAAAGGAGTAGGCCTGTGAGCTGGGCCATGAAGGGTGGGTTCTGATCTATCAAGCAGAGCAGGGGGAAAGCCCTCAAAGCAGAAAGAGCAAAGCTGCATGGTGTGAAGACTGCATGTGATTCAGAAAGTGTGAGCAATGGTAGACTCGTGCCAAAGCACAGTGTGTAAGGAAGTCAAGGCTGGAAACGTATGCTGAGGTCTGACTGTGAGAGTTTGAAGCCCCACTGAGAGGTCTGCACGAATTAAGAATTTCAGAGAAACATGATTAGTTCTACAATTGGAAAAATAATTCTGGTGCTAAGAACTAGTAAGGTATAAGATAAGCCTAATCATGGAGTGATTTGAAGTTGAAAAGAGTTTATAAGTTATTCTTTAAGAAATCTCTGTTATTGAGGTGTGAGGCAGAGCCAGTACGTAATGTCTATGTTCTGAACCAACTGAACGGGGAAACAAAAGGCTAACAATAATATCAGACATTTGTAGAGCATTTACTTTGTGCCAGGCAACATTCTGGATGCTTTATGTACATTAGCTCATTGAATCATTTCAATTCAATCATTCAACGCAGGGGTTTGAATCTTAGCTGTTTGAGGTCATTGTCCATGCATTCACCTATAACATTGTTCTGTCTCTTTCTGCAAACGTAAGATAAAAATATTACCTTCATTCTAGAAAACACCCCTTTGTAGAATAGGTTTATACCTTCAGGAATGTGGACTTTCCAATCCAAACTCCAGGAGTAGACAGATACCCACCAGGACTAGGCAATGCAGGAAAATCTCAGGCTTCAGCTAGGACTGTTTCATACAATTTCCTGCATGGCCAGGAACAAGGGTGAAGGCATGCACTCTGTGAGCAGCCCATTTGTGGACAGTGGGTCATGGGACTGAAGGAACCATGTTACACATGCCTGAGTTTTCTTTCCAAGCTCAGAAACCATATCGAACACCCCTCCCTTGGGGAGAAGTGAGTGAGCAGGTGGAGAGACGATAGTAATGTTAGTATGGTGGAACTTCTTCCCCATAGATGGAAACACTGAGGGCTAAGAAGAAGGGCCTCTCCTCCAACATGTGTTATCTAGCAAGGCTGCTTCTATTTAAGAATGATATATAGTCTAGTGTAATAGAATACAATATGCCTAGCTCTAAAATTATGTTGGAAAAAAATCAACATTGTGATGTGCTATATTCAGTCAATGAGTAAATATTTCTGTGCCTGCCACATGCTCAGCATTATAATTAGAGCCACCGTGAAAAATACTTATCCGTGATCCTTTGTGCTGTCAAAGCCTAAATTCCCCACTTAACAGAGAATCCTGGATAATTCCCAAAAAACAAATTTATTATGTGTTTCTATGGTTGTGTGTTTGTCAAAAATTGAAGCATTAATAGGAATAAGAACAATTTAGACTATAAAAGCCATAGGCTTATAAAAATGCTAGCATCAGCACATTCCAAAACTGCCTGCCCCATCCCTTGATGGTATGTGTGATTGCTGTCACAAAACTAGCAGTTAGAATCCTTTGTAACTGAGGATATAAACCCAATTTAGAAATATGTCTTTACTAAAGGGTGGAAACTTAGAAACTGAAATGGATTTACCACAATGAACTAGAACTAAATGTACCAACACGGGCTCAAAACACTCTAAGATAATTTTTCAAATTTATTTAAAATTAAGAAAAGAAAACTGGGTAACATGGAATCACAAACAGTTGAAAACACTGGGGTTACATAGTATTAACATATAATTACATGATCATTTGTGATAAACAGAAAATTTAAAAAAAGAAAAAGGAGAAAAAAATAAAAAATAAAGACAAACAAAAAACAAAAAAATAGAAAAATGAGAAAAAAATTGATCAATGGCAAATCACTGGAGATAAATCATTGTGTACAGATTTCCCTATTGAAAAAAATAACAGTAATTAAACACCAGCTAAGCCTTCTTTCTTCTTTTGATTTTTGTGAAAAATCGCAATAAGATGTATCTCTAGATCGTGTGCTTGCCAGAATCTTTGCTGTTTCTTAGGTGAAAGATCATTGATAAGAATCTGGCGTGGAGAACAGTCAAGGAAGCATTGCAGCTCAATACAAAACGGTGGCCAGGGAAGATCCACTGAATTAGGAGTCAGCAGTCATTATTCTACTACCTGCTAATCTTCTATGAGCTTCGTCAAGTCATTTAAGCTTGGTACCCGTCAGTTTCCTCATCTGAAAACTGAGAAAAGTTGTCCCAAATTGTCTAAGTCCATTCCAGCTTGATCACACTAGCATCTTATGTGCAGCTTCTTAAAGTCCAGCTCACACCTCTGTCAACTCCCTGTATAATATGACTTCAAAAAAAACACCTGTGGTTTGTTTATACATATATATGGACATATATACGTTATACATATATATTGGTTATACATATATATGGACATATATAGGTCCACTCTTCTCATATCCACAGGGGCTATCAATATAATAAATGGGCAGTATCTGTAGTATCACTTATTAATAAAATGAAGTTTTTCTGACATATACACAACCCAGACTATTAGGTCATTATCTCAATAATCCCTTAGTGTAGGGAAAAGGGCAGAAAACACTTACATTTTCTGTCTTGAGCATTAGCAAGCCACAGTCCATATAATTTAATTAAATTAACAAATGAATAATCTATAATTGACCTGTGTCTGTTTCTCCAAGCCAAAGGGTAAGTCAGATATACATGATTTTAAAATCTCTTGTTATTTTCAGTATAAATTGTTCGGCTAAGTATCCAACAAATTGGAAGAATTAAAATGTTAATATCCAGTGCAATAATCTAAAACCTACTGGTCATCTACAATATAAAATGTTAGATTTTAAGGAAACTTCAGAGCTTATTTTACACAATTCTTTCACCTTTATGGTTGAAATTTTAATTTTGCGACTTCCTTTTATGAAGATCTGGAAGTTACAAAGACAGAAAGGTAACCTTATATCTCAACAGTAGAGAATCAAAGGAAGTTGAATAATGTACCAAGATAAATCAGCTTCTGGCATCAAAAATCCTGTCACTTGGACTTGAAAACTGGTGGTCCTGGGACAGAGCCTAAAAATAGGTCTTTTATCCTAATACACACACACACATATATATATATATATATATATATATATATATATATATATATATATATATATATTATAGATGGAGAGAGAGAGAGAGAGAGAGAGAGATGGAGTCTCACTCTCTTGCCCAGGCTGGAGTGCAGTGGCGCGATCTTGGTTCACTGCAACCTCCACCTCCCGGTTCAAGCAATTCTCCTGGCTTAGCCTCCTGAGTAGCTGGGATTACAGGTGTGTGCCACAACATCCAGCTAATTTTTGTATTTTTAGTGGAGATGGGGTTTCACCATATTGGTCAGGCTGGTCTTGAATTCCTGACCTCGTGATCTGCCCGCCTTGGCCTCCCAAAGTGCTAGGATTACAGGCATGAGCCACCACACCTGGCCAATCCTAATTAATATTGATTACAAATTATTAAAAGTCACTCAAACTGTAATTATAACATTCTTATACCAGCCGTTCTCAACAACATAGTATCTGCCAAAAAGTAATTAACAAATACTCCCTGTGTTCTTGTTGCTGAAGGAAGTAGGATGAGAAAAGGAGACATTTAAAGGTACTCTACAGGAGGTATAGATTCATTTTTCTATGATATAGGGTGTTTATTTTTAATGTGGACTACACATTGGAAGTAATATTTCTTGATTGTAAAAAAGGCTGGGAATAATTGCTTACTGCCAGAAAGCAGAGGATATAGATCTAACAGAGAAACAAGTAGCCCTACAAGAAACAGCACAGACTCAACGTGCATGAGAGAGACAAGGGCTGCAATTAAGATGACCAACCATTCTGATTTCTCCAAGACTGTCCAGGCCTTCTCCCACATCTCCAGAAACCACCCCCATTGTAGGTAAACCAGGTTGGTTGGTCACCTAAGCTGCAGCATCTTGCTGCCATTCTGTAACAAGCAAAGACAAGAAGGTTTTAATTGGTAACCCAAGCATAGAGAGCTAGACGCACCTAGCCAGTATGGACAATGCAAGTCAAGAGAAGTGCTGGACCTACTGAAAATAACAGGACCAAAATGAGATGGACCCCTTACCCATGCTGGTAAAGAACATCAGCAAGTGTTTAGTAAGGGAGGGCCAGTGCCTAAATTGAGAATGCATTATGTGTTCTCTATAGTGTCCTCTGTGCCTGTATATGAAGCCAAATTGATAAATGCCTGATTCCCAAGGCACGAGTCCATCCTCTGCCCAGGCAGGCACAGAACATTTACCAGAGCACATTTTCCTGCTGACACCTGTTCCAGTGGGATCACAGAATCTGCTCAAGAAATGGCTCTAGACCAGCGGTTCTCAAACTTTAATGTGTATTGGAATCACCTTGTTGAAATGCAGATTTGATATTTTGATTAGGGGAATGCTGGCAGGGAAACTGAGGTTTTGCATTCCTAACAAGCTTCCAGGTGATGCCCACAGACCACACTGTGAGTGGCAAGGCTGTGAGCTCCAGTAATCAACCAGGTTGGGAGGGTGATTACTGGAGATGAAAGATGAAACCTATTTGACACACCCAACCTACAGCAAAACTACCTACTCATAGGGCTGCTCTGAGGGTTAACTGAAATAAGTCACACAACGCTCCTAGCACAGTGCCTAACATCTAAACCACATATACTTTCCATGCCAAATGATGGGTTCCATCACTCTTATTAGTAGTCTTGTAAATGCAATTTATATGAAAACTTCAGAAAGCCTGGTTTGTAGAAGTCATGAGAAGAGTGGGGTTATTAATATATATACACTCAGTTCTGACTCGCACAGAGAACAAGCCTTCTGCACAGCAGAATTCAGAGGAGGTCTACTCTAGTGCAGGGCTTCCCAGCCCCTGGCTGTACTGTGGAATCACATGGATATCTTGCAAAAGACATGAATGCCATTACCTCACCCCCAATCAACTGAATAGGAATCTCCGGTAGTCAGGTCCAGGCTTTCCAGAGTACAGAAAATTTGCAGGTTATTCTAAAGTGCAGTCAAGTTTGAGAGACAGACACATAAGGAAACTAGAGCTCCCTGAGTTCTGAGGTTGACTCTCATCTCTGCTTTGACAAACTTTCTGTGCCCCATTTTCCTAATTTGTAAAATTAGAGTAATGGAAATAACAGTAGTGTCTATCTCAAAAGGCTAAATAAATCAATTTATGTAAAGCCCTTATTACAGCTTAATTTATGACTATGCTACATTTGGCCCTACCAGAATGGATAGGTGGTGCATGACTATTACTATCAATATCTAAGACCTAGTACCTAAGTAAGAATTAATTCTATGGAATTCTGTATTTAGACCTGTTTGTATTCAGGATGTTATATCTTATACAAGCGTTATTTTAGGCATAGTAATATGACAATTTAACATATTGTGAGCACATACTATTTATCAGGCATAAATACATATTATATACTAAATACTGTACTATTAATATATGAAAGGCAAAAGAGTATAATAGGAAACAGATTCAAACATGAATTGTGGTTCTACCGTTTACTACGTATGTGACCCTGAGCAAGGTACTTTTCTCATCAGCAGCCTATTTCCCTATCTATCAACAAGTATGATGGTAATACCTACCATTTAAGGATTATTTCAAAGAATGAATGGAGAAAATCAATGTAAAGAACCTGGTATAGCACTTGCCACTGAATAGGGGCTTACTAAGTGCATTTCTCCACCCTATCCATGTATTTTGGGGGTATAGGAATGAATAAGGTACCCCCAGTTTCTATGGTCTACTGGAGAATACAGGAAACAGACATACAAATTTCATTGTTTCCTCTTTAAAATCCTTGTATTAGAGACATACAGTGATAAAGAGCTAGGGTCTATTTATAGGAAATAGGAAGTTCATTATGTATATGTGCTGGGTTCCTTCATATAGTACATCTGGGAATTTTATTTTTTTGTATGTGCATAGTTAGCCATCATTTTGATTTTTGGTGGATTTTATACTTGTTACAGTTTTTAAAGTAGACATGATTTGGCAGATGTTTAGAGTAGTAGGTGTGTGTTGCTTTTGATGTCTTTGAGAACACAGAGTCCTCGAGGGCTTGGATGTCTTTCTATAGTTGTATTCTCTAACTAATAACTATGCAGTTCATGAGCGTTAAACAATGTCACTCCAAGTTGCATAAGAGGCCATTCTACAGGAAGCAGAGGGAGTTAGTGTAAGAAAAAACTGAACATTCCACATGGATATTGTTCCATCCCACTCAACAAGGGGCAAAAGTGACTGAGGAGTTCATAGGGGATTCTGGAATGGATCTTATAATCTTCGTAGAACTTGAAAGATGTATTCAACCTACCAATTCCCTGATAAACTGATGATGGCTAATAATAATGATTCATTCGAAACACTAATGCCTACTCAAGACTCAGAAGATGGGTTGAATTCGCATTTACATTCCTAACTAGATGTTTAATTGCATTTAAATACTATTTAACATTTAAATGACACTGTAATGTACAAATAAATATTTCTACCACCATTTAAGTGGTGATTAAATCATGATTGTTTGATTCACACATCATTCTGTGTACTATTACTATCCCATTTTACAGATGAGCAAGTCAAGCCAAAGAATTCATAAGTAATCAAGACACAGTTATTCATCTAGTCAACAGCAGCAGTACCTATGAGCCCCAGCCATGTCTCGTGTCCACTGATTATGCTTTTCCCACTAAATGTTGGCCATGTTGGGCAATGTGTCTTGTTACTTGCCTGTGTGTCAATTTCTTTATCTCTTGACTCTACTTCACAGTGAAAATATGATAAAAATGAAGCTAATTAAGAAAAGAAATTCTGGAAGAAATAAAGTTTTGTATAAGCCTAGAAGATTATGATGTTTCAGGAAATGTGGAAGTGGACCAGAATTAGGTGTGTGTACAAGTAAACCTACCACCCTCATTGAGGCCTACAAACCAGGCACTCTGAAATTTTAATTATTTTTTGGTTAACACTGCATTTCTAAAAGCCTCCTGGAACATTTTACTTCCAATTGCCAATTCTTTAAAATCCTCTTGGGTTGAGTCCAAGCTTGAAAAATTTCATCTGAAAATGAATGTTTTGGTTTTGTTTTGTTTTTTTTTTAACATTCATAAAGTTCAGGGCATAAAGTACTCTTTCACAGAGAATAAAAACAAAGTTTACAGTGGAAATCATGTCACAGACAGGCCATGGGGCACTTTTCTCCCTAGCCAATCAGCCAGAGCTGGGTAAGTGAAGGATGGAATCTGGCCTCAGGGAAGAACTTTTTAGGGTAGACCCAACCCCCTCTGTGAGACTGCTCCTGCTAACTACGCTGTGAGCATACTGGGCTTGCAGTGAACTCAAAATTCTCATCTGAAGTTTGACTTTATTTCACCATGCATTGTGAAAGGGTGACTTCTCCAATCATCCAAAGGAAACATGGTCTCCTTAGCAAGACTGTACTAAACCAGCCTAAAGCCATTAAACCTGAAATCCAGTGCTGTTAACAAGATGGAACAAGTGAGCTCCATGCCAACTGGTTTTCAGCCCCAGGTAGACTCTATTTAAACAGGCTGTGAACTCTTTCCACCACCTGCATTCTTTAATGCTTCTTAGTGAATTTAAAACAAGTGATCCCAAGCCACAGTGATGGCTTAGGAGCTGCCAATACCAAGCGTATTGAAATGCAGTGTTCCCTTAGCTGCCTACTCTTTGCCCATATTATGCTGCAACTGTACTGAACCACCTACAGATGCCCACACATGCTATGCTTTCTGTTGTCTTTGTGCTTTGGAACCTGAGAGGCCCCTCCCTGAATTTTCTCCCTCATGGCTCCATCACCACACTCACCTCTCTTTCTGGTTCAGGACACAGGTCCGATCCTTCCTTCTCCCTTAGTCCTTGGACTATTCTGCAAGATCTCAGGTCTGCACTCACAACACACACTATGTTTGCTTCCATCTCAGCACTTCTCTTCCTATCACTTGCCTGTATTTTTCTGCATTCAACCAGTTATGAATTCTTTAAACATTTGGTACATTCTACTGTACAAAATTTGAATAAAGAATGACATACATACAAGCCATTCACTGTTGTTTAGGTGGCAGAAAACTACTAGTTATCAAGTGCCTTCAATATGCCAGGCACTGTGCTTGGTACTTCAAGTGAATTTTCTCATTATGTTTTTCCAAATATGCCGTGAAGGTGATATTATTACTAGCATCATCATTTTATAATTGAAAACCTTGTGCTCAGAGAAGCTAAGTAATTTAGAATTGTTCCAAGGCCATACCAAGAGAAATTGTATTCATTTTGGAATACAATTCCAATTCTGGATTATTCTGAATGGAATCCCATGTCTGTCTAACTTCTAATCTCAAATAATTTCCATGTCATCATATTCCTTTCCTTACTTCTAGGGAATAGCACTGGTTTCATGCTTTCAGATTTTTTTTTGCTTGAATTAGCCAAATGTCAAATGCATTTTTAAATTTCCTTGAACAGGGACCTGCAAATGCTCTGGTGTGTCATTCGGAACCCCCTTCAGAGCCAAGACATTAATTTACCCAGTTGATGGGAGTGTTGGATGCTAATTGCATTGCCCTCTTTTGGAGACCACAAGTTTGCCCACAGTTACACTCCCTTCCCAGGGTCAGTCTGATCCAACGTTAGTCAGTGTAGATGTGCTCTTTGTCCCAGTTCAGGAAAACTCTGCGTGGCCACCCTAGTGCTAGAGCTCCCTGTGGAATGGGCTGGTCATCAATTGCAGCTGCCTCACAGTTCAACTTCTCCTTCTGCCCATTCCTGTTTCCCTCACTCTCTCTCTTTTTTTTTTAAATTATTATTATACTTTAAGTTCTAGGGTACATGTGCACAATGTGCAGGTTTGTTACATATGCATACATGTGCCATGTTGGTGTGCTGCACCCATTAACTTGTCATTTACATTAGGTATATCTTCTAATGCTATCCCTCCCCCTCCCCCCACCCCACGACAGGCCCCAGTGTGTGATGTTCCCCTTCCTATGTCCAGGTGTTCTCATTGTTCAATTCCCACCTATAAGTGAGAACATGTGGTGTTTGGTTTTTTGTCCCTGCAATAGTTTGCTGAGAATGATGGTTTCCAGCTTCATCCATGTTCCTAGAAAGGACGTGAACTCATCCTTTTTTATGGCTGCATAGTATTCCATGGTATATATGTGCCACATTTTCTTAATCCAGTCTATCACTGATTGACATTTGGGTTGGTTCCAAGTCTTTGCTATTGTGAATAGTGCCGCGATAAACATACGTGTGTGTGTGTCTTTATAGCAGCATGATTTATAATCCTTTGGGTATATACCCAGTAATGGGATGGCTGGGTCAAATGGTATTTCTAGCTCTAGATCCTTGAGGAATCACCACACTGACTTCCACAATGGTTGAACTAGTTTACAGTCCCACCAACGTGTAAAAGTGTTCCTATTTCTCCACATCCTCTCCAGCACCTGTTGTTTCCTGACTTTTTAATGATCGCCATTCTAACCGGTGTGAGATGCTATGTCACTGTGGTTTTGATTTGCATTTCTCTGAGGCCCTCTCTCTCTTATAAGTGTTGTTCCCGAAGACACTATCCAGTGAACTTTCTGCATGCAAGTCTCCATCTGAGACTCTGTTTCTCAAAAAACTCAACCATAGATATGACAATGAGAAGTCCATGACTACAAATTACTAATCAGAGTAAAAAATTGCAAGCAACATTTTAGTGATGGTTTAAGGATAGAATGCATGTCTCTCCAAATGCACTCTCTGGCCCAGAAAGTACCATGGATTTTACAATTGGAAATTGGACCTGCTTTGCAATGAGAATGGTCAGCCCTTGAGCTTCATAACTCCACCTGTTCACTCTGTGACTTTGTCTAGGTCATGTAACTTTTGTAAGCCTCTGTTGTGCATGGAACTCCACCAAGGTATCAGGCACGTTTTTCAAGTATGCCCTATGGTTAGGGAGGTAGAGCTCTTGGGCGCTGGCCACTCCAAAAAGTCACTCATCTCTTAATGGGATTGTTTATCTAGTGGCAGCCTCCACTTTAAGAAAAAGGAAAACCACTTTTCTCAGTGGAATAAGCCACTACTATGCATGCCAGTCAAGATTTTAAACATATGTGTTTTTAATTATGACTATACTCAGATAAGAGTGGCCAATGATATAAGTAGGAATCACAATTTATGCCATATAACCATTCAGGCATCACACATTCCTTATTAGTCCTGATACCTGTAGTTTCCAATATCGTACCTCATTGTCACAGTTATGGTGAGGTTATACTGAAAAATATAAACAATGTATATCTAGAAATGGCAAAGGGGTTCACCCTAGAGAAGAGAAATCTCAGGGAAGACATACAATTGTAGCTCCCTTTATGGGGTTATTACTGTATGTTACCCTATGCCAGACCTGCATGGGGAGTTGTTGATCAATCGGTATAAAATATTAGCTAGGTAAGATGGGTCAGTTCTAGTGATCTACTGTACAACGTAGTGCCTATAGTTAGCAATAGGTATTGTGTACTTTAAAACACGTTTAGGAGGATAGATCTTACGTTAAGTGTTCTAACTACGAAAGAAACACAAAGGAACAAAAGGGACTTTTTTTTTTTTTTTTTTTTTTTTTTTGAGATGGAGTCTCGTTCTGTCCCCCAGGCTGGAGTGCAGTGGTGCGATCTCGGCTCACTGCAAGCTCCGCCTCCCGGGTTCACGCCATTCTCCTGCCTCAGCCTCCCGAGTAGCTGGGACTACAGGCGCCCGCCAACACGCCCGGCTAATTTTTTGTATTTTTAGTAGACACGGGGTTTCACCGTGTTAGCCAGGATGGTCTCGATCTCCTGACCTCGTGATCCACCCGTCTCGGCCTCCCAAAGTGCTGGGATGACAGGCGTGAGCCACTGCGCCCGGCCCAAAAGGGACTTTTTAGAGGTGATGGGTACGTTTAGTACCTTGGTCTTGGACTGTGACCATGGTCTCATGAGTGTATGCACATATCTGAACTTATCACATGTGTACATTAAATGTGTGCAAATCATACCTCAATAAAACATTCATTTTTTTCTTTAATTCTGCTATTTTTTTTCTTTAGATACCACCAAATTCACTGGCCATTTACCATTCAAAAATCCAGAACTATGCAGAACAGGCACTCCTCCTCTCCATTCTATGGATGAGAAAAATAAGGCTTACAGTGTTTTAATACCTTACTCTAGTCCACAGAGCTAGTAAATGCCTGAGCCACATTTCAAATCCAGGTTTTTCAGAATTTAAAACC
The DNA here is from genome assembly GCF_028858775.2 of Pan troglodytes. Taxonomy (NCBI): domain Eukaryota; kingdom Metazoa; phylum Chordata; class Mammalia; order Primates; family Hominidae; genus Pan; species Pan troglodytes. Next base: position 137,531,414 of record NC_072405.2, read on the forward strand.
TTTATTTTTATTTTGTTTGTATTATGTTACCGTCTATGTTTATTTTTCGCTATTTTATTGTCACTTTTTCAACTTTATTATAATAAGATCATTTAACATGAGATCAGCCTTCAGCAATTTTGAAGTGTATAGTCACTGTTGACTATAGGTACAATGTCATAGAGCTGATATCTAGAGTTCATTCATCTTGCTTAATTGTAACTTTATACCAATTGATGAGTAACTTCTCATTTCCTCCTTCCCTTTAGCTCCTGACCATCTATAATTCCAGTTTTTGACTTTATAAATTTAACTATTTTAGATATCTCATAAAAATGGAATCATGCAGTATTTGTCTTTCTGTGACTGGCTCATTTCACTTAGCATAGTGTCCTCAAGGTTCATCTATGTTATCTATATTGTAGAATTTCCTTACGTTTTAAGGCTGAATAGTATTCTATTGTGTGTAGAGACCATATTTTCCTTTTTTTCTTTCTTGCTTTCTTTCTCTTTCTTTATTTCTTTCTTGCTTGCTTGCTTGCTTTCCTGCTTTCTCACTTTCTTGTTTTCTTGCTTTTCTTGCTTTCTTACAGGGTCTCACTCTGTCACCCAGACTTTACTGAAGTGCCACAACCATGGTTCATAACCTCAGACTCAACCTGTCTTGGCTCAGGTGATCCTCCCACCTCAGCCTCCTGGGTAGCTGGAACTACAGGCACAGGCATGCGCCCCTCTTTATTCATTTATTTATTTGTAGAGACAAGGGGTTTCAGCATGCTTTGCTCAGGAGGCTGGTCTCAAACTCCTGGGCTCAAGCAATTCACCTCAGCCTCCCAAAGTGCTAGGAATATTGGCATGAGCCACCACACCCAGCTACTGTATTTTCTTAATCCATTCATCTGTCAATGAACATTTAGTGTGTTTCCACATCTTAGATTTTGTGAACAGTGCTGCAATAAACATGGAAGTGCTAATATCTTTCTTCAGTATTCTGATTTCAATTTTTTTGGATAAATACACAGAAGTGGGATTGCTTGATCACATGACAATGATGGCCACAAGAACATTTGGGCTCACAGCCTATCAGTTTAGCAGTCCCAACAGAGAGAATAGTTACCCTTTCCTAATTGCTCTAGAAAAATCTCAGGATTGCATCTGAGTAAGTTGGCTTTGATCACATACCCACTTCTGAACCAAGCACTGTGAATATTAGACACTTTACAATTATTGTCCAGAACCGAGGAATGTACTGACTTTCAAGCTAGAAGTTCAGCTAAAAGGAGCTAAAATCACCTCCTTCTAAATTATGTGAACAGAGACGAGGAAAAGGGAGATTCTCCAAAGGAGGGGTGAACCAAAGGAGAAGGAAAGAGGTTGGAATGGCTGAAATGGCAGATGCCTTCTATGGGAAAGAGATTTTCATACCTGCAGTGCACATTGTTGGAACTCTTATCTCCTCCACTCTTACAGTGTCTGCACCGAAGCCTGACTGCCAACTTCCAGCACTATGCTCCTTTGCCACAAGGCTGAAGTTAACTCTGCCTGTACAAGAGGCAGAACAGCAATTCTGGCCTGCCACTTGCATGGAAGTTAACTCCTCTCAATAGCAAATTCAATAAATAATTGTGAAATCTGGTACATAAATACCCCGGCTCCCTTACCCCTTAGGTTAGATAATTCTGAGATATATATGCTAGGAATATCGTCCTTAAAGTTCTCTAACAGAATTAAGCTTCATTTATCTGAAGCTGAAAATGTAATCAAAATATATCCCATATTGTGGCCGGGAGTGGTGGCTCATGCCTGCACCCCTAGCACTTTGCGAGGCTGAGGCAGAAGGATCACTTAAGCTCAGGAGTTCAAGAACAGACTGGGCAACACAGTGAGATCTTGTTTCTACAAAAAAAAAAAATAAATAGCCAGGCATGGTGGTGCATGTCTGCAGTCCCAGCTACTTGGGTGGCTAAGGTGAGAGGATCACTTGAGACTAGGAAGTAGAGGCTGTAGTGAGCTGTGATTGTGCCACTGTACTCCAGCCTGGGAAACAGAGCAAGACCCTGTCTCAAAACATATATGTGCATATCCTGTATTGATTTTCTTCCATTCTCTGTGTCACTTCTCCATATCCCTATCTTATATTATGGAATAACCTCCCAAAGAAACTAATTGTGCTTGAATCATTGTCTTACAGGTAAAAAGCAATGAAATAGGCTGTTCCATGAAGTAGCAAGTTTCTCAGCAGTAGAAGTTTTCAATAATGAGTAGAAAAATGAATTTGGGGAGATTCAAAAATAAAATAGGTAATTGGATTGCAGGACCTACATTTAGACCATGCAGTCCCTTCTAAGGCTAAGTTGAATTATTACTTGTTTGACTTGTAACAGAGTCATTCTTGCAGAAAAAGAGATGTATGTTCATGCCTTGGATTCTGAAATTTGTGAAAGGAGATAATATAAAAAGTTATCTGGGGAGGGAATATTTTTTAAAGGTTATTCGAAGGTACGAGGGTTAGCTTCCTCTTTTGTTGTAACCTGTTCTTATAAAAAGACCTTTTTGAGGTGCTTCCTTTGCTTGGAAAGACCTCAACATTACAGGAGGATGTCATTTCCTTGGCTCTGACTAGTTTTAAATTTTGACACCCACCATCATCCAGGCAGAGAAAGAGCCTTCCCAAGATAACCTAAAGTCAGGAACATACATGGCTGCCACATATGTTCAATAGGAGGTGAGAGTGTGTCATCATCTAAAGTTCTTTGTGTTGGTTTGGACATGTGCCCAGGAGACAGAAGTGTAAAGGAAGTGATTTCTCTCAAAATAAACACATCAATCAAAAAAAGATACAGAATATAACTATTTTACCTTTTTGATGTGTGAAAGAAAGCAATGTCGTATGAAATTTATTCCACCATGATGATTTTACTTCCCCAGTGGTAATTTTCTCCAGCTCACTCATAAAAATACTAATAATGGACAAAATTTGTTGAGTGTTAACTATGTATTGGGCACTATGAAAATGACTTAATATAAATCATGCATTGAATCCTCCCAAGAAATGGGTCCCATTGAGTTGTCCACATTTTACAGATAAAGTAACCAAAGCTGAGAGGCTAAAGAGGCTTGCTGAAGTTCACACAATAGTGAGGTGCAAGTCTCCCTGTCTCCAAAGATATATTAGTTAGTAATCGCTGTGTAACAAATCACTCCAAAATTTAATGCTGAAAATAATAAGCATTTATATTGCTCACAAGTCTACAGGTCACTGGGAAGTTTTTTCTGGTCTTAGCTGGGTTTATTCATGCATCTGCAATCAGCCCTCAGTTGGGTAGGCCGCTGCTGCTGTTTGGACTCACTCACATGTTCGGAGGTTAGCTGACAACTGGCAAATCTAGGATGTTCACGATTGAAATAAGTGGACTTTTCTCTAGCTGGTCTCTCACCCTCCAAGTGGCTAGCCTAGGCTTGTTTTCATGGCAGTGGCAGTGGTATGATGTCTAGGCCCCAAACGGACACAGAATCATTTGTATGACATTACATTGGCTGAAGTAAGTCATGTGGCCAGCCCAAATTTGAAAGGCAGGGAAAAAGATCCTGTCTCTTCATGGGAGGAGCTACAAAGTCATGCTGCAAACACACAGGGAGGCATGCAGGATTGCAGTTAATCTACCATGGATGCTTATGTTTCTACCACTGTGTCCTTCCTTGCATCCTGGCACCTCTCTGGCAAAGTATACCAGCAGGTGTTCTTCACCTTGGTTTTGCCTGAATGAACATCTAAGAGAGAGATAGCCCATTAATTGCCAATTTTGAAAGAGACTTTCAGGTCTTGTACTTATCTCCTACCCATGTTAAATCTCCTCTTTCAAACCTCCCACAAACAGGCCTTCGGCACCTGCCAAGACACTTCCAGTGATGGGGAGCTCAATATTATTACGTTAAATTGACTTTTGTTTCCTTTTACAGTAAGTGCTTTGGAATAGGGCTCTCACCTCTATATTTGTGCAATTTCTTTTTCAGGCATCCTGTTCCTATGCTCTTCCTTCTATACACTGAAATCTTCCTTCTAGCAATTCCCCATCTCTGCTCTTTTTCTTGCTCCCTGGAGCAGACTAAAACAAATCTGTGGCTTCTCCTATATGACAACTATTTTATATCCAAAGACATTTATCAATTTCTTCATCAATTCTCCAGGTCTTTCCAGATTTAATTATTCAACTGCTCCTCTAATGAGATCAATACACTTTACTGTGTGTACACAGGTTGTCAATGTTCTTTCTTTATGTGGTACCCAGAGTCATCTACATCCTCTGAGTAAAACAGAACCAAATTGCTTGTTTTTCCTCCTCTACCTCTTCTTCCTTTTGTAGTTGCAGGTCATTCTTACTGCATTAAATTGAATTTGGTTTCTCACTCACAGTAAGTAATTTGGAACAGGACTGAGAGCCCTATTTTTGTACAATTTGTTTTCGAACCAAAGGAGAGGCATCATCTGACTTTCTCCTTTTATTATTTCCTCTGTGAGTTCAGTCCTTTCCTTCTAGTCAGTTGCTGTAAACCTTGATGCTTTTATTTAGACTGTTTATTCATCACTCAATGGTCTTCTACTGAGATACTTTTCAGTACCTTTGTTTGTGATAGCTGCTTGGGACACAAAACTGGGTAAACCCCAGCACTGGTCCTTAAAGAGTTTTCAGGCTGCTGGGTGAGGCCGTGGTTTAAAGCAGTCTCTTTCGGGCAACCTCAGGCTATTTTAGAAGCATGCTTGTTTTTCAGGGTTTCTCCTATACCCTTCTTCGACATCTCAAGAGGACACCTGAGAAAGAAGACTGTGTGGACCTGCGGTGTCAGGGGAGCATTGTCTGGTTCCCATGCTGTCTTCTGCTGTGGACTTCCTCAGCATGTTGACAATTTTATTGGGTCTGGATGTCAAGGATGTCGATGCTCTTATTGTCTTCCTCTATAATGACCTCAGATGTTTCTGTGGCCTCCAGTCTTGAAGTCCACATTCTGAATGTGCCCTCATGTTGCCTCCCGGCTTCCTCCAAGCTCAGGATTTCCATGTCCCCTGAGGGCCAGTGGCAATAATGCACTGTGGCTCTCTCTCTAGTTGGTAGTGACATGTGAGAGATAGCCTGAGCCATGTCTTGGCTTCCCTATGACTTGCTCACTACAATGGATTGTAATTCCATGATGACTATGGAACTTCTTTGAGGGGCTTGCAGACTCCCTAGGCTTTTTCTGAGGATTCAAGGATTCCAGTTCTGTTTTACTTACTTTCTCCTAAATGAGATTAGGTTTCTATACCCTCCAGCTTGACATTTTACACCAAGGGGTGAGCTGGAACTTGGATGGTCATGTTGTACATCTTGAATAGTCATTCTATTCTTTTATCTTTAACACTCAAACTCCTCCCAAGCACTCTGGTGACTCTCTGAGCCATCGTTTTCCTGCTGTGAGAACTTCCCTGCATCAGTCAGTTCTCACAATTTCTATAATCTGCTCTGTAAGTGCCTTCAAGTTCTGCCTCAATGGAAGTCACAAGACATTTTTTGTTTGTTTTGTTTTTTTCTCTGTCAACAAAACCAGCCATCTGTACATCAAAAGCATTTGCCTTCATACCATTGTCTTACTGTATTCTTAGAACAGTATTCCAGAACTCAAAGCAACAGAGTCTCTGTTTTCAGACTGGTTCTTCTCGTAAACAAAGGAAAAAATGGTCATTAATTTTATAGGGGCAGAAAGAAAAGGGACAAGGACTTTGGGAACTAGAGGTTCTGTCTACATGGGGATTCATGATACTATTCTCTCAATGATAGATCTGGAAGTTTGATTTACCATGAAAAAAAAAAAAACCCACACTTTTAAATGCTTAATTCCTGTTAAACTTACAAAGAAATTTGACATGCCAAATAATAAACAAAGAATTCAGCAACCAGAATGGTGAGAATGATGTGATTTGAGTGAAGATTTTCTAAAGGCTTAATGGGATTTCTTCCCTTTCTCTTATTTTCTGTACCACCTAAATTCTAATAACAGAAGGACAGTTAACTTTCTGTTATTAGAGCTCTAATCCAGTCACAAAAAGAGAAAAAATTAAACAGAGAAAAGAGAGATAGAGAGAAGAAGAGAAAAAGGGAAGGGAAGAAAAAAGAAAGAGAAAGGAGGGGAAGGAAGGGAAGGGAGGGGAGGGGAGAGGAGGGAAGCGAGGGAGAGGAGAAGGAAGGGGAGGGGTGAGATGGTGAGGTGTGGAGGAAAAGTTAAATATTAAATTTGAACTCAATTGAACATGGACACAAACAATGGTCACCAAGTCCCAGAACAGGTTGTGTGTGCCCCTTGAGGCATTCATCCAGCACTGTTTCAGAGAAATCCCTATTTCAATCTATTCCTATACGTTAGTTATTGAAAAGCAATAGACAATCGCAAAAAACAAGTTGACCTTTTTGTGTTCCTTGAGCCAAAGGGCCCTCATGACTGGGCCTCACACCAAATAACTCGTTACAAAAAGAGCTAGGGTCCCAGACTGCGCCAAAGCTTCAGGAGACTGCTCCTCGTCTGTGCACAGATGAGTGGCCAACTCTGGAGCCCAGGTTGTTGCTTCCTAGTCTGGTGGTGAATCCTTCATAGTCTGGTGAGTGTGTATATATATATATATATATATATATATATATATATATATATATAATCTTTCCTTTCTTCCCTTTTCATTGCAATTTGCTTATTATATTATTTGCTTATTATATCAACTTGCTTATTATATTGATTTGCTTATTATATCATTTGCTTATTATATCTGCATCGCCATTTACATGGGATAAAGGTTGTTTATCCCTAAAGGCATTGTGTATGTGTCTTTTCTTCTCCCCTTGCACGTTTCCTGCACAGAACAGGAGGAACAGAAAAAAAAAAAAAAGGAGAGGGGAGGGGAGGAAAAGAGAGGGGAGAGGAGGGGAGGGGAAAAGAGAAAATCAAAATGGACCAATGACTAGTGTTTGGAACACTAAACCCCAAATTAAGTCTTAAAATGACTGAACATTCTGAGATAAAAGTGACACAGACTCATCCCCACCCCAAAAGCAAAAAGGACAATGTAAGTGACAGACAGAAAAGAACGTGGAGACAGTGACATGGAATCCCTTAATTTCTAAGATTGCTCATTGTTCTGTTGGAAACAGGGGGTTATGTAAGTGTCTAAGACAGAGCCAGTGCACAAGTGAGTGGTAGAGAGAGTGATAAAGCATCTCCTATTCTGAATGAGATCTTCTGTCCCTTCTCATACATATCCCAATCCACAACAGCGAAAAAGTAATACGTAGATTCATTCATTCAGTGACTCAGCAAATAGTATGTGCCATGCATTTTCCAAAACATTAATAATACAATTGGGAGCAAAGCAGACAAATGTCCCTTGCCCTGATGGGAGAACACAGGCATTAAATAAAATAAGTAGATCAAAATATAGTATATACTAGGTGATGAGAATTGTTATGGGAATAAGTAAAGCAGGTAAAAAGGAATGAAGGCCCTCTGTGAAGGAGGATGCTGTTTAAAATAAGGCGAAGGCAGGCATCTTGAGACAGTTGCACTTCAACAATGGCTGGAAGGAAGTGAAGGGCACCTGAGAGAAACATGTTCCAAGTAGAGGAATCAAGCACAAAGCTCCTGAGGCAAGGCTTGTGGACTTGTTTCAAGGATAGCAAAAAAGGCCAATATGGATGGACCGCAACAGGGAGGAGAGCCTGCAGGTAAAATTGGAGACATAGTGGGAGCTGGCCATTTTAAGAATTTAGACTTTTATCATGAGTGAAAGGAAAAGAACTGAAGGAGTTGGGTGTGGTGTTTATAGGATGTACACAACAAAGTCATCGCTTAGCTGCTGTGTTAGAAGTAAACTGTAAGTGAGCCAAAGGCAGGAGCAGAGAGACCAGGTATCAGGCTGTCAAAAAAAAAAAAAAAAAAAAAAAAAAAAAAAAACAGAGATGATGGTAACATGGACCAGGGTGGCATTCCAGGTGGTGAGTGGTGGATGGACCCTAGACAGATTTTGAATACAGAACCAGTAGGATTTGGGAATATATTAGATGTGAAATGTGAGCAAAAGGAGGAGTTAGGCACTTTTGTTCCAATGGAAGGATGGAGTTGCTATTTTTTGAGGTCAAGACAGCAGAAGGAGCAAGTTGGAGAGGAAGGAAACTGGGAGTTTGTTTTGGGCAAACTTTTAAAGACATTCAAGTGCAGACGTCAAATGAGTAGTTGTATATGCAGTTCTGTTGCATTCACAGATTTGGCAATGAATTTGGGAGTCATCAGTGTATAGATGGTATCAAGGCTGTAAGACTATATGGGAGTGAGTATAGACAAAGAAAGGTGATGTTTAAGAACTGAATCCTAGAGTATACCAAAGTGTATTGTTTGGGAAGTTGAGAAGCAAACAGTAGAAGTGACTGAGATGGAGCAGCCTGTAGGGAATATCAGAATGGTATCCTGGAAGAAATGAGAAAATATTTTCAAGGCAGAGGGAGCTGTCACTAGGTCCAATGTTGCCACTAGGTCACTTAAAAATAGGAATGAGATCTGCAACATGCAGGCTTTTGGAGACATTAGCAAGACACATTTTTATAAAGAGGGAAGAATATAAGCCTAAGCAGAGTGAGTTCCAGAGGGAAAGGGAAAAAGATTTAAGAGATAATGAGAAAAAGCATCTCTTTAGAGAAGTTTTGCTAAGAAGGGGAGCAGGGAAATGTGGTATCAAGGAAAGGAGTTTTGAAGATGGGAGGAATTACACACAGACTTCATTTGCAAATAAAAATATTGGTATGGGAGATAAAGAGTGCTTTCTGAGGCACCATCCTTGAGTTGGTAAGAAGGAATGGGTTCTGGTACAAAAATGCAGAGACCGGCCTTGCACACAAACATGGATTGTTAATTCACACTGAGAGAGAGGTAAGTATATAGGGCAGATACAGGCAAGGTAGACGTGGTGCAGGGATTGGGAGAAAATTGCCTTCTGCTCCCTTCTCTTCTCTCAGTGAAATAGGAAACAAGATCCAGACACTATAGGTCACTGTGCAGTCACATTTTTTTGGATTCAAGGTCCTGGAATGAGTGAGTTGGAAAGATGGAGTGTGGTGGTTAATAAAGTGAAATACTTGAAACTGAGATTACAGGGAGTGGCAGTGATTTTAATGCCAAGACCTAAAAAGAAGAGAGAAGAGGTAAGAGAGTTAAGGTCAAGTTACTGGAAAGATTATCTTGACTGCTAGTGAAGTCACCAGTTTATGATAGGAACAGTATGATTATGATTATGAGAACAGGTCAGGAGTTAAAAACTTCAAAGAATAAGGGGGAATTCTCTGAATCATGGGTTTGTAGATGCCTGCAATAAACAGGGGCAACTGAAGGTATAGATGGATGACATAAACTTCAAAGCGAGTTTTCAGAGAGCAGGCAGGGAGAAGCATCTGGAGGCTGGAATGAGGAAATAAGAGGACACCTAGTCAACCTCCAGGCTAGTGATAGAAAGAAGCAGAAGAAAAAAAAAAAAGTGAGAAATTAGAAGGACTTTATGAGGAGACAGGGATCCCAGGAGTATCTGAGTTTCCATTAGAGCAAAAAGGCAAAAAGGGATTTATAATGAAGCGGCACAGGTTATAAGGGATTTTGCTGATGACTGATCTGGAATTGTACAAGGGAGGGTGAGGGAATTAGAAAGAGGTGAAGATGGGGTCAGATTAGGTGGTATACAGAGCAGTATTGGGGAAGTATATGTGAGCTAAAGGATGAGCTGGGTGTCTGGGGCTTTTGTAGTATTTTATGGACGTGGAGATCAAGGGAGGATCTTCTGCAAGACACCAGTGGTGAGATTGTGAATGTCAGGGGAGATAGGGTGTGGGGTCTTTCTTGGAGCACCCAGGGCTCTGAGGCATTCTTTCTCCCTCCTGCCAATGGCAGTATGGAAAGCAAGGAAGAAATAGTGTTACTATAAACAATTAAGCATGAGCCCCCTCCTCATTCTAGCCAATGTTTTTGCTTTCTTCATTCATTATACAAATACCTTTTCAGGGCCTCCTAAACCTGAATACTAGAATATAATAGTGAGGAAAATGTCAGTTTCTTCTCTCATGTAGCCTTCAGAGTATTGGAAAAAACTCCGTTCCAAAGCCCAAGACTTATTCATTATTCTATACCACCTCTTCAGGGGCTGCTTAATTACCTAAATCTGAGTATCTATGACCTCAGAGAAGGGATCTGGGCTGAAAATACAAACCTGAGCCATAATCAAGTAAAATATGGCCTAAGGAAAGAGTCTACACTCAGAAGAGAAGGACTATGAAGAGTCTGAAAAATTGGGGGTAATTGGAGTGGTTCCAGAAAATTAAATATTGAGAAATGTTTCCTTTTTTATATTTATTTATTTATTTATTTATTTATTTATTTATTTATTTATTTATGTATGATGGAGTCTTGCTCTGTTGCCAGGCTGGAGTGCAGTGGCCCGATCTCGGCTCACTGCAACTTCCACCTCCTGGGTTGAAGTGATTCTCTTGCCTCAGCCTCCTGAATAGCTGGGATTACAGGTGCGTGCCACCATGCCCAGCTAATTTTTTTTGTGTGTGTGTATTTTTAGTAGAGACAGGGTTTCACTATGTTGGGAAATGTTTGCTTTTTAAAAAAGGAGTGTGTTAGTTTTGCAGGGGTGGCATAACAAAGGACCACAAAGTGATGACTTATCACATTCATCCTCTCACAGTTCAGGAGGCTCGAAGTCTGAAATCAAGGTGTCAGCAGAGTCAGTTCCTTTAGAGAGCTCTCAGGCAGAGCCTGTTCCCTGTTTCTCTCCTAGCTTCTGGAGGTGCCCGCAATCCTTTGATTTCCTTGGCTTATAGATGCATCACTCCAATCTCTGCCGCTATCTTCACATAACATTCTTCCCTATGTCTCTGAGTCTTCAAATTTTCCTCCCCTTTTAAGGACACTAGGCATTGGATTTAGGGCCCAACGTATCCCAATATAACTTCATCTTAAACTGATTATATCTGCAAAGACCATATTTCTTTTTTTGGACGATGTCTCACTCTGTCACCCAGGCTGGAGTGCAGTGCGCAATCTTGGCTCACTGCAACCTCTGTCTCCTGGGTTCAAGCGATTGTCATTCCTCAGCCTCCCAAGTAGCTGGGATGACAGGCATGTGCCAACACACCCAGCTAATTTTTGTATTTTTAGTAGAGACGGGGTTTTGTCATGTTGGCCAGGCTGGTCTTGAACTCCTGACCTCAGGTGATCCGCCCGCCTCAGCTTCCCAAAGTGCTGGGATTATAGGCATAAGCCATCGCGCCCGACCTGCAAAGACCATATTTCTGAATAAGGTCACATTCCCAGGCTCTGGGTGGATATGAATTTTGAGGTGGCACTATAGGGCCCACTACAGGGGAAAAAGATAAAATTATAACAAACCCATGTGTCATTCCATGTTGATCATGTGCCAGTAACTTCCAGGTTTTTTGTTTTTTTTTTTGATCATTTAATTTGAGTTCATCAGAAAGAGTCCATTTTCTTCCTGTTGGGAATGTTTTTGATCTACATGTAAAGTCACTTGGTCATGTCTCTTGCCAGGTGATCATTTTCCCTAGGTCAGTGGTCATCATAATGAAAACAGACATTGATTCCAACCCCTGGGGTTTCTGATTTAGTGGTTCAAGGATGCGGCCCCAAAATTTGCATTTTTAAAAAAGTTCCCAGATGACGTTGGTGTTGATGTTGCTCATCCCAGACAACACTTTGACTCCCAGAAATCAAATTTCTCTGACTCTGTACTTAGAGAAAAGCATTTCTAGTTATGTCCAGTCATTGATGTCTCTATTTCCTGTGTGTGGTTGATGACTAGGTATGTGGAAAGAACCCTATATACAGGACTGTTGTGCTAAGGTCATTATCGTAATATTGATAATTATTCTTTGTATCCCATTACAAGTTGCAAAGTATCTTCCCATACTCTATTTAATGTAACTTTTGAACCAGTGATAAGTTGGTTACTGTTGCTCCATTTTACCCAGGAAACTAGTTCAGAGGTGTAGTGTACCTTGAGACACATCATTGCGAGCTCATGGTAGAAGCTGGGTGGCAAATTCTCACCTTTTTATTCTAGAGCCTGTGTAATCTGCCACCCAGCAGCTATTTTATAGCTTTTGAACCTAAATTTTGATGAGAACTATCTCGGTGGTGCTCTGAAAATCACTGCAAATTAAGACAACACACAGGTTTGTTTCATAGTGTATTTGTGCTACCAGCTGCATCATCAAGGTGGTGACGATGGTGTTTCCCCTCGCTCTTCTTTTCTAATCTTAGTAAAGGGCTTGCCAGCCCAGTTCTTCCGAGTTCTTTGCTCCCTGTTCCCTGATTGTCCGAATGGCAAGTTTTGTATATGCTAAGGTTCACTTCCTAACACAAATTCTCTGAGGTTCATTGGTTAATGACCCTTTCTTCTCAGGAACCAGAGAAATAAACATGATGTGGGTTGTGTTCTGTGCAGGTTGCTTCAACTTTTCTCCTCCATACTTTCTCTCTGCAGCATCACACATCTGATGAGTGGGAAAGCTGAGATTTGAACCTGTGCCATCTGTTTCAAAGCCTGCCTCTAACCATTTCACATGGCCCTGCTCACTGCCCTCAACAGCACTTCCTGTTCTATCAGAATCTTGCTGAACTCCAATCTGACTTTGCGGGTGCTCAAGAAATTCACCCCACACATTTGCATCTTCACTGTGCTCCACCCAGGCTGGCTGTGAGTTTCCAGCTCACCTGGGGTTCCTACCCTCATGCAGGTGACAGGTGTCTGAGTATCTGAAAACACAAGCTTTAGACCCAGGCAACTCTAAATATGACGCACCACTTTTTCTTCTTACTGTATAACCTGGAGTAAGTCACTGATTTTCAGAACCACTGTTTCTTTATCTGTAAAATGGGTACAAGAATATCAAGTGTGCGTAGTCGCTGTGAGAATTAAACGGATAATTTATGCAGCAAGAAGCAGCTCAATCATTGGAGCTTTTATTATTTCTGTCATGGTATTGCCTCTGCCTAGAGCCCCTAATCTACTCCTTTCTGCCTAAGTGTTCTTCAGTGCTTCTCTCACTCTTTTCTCACACATGAAAATACCCTGATCAGTCCTGCCATGATCGCAATGACGTGTTTAATTCTCTGGGAGCCTTAGTGTATTGTACAGCAAGTAGCTTCCTAGTGTCATTTCCAGCCTAATATGCCTTTCACACAATAAATGACTATTTGAAGCCTCTAATTCTTCATTTAACAACAATAATAGCCACCATTTATGGCCCTTAAAATTTGCCAAAAAAAAAAATGCACATAAGGTTGCGGTAAACACTATCGCCCTATGTGGAAAGCACTACTATAATTTCCCTTTATAGGAGAGAAAACTGAAGTTCAGTGAGTTTTAGTAGAATCCTAGTAGATCAGAGTTGAAAGAAACCCTAAAATCTATTCTGTTTCATTAGGTCCACACTTGAAATTCCTCTACAACTCAGGTTCTCCTGCGACAAGCGCTCACTATCTCTGAGACTAATCTCACTTTCTCTTTCTCTCTCTCTCTCTCTCTCTCTCTCTCTCTCTCTCTCTCTCTCTCTCTCTCTCGACCAGGCTGGTCTTGAACTCTTGAACTCTTGCCCTCAAGCAATCCTCCCTTCTCAGCTTCACAAAGCATTGGGATAACAGGCATGAGCCACTGCAACCAGCCCAAGCTTGATATTTTTATACCCATTTTACAAATGAAAAAGTGGTGGCTCAGAGAAGTCAGTGACTTGCTCAAGATTACACAGGAAGGAAAGGAATAGGGAGTCATACCTAGAGTTGCCTGGATCCAAAGCTTGTGTTATTAGCTACACACACACACACACACACACTCATCATCATCATCATCATCATCATCATCTCATTTATCTCCTTATGGAGGCTGCAACTTTCTTAGCCACTTTTAGTCCTCATCAGTCCCAAGCCCTCCAACCAGAATAGAAAACTGAAAGGCCCTGACTCCTCCCTTCTTTTCTATCTGCCAGCAGCACCAAACAAACCCTGCATGTAGGGTCTCTCCTCTAGGTATGCATAGTCGTCCCTCGGTATCTGTGGGGGATTGGTGCCAGAACTCCCCCAAGAATACCAAAATTCACAGATGCTTAAGTCTCTTATATAACATGGTGCAGTGTTTGCATATAACCTATGCACATCCTCCTGTATACTTCAAATCATCTCTTGATTATTTATAATACCTAACACAATGTAAATGCTGTGTTAATAGTTGTTAACTGTATTGTTTAGAGAAAAATGACAAGAAAAGGATGTCTATGCGTATTCAGTACAAATGCAACCACCATTTTTCCCTCAGATATTTTGACTGTGGCTGGTTGAATTCGTGAATGTAGAACCCACAGATAAGGAGGGCCCACTGTATTTTGCTCAGCTAGCTTTCCTTCTCCTCCCTCCTTGCTGCTTAACCCTGAGGCAGTCTTTCTTCTCTCTTTATCCTCCAGGGCTAGGTGAGGGGCTCACAAGCTGAGTCACCATGCTCGAGTGCAACTCTCTTTGCATATCTCTCTCTCTCTCCCAAATTAGGAGCCTCTTGAGAACAGGACCTGGGGCTTTGCTCTTTAGCTTATCTGCATGGATCCAGTATAGTCCCTGCATACAGCTGGCTCTCAGGATTTATTGAATGACTGATTGCTTCCTGAATTAGTATAAGAATGCCAGCCAGGCATTTTTCAGCTGGGTGTGGTGGCTCGTGCCTGTAATCCCAGCACTTCGGGAGGCTGAGGTGGGTAGATCACGAGCTCAAGAGTTCAAGACTGGCCTGGCCAGCATGGTGAAACGCCCCCCGCCCCCGCTCCCCGTCTCTGCTAAGAATACAAAAATTAGCCAGGCGTGGTGGCGTGCGTCTATAGTCTCAGGTACTCGGGATTCTGAGGCAGGAGAATTGCTTGAACCCGGGAGGCAGAGGTTGCAGTGAGCCAAGATCACGCCACTGCACTCCAGCCAGGGCAACAAGCAAGACCCCGTCTCGAAAAAAAAAAAAAATTGCCAAGCACCATGGTGAGCACATGGGTGACCCTGCATCACTGCTTGCTGACTTGGTCTTAGTAAATATGACACTTCTGGGGCTTCTGGTGAATGTCCTGACAGAGGTGTCTTGGCTTGAATTGAAATCTGGGAGTGCTACATGAAGGCACTGTGAGACAACTTATGCCAACCCTGACTCTCTTCATGGCATCTCACTGATGCCACCTTTCTTGCTTTCATTCACAGTCCTTTTTTTTTTTTTTTTATGAAATGATCTTATTTTATTTTATTTTTTTATTTTTATTTTTTTAATTTTCTTTTTTTTATTTATTATTATACTTTAAGTTTTAGGGTACATGTGCATAATGTGCAGGTTAGTTACATATGTATACATGTGCCATGCTGGTGTGCTGCACCCATTAACTCGTCATTTAACATTAGGTATATCTCCTAATGCTATCCCTCCCCCCTCCCCCGACCCCACAACAGTCCCCAGAATGTGATGTTCCCCTTCCTGTGTCCATGTGTTCTCATTGTTCAATTCCCACCTATGAGTGAGAACATGCAGTGTTTGGTTTTTTGTTCTTGAGCTTCTCTCTGGCCAAGGGGAAAATTACCTTCAGGATTGAAATGAATAGGGTGCGGGCAAACCCCACCTCTGGATTGTTATGGTTGTGAAGTTCCTACAAGTCAAGCTATTTTGCCAGCAAGTTTCCATTAATTTACATGGCTTTCCAGTAAGGTGCAAACAAACATCTGAGGCTTATCGCTTCCAGACATCACCCTTCTCTTCCAATCATCCTTTGGAACATCCTATCTTGAGAGTCTTCTTCCTTTCCATCCCTGCTGCTCTCCTCCACCCCCGCTGGGAGTTGCCTCTGTGATGCCTTAGTAAGTTCACATCTTGCAACACATCAGACCAGATCTACCCTGCTTCCAGCCAGCCTCACTAGCTATAAAATCTTTGCTGGACTTCAAAACTCCTTCTTACCCACGTTCACGTTGGTAAGCCTGATGCAGTTCTCTCGTGCTTCAGGATGAGGAAAATAACACTTGCTTTATTTTCATTTCCATTCCACTCACTGAGGCAGCCATGCTTGGTGACAAGGCTCTGATTATGAGGCTGCAGGCTGGCAACAGTCAGCAATGACTAATCCTAACACAGTAGTCAATGTTAGTTAAGCTGCAGGGGAAAAAGCAAAAAGAAAACAGAAGCATCAGCAATTGCACGGTTGGAAATAAAATGCTATCCGGGACAATAGACTAAATCAAAAGATGTTAATTCACCACTATTCAATAAAGAGGACCTGAGGGAAATATAAACAGCGAAGAAGACATGAAGCCCCCCCTTGCTGTGCTTATGGGCTGGTTGGGCACTGGACTCACCCAGTGTGAGCCTTAAGAAGGAACTCCCTCACCAGACTTGCTGTTAAAATAGGGAGTCTGATGGGAGTACTGGTATCCAGCCTTTTTAGTACAAGGAATGTCTCTTTTGTTGCTTTTGTCCAAGGATCCGATGTTTGGAAAGAATCTGATCCAAAAATAAATGATCACCGTTTTCGTGAGTCCTTAATTCCTTGTATCAGTTTTCTATTGATCAAAGATATACAAGTCACAAATATAAACTGCTGATCAACAGGAATCAGAAAGTAAATCCAACTTGAAGCACAGTTTATTTAACATTTTAGATAGTTTATAAAGTATTAACAAATTAAGCTGGGTGTGGTGGCTCACCCCTGTAATCCCAGCACTTTGGGAGAATGAGGTGGGTGGATCACTTGGAGTCAGGAGTTCGAGACCAGCCTCGCCAACATGGTGAAACCCCGTCTCTATTAAAAATATAAAAATTAGCTGGGTGTGGTGGCACAAGCCTGTTATGCCAGCTTCTTGGGAGGGTGAGGCAGGAGAATCACTTGAACCTGGAAGGCAGAGGCTGCAGGGAGCGGGGATCATACCACTATACTCCAGCCTAGTTGACAAAGCGAGACTGTCTCAAAACGAAAACAAAAGCAAAAACAAACACAAACCAGTATTAACAAATTAATGAGTTATTTCCTTGGTGGACTTTTAAAAATATTGGGAATTGCTCATGACCTCACTGCTCTCAACTCCACAGTACCTTTGCTTTAGTTCTCAAAGTGTGATATGAAGGAGGAGTGATAGTCTGTGCATTTGTTCAGATATTCAAGCTGTCCCTTTGCTTCTTATGTGCAAGTGATTTTCAGTTCCATGGACTTGAGTTTTTGCACTTCTTTGTGTTAACCTATTATGAGAATTCTTCAAGGGTTACTAAAATTGGGTTATGTACAAAAATAAATCCTGTCTGTTACCAGCAATTACTGAGGTCTCTAATTCAGGACTGTCCTGAGTGTTGGATGTCACATATGTCAAAATATTGCAAAGCTCCTACTGCAAATGGTTCATGTAACCAACATTATTAGAGAATATTTCCTGTTTAGAAATTTATTTTAAAAATTAAAATTAAAATTTTAATTTAAAAGTTAAAATTATTTTACCACTTTAAAAATCTTTCTAGCATAGATTATACCCTTAAACAGAGGATATGAACCTATTTACCTTTACTAATGGCCATTATTAAATTCACTTTTACTCTGTTTCTTGCACAGAGAGAGAGAGAGACAGAGAGGGGCAGGGGTGGGGGGAGGGTTCTGAAAGCCTGATGCGCCGGAATCCAGCATATCTTTAATTGGCAATTATATTTCCCCTTTTTCCCAAAACCTGTTTGAAATAGGCTTCTGTCATTTACTACTTGAAAAAGTTACTGATACTCTTCTTGCAGAGTATCAGTGCAGTACAAATTACACCTGAAGGTATTAGGTTAAATAAAACAGCATCAGAAATCTCTTAAACAAAATTGATCCTCAATAAATTAGTTGGTAGACACATTCTTCCGGAAAGACAGTGAACTCGATTTTCTACACATGCTTTTATTTGGCCTGAAGAAAATAAAATCATGCCTTACTTTTTTTATTCTTTTCTCTTTTTTTGTGAGATAGGGTCTTGCTTGCTCTGCTGCCCAGACTGGAGTGCAGTGGTACAATCGCAGCTCACTGTAGCCTCAAACTCTTGGGCTTTAAGTGTTTCTCCCTCCGCATTCCTCCTGAGTTCTGGGACTACTGGCACACACCACCATCTCTGGCTAACTTTAAAAAATTTTTATTTTTTTTGTAGAGATGGGAGTCTCACTATATTGCCAAGGCTGGCCTTGAACTCCTGGGCTCAAGCAGTCCTCTCATCTTGGCCTCCCAAAGTGCTGGGATTACAGATGTGAGCCACCATGCCCCACCTACTTTATATTTTGAAAGAGCACTTCAGAGTCTTCTAAATACTTACACAGCTAATATTTTACCTCATCTACAGACACCTCTCTAACTCTGTCAGCTATTTCATAGACTGTTGACCACGTAACCAAGCAGAGAGGATGGAGTTTGGGAAGAAGATGTATTTGTAAGGAGAGGGATTTCATTCCAAAGGCAAAAAGATCTACTAAAAAATATTTCTTGAACACCTTCTATGATAGGCCCTCGGACTATAGTAGTGAATAAGACAGGCAAAACCATTGGCTTCACAGACAGGAAAATGCACAGAGCAAGCAAGACTGCTTTATTTCACTCAGAGCTAGAGAGACTGGCAGGCAATTGCCTGTCATCTCCTTTGTCTATCTCAGATGAAAACATCAAAATCTGATGAAAGTAAAAAGAGATAAATTTGGGACACAAAATTTAAAGTCACGATCTAGCCTGCATTAGACTTGGGTCATATAGCTTACTCAACCTTTCTAGGCCTCTAATGGGACTTACCTTCCAGGGTTGCTGGGAAGATCCAGGAAGATGATGCATATTATGCAATGTACCTGGTACTCCCAAGTTCTCAGTGAGGGAATGGATTCTAAATAAAGGAGGACTGAAGGAGTCCACTGGCTTTTCTCAGAAAAGTCTATTTCATATTACACAAGCAGTGCCAAGGCGCTATATACAAATATATACATGTATAACTCATTCATAATTTCAACACCTCCTAAAAATACTGCTTCCATCTGCCTATGTCCTTTCTCCCTGTGACCACAAACACACATGACATTTGAGCTTTAATCAGTGTAGAGTTACCATTTCTAAATTTATTGTTTTCTTCTCTGAATATAGTATGAAAACAGTCCATGTTTACACACTACATTTGTTATAGCTATAACACGTTGTTTAGACATTATTTTTAAGTGCATACTTATATTCATCCAGTTTTCAGCAGTATGAATAGCGTGGCAAAGTATATCCTTATGCAGAAAAGGTGACACTTCTTTCACTGTAAATCCTTAGAACAGGCCCTTGGGATGGTAGACTTAAATTTTATTAACATCTCTCCACGATGTTATTATAAAATATTTGTTCAATTATCAAAATCCTTTGGAGAATTTAGGAAAATTGAAGGAATGGGGCTTCTTGTGGCATGTGAAGTGGTTATGTGGAGAGAGAACAAGGATTTCGTGTGGAATGAGATGTGTATAGGGAGGGAGCATTGGAATCCCTGTGTGAAGTGGTTGTAGGAGATATTACTAGGGATTACGAAGGAGTAAGAAGTGGCTGTTGGTCGGAGGATTGGAGTTTATCACGGTGTGTGAAGGATGTGTCGTATTTGAGGATCGGTGTTACTCTGGCATGTGATTGGGCTGTGGGCACGAGAGGATTAGGATTTGCTGTGGAGTGTAGTCATTTAGGGAGCATGGATAGGGGTTTATTGTGGAGTGGCTTTAGGGATGGAAGAACTGCAAATAACTAAGGGGTTAAAAATGGATGTTAGCTTACAGAATGAGAATTTACTCTGGGGTTTACCTGGGAATGTGAACAGTTTGTAAAGAGGAAGGTTTGGGGATTCACATGAACTGCAAAAGGGCTGGGAGAGGGGAGAGTGTTCACTGTGGAGTCAAGCATTTTGGGGAGGAAGGATTGAAAATGACTGGGGAGTGTGAAGTGGGCTTGAGGATGGGGGTCCTGTGGAGTAAGAAGCGGGTGTGAGGATAGGGGGACTGCAGTTTATTGTGGGGCATGAAGCCGTGTGGGAGAGGAGGTTTGAGGATTCCTGTGGCGTCTGCAGCATGTGTAGAGTAGAAAGATTGGTGATTAACGCGAAGGTAAAAGAGCCGCAGCTGTCCTGTGGAGTCTAAGGCATCTGAGGCTTGGTGAATTGGGGTGTATTGTGGCGTGTGAAGTGGTTGATGAGAGGGATGAGTAGTACTTGATTTCAAATATAACCTGGTTTTGTGGAGAGATGACTGAAGCTTTCCATGGGCGTGAAGCAGGTGGTTGTGGGGGAAGAATTGATACCTTCCATGGAGTGTGAAGTGCAGTGGAGGTGGGAGGCCTTTCCTGTGGAGCTTGACATGGTTATCGGGTGGGGGATTGGAGATTGCTGTAGAGCAGTAAGGGGCTTTGTGGTGGGAGGGTAGGGTTTACTTTAGAAGGTCAGGGTTTCTGGTGAGGGAGGATTCAGGTTTAGTGTGATGTGTGAAGCAGTTGTTGGAGGGAGGACCGGGTTCTTCTTGGAACATGAGGTGGTGTGGGCAGGGATCATGGAGGATTGCTAGCAAGTGTGAAGTGGCTGTAGGCGTGAGAATTTTACTATGGGGTGTGAAGCGGTTATAGGGGAGGGAAGCGTTGGGCCTCGTGTGGAAAGGTGAATTACTGCGGAGGAGGAGGTTAGGGCTTCCCACGGGAGGTGAGGAGGTCTGAGAAGGGTAAGATTGTAGTTTGCTGTGGACTGTAAAATGCCTGTTGGGTCAGACGATTGGATTTACTGCAGAATATGTAGTGATTGTAAGGAGGGACAATTTTTGCTTGATATGGAATGTGAATTGGTTGTATGGAGGAGGATTTGTGTTTATGATGAAGTGTGAAATGGTGGGGAGAGGGTCTGAGGCTGACTGTGGAGTGTTAAGTAGATATGGCAGTGGGAGGCTTATGGCTGGTTTTGGAGTGAGACATGGTATCCTGAGTTATATTTTGCTCCCTATCTTTCCGTAAACTATCTCCTAAATCTGACTAAACATGTCTCTCCCAGGGAAGCCACTTAGAATCATGGGAACCCTTCCACCACCCATACATCCCTCTTCTCCTCCACTTAGAAGAAATTTATTTGAGCACTTTAATGTACCTGGCCCAGTCCTAGGAGCTGGAAATATAGAAAATACAAGTTTTTCCTTCAAGAAGCTCTCAGTTTAAAAGAAAATGAGAAGCTCAAGAGCAGAGAAAACAAGTTACTGAGTTTTCGGGTCAGCTCTATGCTTCAGAGAGAGTGGGCAAGAGCATCTTCAGGTTTCCACCTTAAGAATCCATTTCAGTTCTTCAGGAAGAAATAGTGCCCGGCATTTGGGTGTGACATGCCCTTCTAGATAGTGAGCATGGGTCTAGAAGCAGCTATCCCTTTTGGAATCCTGAATACCGTATGTGAGGTACCATCTATCTGGAGATCCTAACCCTGGTGAGCCCTGGGTCCTCTGGGACAAAGGACTTAGAAGGCAGCATTGGATAGAGCAGGGACCCTGGAGTTGGCTAGATCTGGGCTCAAATTTCAGTTCTGCAACTGTGATGGGCATCTGCCATTTAGCCTATGTGAACACCCTCTCCACATTGTGGTAGTTCCCTACAGTGTAAGTCTCTCCATTCCAACATAGAATCCATTTTCCCTTTTTACACCAGGGCCGACAGGTGACACAGGCCCTGCTCATCAGACAATTTCTAGGAGATACATTTTGAGGGGTCAATGATATTCATGGAAAGGGAGGCAGGATGCAAAGAATTTATTCAGCTGTTGCAGACTAATGCAGCTGTAGCCTGGTTCTATAGTCTCCAGTTGGGGTGGCAGCTCCTGGCTCACAGCATCCTGATTATGGTAGGGGCAGCTGCCCTCTGGGTGTGTTAGTTCCAAGGTGTGGCTCTGGGAATCTTTCCTGAAATTTTAGTCTGTATATCATAAAAGCCATTTTATCGTTGTGGTAGCTATCTACCACCTTTAATAGAACTCTTTCTGCTGAAAATAGCTGCATTGAGTTATGCTGTCTACGTTAAAGAAACATGACCATAACAAACACTAATAAGCTTTGAAACCACGAATAAATCAACCTGCACAGGTCCCTTGGCCCACAGGGGCAAGCCAGCTTAATAGTTACCGGTATAGACTTGCGAGCAAGACCATTTAGGTTTTAATCCTCGCTCTGACACAAGTTGTGTAAGCTTGAATAAGTTATTTTATCTCCTGGGGTGCCTGTTTTCTCCTCCATGAAGTCAGAATGATGTTGTTTACTTCATGGGGTTGTTGTGAGAATTAAATGGACTAATTCATATCAGGTGCTTAGAAAAGTACCTATGATACACAAAACACTGAGTAAAGATTAGTCATAATGATCACTCTTTCTGAGCCTCAGTTTCCATTTGTAGACTCGAAGTGAAAACATTTACCTCATAAGTTTGCACTGACAATCAGATTTTAATAATGCATTTGATTATTTCCTTCCTTCCTTCCTTCCTTACTTCCTTCCCTCCTTCCCTTCTCCCAAAATGAGGAAAGAATGAAATGGTATTGACAGGAATCTGAGGACCACCTAAGGCAAACTTGACCTACTTACCAATTTTGAAGTGTTTCATCTCCTTTGGGACAGCTAGAATTAGAACTACACCCCAAGAAAAATGCATTGTCCAGGGAGTGACAGAAAACAGCTATGCATGTTAACTAAACTAAGTTTACTTAAAGAGTCAAGCAGTTAACATTTATATAAGTTTCTACTGAGTAAAGAACTTTCAACTAGATTTTTTATTGCTGTTTTTTAATTGTAAATTGACAATTTATATAAATGTAAGAAGTAAAAAGTGATGTTGGCCAGGCATGGTGGCTTATGCCTGTAATCTCAGTACTTTAGGAGGCCAAGGTGGGCGGATCACTTGAGCTCAGGAATTCAAGACCAGCCTGGGCAACAGGGCAAAACCTTGCCTCTACTGAAAATACTGGGCCTGGTGGTGCACACCTGTGATCCCAGCTACCCAGGAGGCTGAGGTGGGAGGATCACTTGACCACAGGAGGTGGCGGTTGCAGTGAGCTGAGATTTTGCCACTGCACTCCAGCCTGGATGACAGAGAGAAAGAGACCCTGTCTCAAGAAAGAAAGAAAGAAAGAAAGAAAGAAAGAAAGAAAGAAAGAAAGAAAGAAAGAAAGAAAGAAAGAAAGAAAGAGAGAAAGAAATTATAAAGTAATGTTATAGTTTATGAATACAATCAAGCTAGTTAACATATTCATCACCTCAAATACTTTGCTATGGTGAGAACATTTGAAATTTACTCTCTTAGCCATCTTGAAATGTACAATGCTTTATTATTAATTATGTTTACCACAACATGCAATAGAATTCTAAAACAGGAAAGAATATATTCCTCCTGTCATTTTATACCATTTGATCATCTCCCCATTCCCCTCACCCTAGCCTCTGTAATCACCATTCTATTTTCTATTTCTACGAGTTTGATTGTTGTAAATTCCACATTATAAGTGAGAACGTGCAGTATTTCTTCCCATGCCTGACTTATTTACTTAGCATAATGTTCTCCAAGTCCATCTATGTTATTGCAAGTAACAGAATTTCCTTCTTTTTAAAGACTGAATAGTATGTCATTGTGGGTTTATATCACATCTGCTTTATCCATTTATATGTTGATGAATGCTTAGGTGGATTCCATACCTTGCCTATCATGAATAATGCTGCAGTGAACATCAGAGTGCAGACATCTCTATAATAAACATTTCAAATCTTTTGGGTAAAGACCCAGAAGAGGGATTGCTGGATCATGTGGTAATTCTGTTTTTTTGTTTTTTTGGGAAACCTCCATACTGGTTTTTATAATGGCTGTACTAATTGGCATTCCCATCAAAAGCGTGCAAAGGTTTCCTTTTATCCACATCTCTGTCAACACTTGTTATCTTCTGCCTTTTTGATAAAAGCCTTTCTGACAGATGATATCTCATTGTGGTTTTAATTTGCATTTCCCTAATAATTAGTCATGCTGAGCATTTTTTCATGTCTGTTCACCATTTGTATATCTTTTGTTAAGAAATATCTATTCATGTCCCTTATCCATTTAAAATTTTTTTCTTGCTATTGAGTCTTTTGAACTCCTTATATATTTTGGATACATTAATCTCTTATCAGAGATATGGCTTGCAAATATTTTCTCCCGGTCCATAGGTTGTCTCTATACACTGGTAATTGCTTTGTTTTTTTTTTTATTTTGTTTTCTTTTCGTGCAGATTTTTAATTTTATGTAATCCCATTTGTCCATTTTTGTTGTTGTTGCCTGAACTTTTGAAGTCTAGTCCCAAAAAATCATTGCCCAGATTAATGTCATATAGTTTTTCTTCTAGAGGTTTCAGAGTTTCTGATATTACATTAAAATCTGTGATGCTTATGAGTTGATTTTTGTACATGTTGTGAGATAAGGATCCAATTTTATTCTTCTGCATGTGGAAATCCAGTTTTCCCAATACCATTTCCCAAGAACATTTATTGAAGAGATTTTTCTCTTTCCATTGCATATTTTTGGTACCTTTGTTTAAAATTGGTTAACCATATCTGCATGGGTCCATTTATGGGATCTCTGTTCTGTTGGTTGACATGTCCATTTTTTCTGCCAATACCATGCTGTTTTAATTACTACAGTTTTGTAGTGTAATTTGAAGTCAGGTAGTGTGATATCTCCAGCTTTTTACTTTTTGCTCAATATTGCCTTGGCTATTCAGAGTATTTTGAGGTTCCATATGAATTTTAGAATTGTTTTTTATATTTCTATGAAAAAAGATGTTGGGATTTTGATAAAGATTGCATTGATGCTATAGACTAATTTGGGTAATATGGGCATTTTAATATTATGAATTTTTCCAATCCATAAACATGAGCTATATTTTCATTTATTTTTTCTTCTTTAATTTTTTTTTCAATATATAGCTTTGGGGGTACAGGCCTTTCACCTCATTGGTTAAATTTATTTCTAAGTATTTCTATATTTTTGTAGCTATTGTAAATAAGATTGTTCATTTCTTTTTCAGATAGTTCATTGTTAGTGTATAGAAATGCTGTCAATTTTTGGTGGGGCACGGTGGCTCATGCCTGTAATCCAACACTTTGGGAGGCCGAGGCAGGCAGATCATGAGGTCAGGAGCTTGAGACCAGCCTGGCCAGCATAGCGAATCCCCATCTCTACTAAAAATACAAAAATTAGTTGGGCATGGGGGTGTGTGCCTGTAGTCCCACCTTCTTGGGAGGCTGAGGCAGGAGAATCTCTTGAACCCAGGAGGCGGAGGTTGTGGTGAGCCGAGATCGCACCACTGCACTCCAGCCTGGGCAACAGAGCGAGACTCCATCTCAAAAAAAAGAAAAAAAGAAAAGAAAAGAAATGCTATTGCCAGCAATTTTTGTGTGAGATTTTTGTATCCTGCAACTTTACTGTATTCATTTATTAGTTCTAATAGTCATTTTGGTAATGTCTATAGGGTTTTATATGTATAAGATTATGTCATCAGCAAACATCGACAATTTCACTTTTACTATTTGGATGGCTTTTATTTTTAGTTATTTGTTTATGTATTTATTTTTGCCTAATTGCTCTGGTAACGCCTTCCCATATTACACTAATTAGAAGTGGCAAGAGTGGGCATCCTTGTCTGGTTCCAGATCTTAGGGAAAAGGGTTTCAACTTTTCACCATTGAGTATAATGTTACCTGTTGGCTTCTAATATATGACCTTTATTGTGTTATGGTACATTTCTTCTATACCTAATTTGGTGAGAATTTTTATCATGAAAGAATGAAGAATTTTGTCGAATGCTTTTTCTGCATCTAATGAGATGATCAAATGCTTTTTATTCTTCATTCTGTTAATTTAATTATGAGTTTTTATACTGCCTGGTTTTAAATGACTTTTATGTTCCTTTTTTGCAATGTTACAGTTTTTCCCATTTTGTATCTTGAGTAAAACATTTTGATTAAATAGAAGCAGTTTTCCTTTATTCTCAATAAATGTTTTCCTCTAAGGAAGGTAAAATGATTTAAACATGAGCTTTTTCCTCAGGCAATTATTAGAACCACTGTAAACAACCCAGATTTTTGGAGAAAACAGTGAAGAAGCTTTAGATCAGCAAAATAGTCGACACATGGTCCATTGGTATCTTTCTTTTTTTTAATGTGAATTTTAGCCTCTATATCAATTAACTTTCATTATAAGCCATGAAAAACCCAACTTAAATTGTTTGTGGGCCAAGAGAAAGTTGGTGAGAGTGGCAATGTCAGCTGCATTGCAAGGATGAAAACTCATAGCTACAGCCCTAAGATCTGGAACCAGACAAGGATACTCTTGTTGAAGAGAAAAGAGCTGCTTCGAGCCACAGATGGATTTGCCACTTAAAGTCCATTTCAGGTCGGACATCCTCCCTTTTCTTATAGTCATGCCATCTAGAACATACGACCTCCAGGGTCACCAAGGCAGAGACTAAGAGGGACAGAGGAGGGTTGTAATTAATCAGCTCGCATGCATTACTTCCACTCAAGTCCACTGGCCTGCTTTATTCACATGGCTTCACTCTAACAATAGGGAGGCTGAGAAGTATAGGTAAGCAATGGCTGTTGGGAGAGTCTCTACTGGCTATATCACAACAGTTATCCCTATCTTTTCTGGTTTTCATAAGGAGGTATATTAGTCCATTCTTGAATTGTTATAAAGAACTACCTGAGATCAGGAATTTTATAAAGAAAAGAGGTTTAATTGGTTCACAGCTCTGCAGGCTATACAGGAAGCATGGCTGGAGAGGCCTCAGGAAACTTACAATCATGGCAGTAAGCAAAGGGGAAGCAAAACATGTCCTACATGGCGGGAACAGGAGGAAGAGGGCAAACGGGGAGGTTCTACACATTTTTAAATAACCAGATCTCCTGAGAACTCACTCACTATCATGATAACAGCAAGAGGAAAATCCACCCTGATGATCCAATCACCTCCTACCAGGCCCCTCCTCCAGCACTGGGGATTACAATATGACATGAGATTTGGGTAGGGACACAAATCCAAACCATATCAGG
Organism: Pan troglodytes; assembly: GCF_028858775.2. NCBI lineage: Eukaryota > Metazoa > Chordata > Mammalia > Primates > Hominidae > Pan > Pan troglodytes. The sequence continues at coordinate 137,558,580 of NC_072405.2, forward strand.
AAGAATTTACTCTAAACCCTAAGGCCTCTCTCCACTTACCTTCTATTGAGAGAAAGAGTGACTTAGCTACTGGGTGCCTTTGGAAGAAGGATTTAAGCTTGTTGGTACAGCCTCTCCCTTTCTTTCATTCTTTGAAAGTGTACCTGAGAGTAGAGAGCATAGATTGCACTCTTCTCCTTCTTGCTTCAAGCTTTGCTGGAGAAGAATTCCCCCATCAATACAAGGGTGGGGAAACCCTCTAATGACCCAACAATGCTTGAGATTGGATGAATAAATTTGTTTTATTCTGAGATTTGATGTTAAGAAAGCCATTACTGCTGTTTCCTTTAGCCGTAAACCCACAATAGTGTTTATCTATAGTGGTGGTGTTATTCTGATCCCCATCTGTCTCACTTCAGTGTCTTTCTCTCAATTGGTTCTGAATTCAGGCAGGGAACAAGAGCCATGTTGATGGACCCTAGAGCCCAACATCAGCATCAGTTTGTTCAGTTGTAAGATGTGTTCAATAAGCACTCGGTGAACGAATGCACCTGTAAGAAACCTGAAAGATTATCTGGTAAAACATGCCCTTAGAGCAAGATAAGTAGAATCCAAAGCAATGATCTGACTGCTCAAAATCACCTATATTGACAACTGACTCCCAAATCCCTGCTCCATCTAACATATATTGCTAATACCATGCCCAGATAGAACACAAAGCAATATTTATTATATGACAAATTCTCTCCATAATTTTAGAGAGTTTTCCCTAAGGAAAGAAAGGACTTTTTAAAAAAGAGAGATTAAACTTTTCCAAGTATATTACATACTATTCTTTTCCCGGAGGTAGGGGGGTAAGTTCTTTGCCACACCCCACACCTACCACCCGAACTATTGAATACTTTTGGGTGAATCATTCCCAATCTGAACTGATAATCCTTGCCGAAACCTTTTCTTTCCAGACCATAAAAACACAGCAGCTTGTTAATCATACAACTATTTAACCCAGTCCCTCCCTAGTCCTACAAATGAGCTCCAAGCCCATAACGTATAATCTACCCACCCACACATATTGAAATGAGATTATTGTTCCCACAGAAAAGAGCCCTGCAGTTGCACAAGTCCCAACTTTGCTCCCAAGGGCGATAAAAGGGACAAGGAAAAGGCATGGAGTTGTTTGATAGGCTTCTAAGGAAGGCTCAGAAAGGATGAAAGATTACCCCCCCAGGTACACAGTGTGGAGCAGCGTTCCAGCAAACATTGAGAGGGTTCCCACACTCCACCCAGGCACGCTCCCCAACTCTTTGATCTAGAAACCACCACGAATTACTGATCGTTACAGAGGTGGCCGGAGTGGATGAACCTATCTTTTCTTATGAAGTGAGAGCTTCCAGGGAGGAAAAATACCCTCAAAAAGAACACTGTGGCAGGTGAGAATCCAGGCTGAGGAGCAGCTTGCCACAGCAGAAAAAGAAGAGTTTTGGGGATTGTGTACACCTAGATTCCAGTCTCAAACCTGCCACTTAGAATCGGTGAGAATCAAAAATACAACTACTGAGTCCCCTCTATGCGCCAAGAATGAAATTAGGCACTCTAGTGATACATGTCCATAAGACCTCAGCTGGCACGACCATCACCTGTGCTGAGTTAGACCTTTTCCACCTTCAAACTGTAGATAATAAAACCAACATCACATAATTATTATAAAGAGAGGAGAAAAATGCAGGGACAATGCCTGGTGCACAGTCAGCATGCAGTCAGCTGCAGTGCTGACTCTTTCTCACTCATTGGCAGGCACTAGTTGCAGGGTGTCTTGCATGAGAGGGTCAGACACCCAGCAGCAACTCTGGAGAGCATCCCAGCTACACAAAGTTTCAGGTCAGCAGCCAGGATTTGAGCTTCAGCTCTCTCACCATCCCAGAGACTAGAGGAGCCCCTGGATTCAAATGACACATCTCAGTGGACACTGAGAAAGGTTTAAAACAGATTGGACCTCTCAGCTGTCATCATGGAAGTAGGAGTCCAAAGAGACTTGCTGCAAGGTCACTGGAGGTTTAGAAAAAGACAGATGTTCTTTGACATTCCCTGGTTCCTTCTTAGAGAGACAAACATAAACAGAGAAAATCAGTTTGTCCTTTGAAGAAGAAGTTCCAGATGGAAACAGCAAGGCTGTCTTACTCTGTGAATGTTTCCTTGATCCATCCCCACCGCTCCCAGCAAAACCTGAATCCCTTGGTCACCACTGTCCTGTAAACAGCCCTCTAATGTTGCCTGAAGCTCAATTATAAAAATATCTAGCTTCTCCCTAAACTAGACACTCCTCCAGGGCAGAGAGTGTGTTGTATATGTGTTGATATTAATCTGACAAGGAAAAAAGCCAATAATTATTAAGTGCCTACTGTACAACAAACACTTTTTTTTTTTTTGAGGTGAAGTCTCACTCTGTTGCCCAGGCTGGAGTGCAGTGGCACGATCTCAACTCACAGTAACTTCTGACTCCCTGGTTCAAGTGATTCTCCTGCCTCAGCCTCCTGAGTAGCTGGGATTACAGGCACGCGCCACCATGCCCAGCTAATTTTTATATTTTTAGTAGAGACGGGGTTTCACCATGTTGGCCAGGATGGTCTTTATTTCCTGACCTCATGATCTGCCCACCTCGGCCTCCCAAAATGCTGGAATTATAGGTGTGAGCCACTGCGCCTGGCCAACAAACACTTTTAAAATACAGAGATATTTATATATTATACATACTTTAAAAAAATTCAACTAATCCATACAAACCATATTTTATACTTTCTTTTTCACTGAAGTTTGGAGTGATAGCCTTATTTCTTTTAATTGTTATGAATATTTCCTCATATAGATGTATCACAATTAATTTGAGCATTCTACTACTGATTGATTTTTACAATTTTTCCTCTTCCCTTTGCTTTATCAAATTTACTATCTGTAGTCTTTGTCTGCATCAATGATTACTTCCTAACAATAGACTCCTAGAAGTCAGTATCACACTGTCTTGTGTATAGTGAGACAGTAAGACATAGAGGTAATAAGCAATAACTCGGGAACTAAACCACATTAACTAGCTGTCTAACCTTAAGTAGGACATTTAACCTTTCTGGTTAGAGTTTCTTTACTCTAAACCATAAGTGATCATAGTAACTAACTCATAGGGCTGTGGCAAACAGTAAATGAATTAATATATGTAAAGCACATAGCATAGTCCCTGCCACATACTAAGTGCTCTATTTTTACTATTATTATTTATATTTATACAGCTGTGCCCCATAAGACTGGGAGACCCTTGAGGACAGTGGCCACGTCTCACTCATGTATTCCACCCCCCTCAGCCTGGCACTGAGAAGGAGCTCTGTGCACATTTGCTGAATAAATAAGATATGCGAATGGGGAAATCAAACATTGACCTGGTTGCGGTCAATATTCCATAGTAAATAGTTCATTAATTTGAATTACATTTTTATCCATATGTATATACACATATATATGAAACCTTACCAGTCTTTCACACCTTAGTTTGGAATGAGTTTCTTGCATGTTTTCTGGAGACAAAGATGTTAAGTGGAAGAAAAAGGATACAAAAGGTCTAGGTGCCCCAGGGAAAGAGCAGAAGAGACACCACCAGGAGCACATAGAAAAGAGGAATGATGTGGTCAGTTCAAAAACAACGTCAATGCCTCCTCAATTTCATCTAGCATTGGCTCTGCACTTATAAAATTATATTAGAGTCAGGCTCCTATTCACTTAACTGTGATTGATCATTTCCTTTCCCATCAAGAGAATAAACCTAGAATAGGGAAGCAAACAAGGACAGAAGCCAATGATTATTGAGTGCCTACTGTAAACACACACTTTTAAATAATAATATTGTTGGAATTTCACACAGACACCCGGCAGTTCTATATGATTATCCCCTTCCCACAAATGAGAAAACTGAGATACAGCCATGCTTGGTCATGCAGCTAGAAAAAAAAAAAAAAAAAAAAAAAAAAAACCCAAAGGAATGATTTAAACCCTGCCCTCTTTACATCTTGGTTCTAACCTTTTCTTCCTTGTTTAAGCAGAAGGGACCCAAATAGGGCTCCCAAAATGCTGGAATTATAGGTGTGAGCCACTGCGCCTGGCCAACAAACACTTTTAAAATACAGAGATATTTATATATTATACATACTTTAAAAAAATTCAACTAATCCATACAAACCATATTTTATACTTTCTTTTTCACTGAAGTTTGGAGTGATAGCCTTATTTCTTTTAATTGTTATGAATATTTCCTCATATAGATGTATCACAATTAATTTGAGCATTCCTAAGAAGCAAGGCTTTGCGAGCTTAGCATCCTGGCATTCTCAACCAAGCAGGAAAAGAGAGAGTTCATCAACTTTAAATCTCATTCGTAAAACTGTCTATAAGCACAGTCATTTTCCTTTGTTTCTACTTGGGTACCATGTTGGGAGATAGGAAGAAGCAATCTGTTCTGAAACAGGTCCAAATAAGGCCTCTCAGTCAACAAGTCGGAACTTGTATCGTCAGGGAACCAAAACTGCTGAATGTTCTGTAGTTGGAGGGGATCCACCACAGGAGACTATGAGAGGCAGCATTCAAAATTTTACATAAACATTCTTTAAATCAGCAGCTTCTGCCTTGAATGGAAAAAGCGGAAAAAAGCAAAGAAAAAGATGTCTTGTTCTTATTTTTCGTTGCTTACTTTTTTCTCATTTTACATTTTTCATTTTTTACTGTGTCAAATTGTGATCCTAGTCAAAGAAGCCTGAAATGATTTAATGTGATCCCTATGAGGGTTGGGTGTTTTATAGAGAAAGGTTCAACTATATTTGGAATATATGTGCTGCTTAGGCATATGAATTATGTATATGCTAAGGTAAAATCATAGATTTATTTTCAATTTTGCTTCCAAGTATTTCAAAACACAGATCTTCTATTACCTCATGTGTTATAATCTCTTAATGGGGAAATAAAATGGAGACCAGAATTTATTTTCCCTATACAGGTGAGAAAACTGAAGAACTAGGATTAAGTAACTCCCTAAAGTCTGGAAAAATAAGAGATTTTTTTAAAAGATAATAAAAGGAAAAGAAAAACCTACTCATTTAGGGTCCTGGAATAACAGTAACATCTAACGTTGCCATAACATTGTCACCAATGCAAGGATCCTTCTAGTATATCCTTAGGGGGCAGCCATCCAAATCCTGCTTCTGCACATCCAACAAAGGGAAGATGTTTTTCCTCTCAGTGGGAACCCATATTTCAAAGAAAATACTCCACATGAGAAATGCAGATGCGTGGCAGGCACTGAACAGGCCTGGGGAATGCTGGAATCTATCTGCAAGGCAGTGTTAATCCCAGGTGGTTAGTGATCAGTGCCATGGCTCAACTGTGGCATATTGAAGTATTCAGGAATTTGTTTCTTCAGGAACAGTTATGTATGTGTCTGGATCAAATGCTGAGTCAAGACCTCACCCTTGCTCATGTTACAAACTTATTTCATTTTAACCTTCTTAGAGGGATAGAATTTGCATGTGTGAGATAGTTAGAATGCCAAATATTTATGAAGCATTTCCAGTGCTTTTACTCATGTATTCTTACAGTTACTCTAAAGAAGCATTATTATCCCCATTTTATAATGTAGAAATTGAGGGTTAAAAATTTGTCCCAGTGGGAAAGCAGAAGACCAAAGACACTATCAGTGTTAAGGGCTGATCTTGGTATTATACTAGGAACTTTAAAAAGAAGTTGTAATTCTAGTTGATGGATGGTGGTCTATCACAGGGGATGACTTCTGAACTTGGCTTTGAGGATGAAGGAGAAGAAAGCTTTTCAGATTAAAGGAACAACATCAAGAGAAGACATGGGGCCTTGAAAGAAGATACTGAATTTGCAATACTTCTTAAAGGTAGCTCACCTGACTCTCCAACCAGACTCTCTTCATTATGCCCTTATACAGAGAAGGTACCTGTACGCATTTATTGATAGCCTGCTGGGAGATTAGCTGATGCCATTCCTATCACCATGACAATCCAGTGGGTTTTAGCAGCTAATCCTATATTTGGGACTTGCAGACCTATTTTCAGATGCAAGCACTGAATCAGAAAAGTAGAGTTGGAAAAGCTTAGGGATGGTCTTCTCTAGAGCTTCCAAACTTGTCTTTAGTAATGAAAATCTTTTTTCAGACAATATTTTCAATGTACCATAGGTAGGCATGTATTCCTTGGTATTTTGTCTCTTTGATAAAATATACCTAAATTTTATTTGAGAAACTACCCTTTTCACATATAGTATGTAGGATTGACCCCAATCCAGCTCTAATTTGGGTCAGTAATTGGTTTAAGCCATGCATCAGGTTGTGTTGTATTTCTCTGGGACCATGATTGCTTTAGGGTAGGCAAGTGATCTCTGCTGATTCAACCAGATTGATCCTCAAAGAGTTGCCTGGAACTACTGGACTGGAACAGCTTCACTGGTTGAGATGATGAAGATGTGAAGGCTGGAACTGCCAGGAGCCATGGCTGCTACCATTAGCAGTTCTAGCCTGAGGCCAAAGCCAGCACAGAAGGCAGATCCATGAGAAATATAAAGAAATGAGCCTGTAATGTAAATATAGTTAACCTGCTGGATCAAGCTGTTTCCTAAGCTAGTTGCCTCTGGCCTTCTTAGATAAGTAAATACATAGATTATCTTTTATGCTTCACCCAGTTTGAGTGGGATTTTCTGTTAGTTGCAAATGAAAGCATTTTTAAATAATCCAAAACCCCACAATAAGACATAGATAAAAGCAGGTTCTCCCAGTTAAAGTGATGGTAAGAAACTTGGAGTCTCACCCACAATGTACTTTCAATTTCTAAAATGTGGCGCAGATGAACTTTACTATCTAGTTTAATTCTTTTATTTTACAAATGGCCAAACCATGATTCCAAGTGAATATTAAAATATTGACAATACACGTGAAGGAATATAAACATGGGTACAAGTTTATTTTTTAAAAAGCAGATTTCAGAAAACTGGACAGGATGAAGGGTTGCTGTTTAAAAATTAGGAAGCTTTTATCTAGAGAAATCCCAATTATGCAGGATTCAAAATAACATGAAATAAGCCATCAGTAATTACAATATAGTCACTTATGTAGTGTAAGCATGTTCCACAATGTCTGTAAAAAGTATTAACAGTTATTGCCCTATAGATAGTTGATCATGCTTAAAAACTGCATTAAAGTACTGTTTGCTACTTTGACCGTGCTTATAAACTTCTAAACTTGCCACAGAAATTTCTGGTATGTTCTATTAAAAATACACTTTTCCTAGGGAGGGGCTGGTTTTATATTATGCCATTCATTTTACCTGTTATTTCAACTGTACACAGCTTTACACTATGATGCATTACCCTGTAACCTCAACTTTCTCTCTGACAGACATCAGTGTCGCAGGGTATATCCTTATGGCAAAATAAAAGAAATTCAACAGACAGATCAAAATTTGGGACACAGTATAAAAGGCACATGGTAGACTATTTTGCGATGGTCAACTTGTAAAACATCATGATCCACAGAGGTCAGAAGACTAACCAAATTTACATAACTGGTCAAAGAGAAGGGAAAGTAGAAAATGTGTATGATATATAATCAATAAATGAGTCATTTATTCTCAGTTTAAATAAAGTTATCTTCAGAGAGGAGCTAAATCCACAAACCACATTGCCTTCATTCTTTTTTTCCAGTGAATAAAAAAGAAAAACATTTCAGTAGTTAGATGAACAGATTTTAAACTAAAATTTCAAAGAGCATTATTTTATAGTGTCTCTTATCTAAAGATCAGTCATTACATGACCCCTTTCCAAAGTTTAAGAAGTGTTTTATAGAAATGTGTCTGATTAAAAGCTTGGTACTCAATACAAAAATGTTTTTATCCTTCTGGTTGATGGAATGGAAGTAGTACTTGTAATAATGAGGCAGAATAAGGTCTGAAGGCAGGCAACCTCAGGCTGATTCAAACTTACTTCCTAGAACTAAAGCAAAAGGAAAACCAACTTCCCATGCCCAAGTAACAAAAGGACCAGAGGCTACTCCCTTTGCAACCCCCAGTTTTCTTTGTGACAGATGAAAAACTAAAAGTACCTCTGATTGGTCCCTTTCCACAACCAATCAGGCTGGCTGTGGGCCAAGTCTTCCTTTGTATAGGAGTATAACTTTGTAACTTCAGGTTAGCCTCTGATTGGTCGCTTTTCACAACCAATCAGACGTTTGCATATGGTGTAACTTTGTAACTTTGCTTCGGGCTCTGATTGGTTCCCTAAGTCAACCAATCAGACTGATTATGGGCCACTACTTCATTTACATAGGGGGTACGCAAAGTAACCAATAGGACATCAATGGGACACCTCTAGAGAGTATTTAAACCTCAGAAAACTCTGTAATTGGGCCCTTGAGCCTCTTGCTTGGGCCACTCCTACCCTGTGGAGTGTGTTTCCGTTTTCAATCAATCTCTGCTTTTATTGCTTCATTCTTTCCTTGCTTTGTTTATGCATTTTGTCCAATTCTTTGTTCAAGGTGCTAGGAACCTGGACACCCTCCACCTGGACACCATCTACCAAACAATAACTCATAAATTCTGGTTAAAAGGAGAAAAAATTATGAAATTTTGGTTAAAGATAAATAATTAAAAAATAATTATTTTGTAATATTCTTGGTGACCCATAGGAGCCCTTTTTATATTATTTTTTCTTTCATCTGAAAATTTTGAGTAAAGGAGAGTTTTAAAAACTTCATTTATGGTTTGTGGCATAGTCACTGAAGTATTTGAGAAACACTTAAGAGACTGGGAATTGGTACACAAAAGTATAATGATTCATTCATAAGAATCTGAGGAAGTTATCTTTCCCCCATATAGAGAGTGAGCAATTTAGTTACTCAAACCTTTTCATTTTGTTTGGACTATCTTAGGTCAGTGAAAGCATTATTAACTAGTTACCAGAGTCATGGTTTATTAGAAATGCCAGCTTGGGTGGGTTTTAGTAAAATTTGAGGTCATGCAGCTTTTCTTAGACCCAGAGAGGGAAGCTGAGGGATCTACTATCACATGACAGCATGCTGAGAGGAAACTGTTTGAATTCCAACCTGCTCCTGCATATGTGTGACTTCCGACAAATTACTCATCTTTTTTTCGGATGACTTCCTTAGTTTTCTCAACTGTAAAATGAAAATATGTATAGTGTTTTAAAGGACTGTTGTAAAGATTAGATTGGTTTAAAACTCTTAAGATGTTTTCTGGCATATGGTAAACACTCAACATTAGTCTTTATTAACATATAAGTCTAGTGAAACTGACATAATTAGGCAGTTTGTGCCATGAATGGCTTCACCTCGAGGAAAGCTAATACAGAGAAACCTGATCTCACCAGCCAGATAAATGTGAGGCTGGTCTCCCAGGTCAGCCTGGATATTCACTGGTTGTGGTGGGCAGAATTCTAAGATGTCCCCAAAATCCCTGTCCCTCTTGTTCAGAGCCTTTATAACCTCTTCCCCATGAACACAGGTAGAATCTTTCATGTGATGGGTTATTACTCTCATAGTTAGGTTACTAATCAATTGACTTTGTGTTAACCAAAAGAGTGATTATCAAGGTGGGCTTGACATAATCAGTGAGCTTTATAAGGGACTGGGCCCTTCCTGGAGTTAGATAGATTTGAAATGTGAGAAGCTGCACTTAGAGGAAGCTGCATGGCAAGGAACTGAAGTAGTCTCCAGAAACTGAGAATAGTCCCTGGCTTGCAGGGAGCCACAAAATGGGAACCTCATTCCTACAGCCTCAAGGAACTGAATTCTTCCAACAGCTATGAGAGCTACAAGGGACTCTTAGCTCGAGAGGAGACCACATTCCAGGTGATACCTTGATTTCATCCTTGTGGCACAGTAAGCAGAGAAACTGGGTAGATCTGCCTGGACTCCTGACCTACAGAATGAGATAATAAATGGCTGTTGCTTTAAACCACTACGCTTGTGGTTATTTATTATTATGCAGCAGTAGAAAATGAGTACACTGTTAATGATCCAAAGTTGTACATCATTTCCCTGGCTCATCAGAGGCTAGGAGAGTAGATCGTAACAGCATGTGATGATTATTTTGCTTTTTATCTGTCCCAGAAAGGGAAGCACAACTCAGGGAATTTTGTGGTCCCAGAGGATGGCTGGGTTCATTCTTATGACCCTCTGCAGGAAGATTACTGTCATCCCCAAATATCCTCTTCAGCAAAGTCCCTAGAAAAGACTTCTTAAATTTTGTCATCCTTTAGCTTCTGCTTAATTGAAATAAAGAGAAACTTCCCCTAATCACTCAGTCTATTGTTGTCCACCTCTCAGAGGCGCTTCATAGTGCTGGTCCGTGATTATCTTTCTTATTTGCTTTCTGGTTTGCTACTATGCTCTGATTTGAAAGTAAGAAACATGAAGGCAAGGACCTTGTTTATTTTGCTCACTATTTTATCTCCAGAGCCAGTACAAGTGGCTGGCAATGAATGAACAATTGCTACATGAAAGTGTAATAGAGAAAGGCAGCCAGTGCCAAAATTGCAAACACACAGCACTGTTATACGCTCATATACCCGGCATTCACACACAGCTCTATTAAAAGGTGTTTTTTTGTTTTGTTTTGTATTTTTGAGACAGAGCTTCGCTCTTGTTGCCCTGGCTGGAGTGCAATGGTGCGATCTCAGCTCACCACAACCTCTGCCTCCCAGATTCAAGCGATTATCCTGCCTCAGCCTCCCGAGTAGCTGGGATTACAAGCATGTGCCACCATGCCTGGCTAATTTTGTATTTTTAGTAGAGACGAGTTTTCTCCATGTTGGTCAGGCTGGTCTTGAACTCCCAACCTCAGGTGACCTGCCTGCCTCGGCCTCTCAAAGTGCTGGGATTACAGGTATGAGCCACTTCACCTGGCCATAGCACTTTGTTCATATTCTTGTAATAAAATTTTTGATGCTAGTTTATAAGATTCTTGAGGACAGAGGTAATGTCTTCTTATCTTCGTACCTTTGTGCTAAACACAGTGATCGATGTGTAGTCAATGTTCAATAAATGTTTGTGGAATATGATGGCAATTGATAATTAAACGAAAAAATAATATTATTCTCAACATGTGTATATATATATGTGTGTGTATATATGTGTGTGTGTGTGTGTGTATATATATATATATATTAGACTAAGTGTAATTCTTTTTTATTTTAAGAAACATACCAATTTTTAAACAACATCTTAACCCAGTAAAATCCATCTTGGGAGTCTGGCCTTCTGAACTGTGAGATAATAAACTTTTATTATTTTAAGCCACTAAGTTTGTGGTTATTGGCTACAGCAATAAGAGACTAAGGCATAGAGGGAGGGACAGAGCTGTCTTAGGCAGATGTCTCTTCCTTACAGAGATCAGCTTGCATTGCAGGACATATTATCAACAATTTTGGGTCCTGCCATTAATGGGAACCGTAGATTTTACCTTCAGTAAAGCTTTTCTCATCATCTCTCAGGCTTCCTCCGCAACCTTGTGCCTGCATGTGATATGGCAGAATAGAAAGAACATGGGCTTCAGAATCAGAGAAACATAAATTTAAATCCCAGTTCCACCACTTATCAGTAACATGACCTGGGACAGCTAGCTCCACCTCTCTGGTCCTGTTTCTTCACCTTACGTTCAGTATTGTTATAAGGGTTAGAAAGCAAAGAAATCATAACAATGAAGATAATGTTATAATTGATGACCAAAGCAGCCTTCCAAGGAGGTACTCACACTAGAGTTTTTCTGCTCTGAACATCCACAGGATTGCAAGGTGGCAGGGCCTGTGGAAAGCTGGGTTGTTTCTGTATATTCTAGGGAAAGAAGTTTGGTGCCACCAGGCTCAGTCCTGGGGTGAGGTAAAGGGCAGCAGAGACTGGCTAAGAACAGAAAAGAGGAGATGAATGGCAAAGTGCAACAAATTCTGTAATATGAACTTCCCTGGGACTTTCTAATCTTCGATAATTAGTTCTAAATTTATATGATCTCAACATGAGTGTGTTTTTTATGGAAACTTTCATTGAAGCTTATTTTTAGAAGCACTTTGATTTAGGATAATACAGAGAGAAGATTCAGGCAGAAGGTAATCATGAGAAGGTATAGCCCCCAGAAATAAATAAAAAGCAAGGAAGAACTTTGGATTTCCATCAATCGTGAGATTGAGCCGAGATTACCAAACTCCCTAAAAGATAAGGCCAGGGTCCTGCTAACAACTCATTGCAGGAAAGCCTGGAAAATTATAGACAATCAAATGGTGAGGACTTCAATTTGGGTGGCGTTTTGTATGCTTTCTTCTCTCATTTGAACCATATTGACTTGCCAGTTTGCCTAGATAGAGATATGGAAAGAAGTTGATCTAACAGGAAAACAGTGGGGATGGCAGGTGGTAATAACAATCAAGAGGTCCATTGCCCCTTCAGGACCCAGAATTTATCCCTTTTGTTCCCAGTCACCCCTCTGCCCTCTAGTCCAATGCTGTCTTCTGGGGAAGGCTTAACACAAGACAGCAGGTGGCTTCACGGGCCTTTCATTTGGGTAATGAGTTGGAACACTTACCCAAAGCCAAGCCCAAGGAACTCCCAGCTGCTCCACACTGGAAGTTGACACACAGTAACATATATGCATATGTGTGTGTGTTGAGATGGTGGGGGGATCATTTTTTTGTAACAATTAACAATCTTGTAACTGTTTCCTGCCTATGTTATAAGCCAGGATAAGAGCTTCCTGGATCACTTGATCTCTTTTTGTGTTGGTAAAAATAATCAAGCCTGTCTTTAGGCAATTAGCCACCTCTTCAAGCCATCAACCTTATGCACAATATTCAAGGAACTCCTCCTTGCCTTTTCTGAACTACTGTGGGAAGTGATTGGAAGGAGACAGCCAAAGGCCAACAATATAGGGCGAGGCCCCTGGGCATCCTTCTCAGCTCTGGGGAAGGTTAATGAATTGTACTTGGGGAACAAAGAGAACTTTGACAACAGAGATTCTGACAGTTTCATAAGGCAGGAAATGTGGCCACTATCAACCCAGAGCTGGGTGTGCAAACACAATCTATGTGTTTATATACCTTCTCCTAGTTTGTGGACATTGTTCAAATGGAAGAGGAAGAAAACACAAGAAGGAAATCCTCTTCCTTTTGGCAAGACACAGACAGAAATTCACATGCTTGACCTGCATCTGCTGTCTCAAGGAACAAGTCACCTTCACTGTGTTGGGTGTCACAAAGAGAGTTTAAAAGACAGCATCATCACCATCAAATCATTCATTCGAAAGCCGTATATTGAGCACTGATTATAGAACAGGTGCCAAGGTTACAATGGCAAGCAAAAAGTCATTGTCCTTCCTTTGTCTCATGGAGCTCCTCTTCCGGTCATTGTTCTGGTTCACCTTGTCATCATCCTCATTGCAAACACCACTACCATCTCCCTTTTTATCTCTTAGTACAATTTAAAAAATTATGTGGCTGGGTGTGGTGGCTCATGCCTGTAATCCTAGCACTTTGGGAGGCCGAGGCAGGTGGATCACCTGAGGTCAGGAGTTCAACATCAGCCTGGACAACATGGCAAAATCCTGTCTCTACTAAAAATACAAAAAAAGTTAGCCAGGTGTGGTGGTGGGTGCCTCTAAGCTCAGCTACTTGGGAGGCTGAGGTAGGAGAATCGCTAGAACCCTGGGGGCAGAGGTTGCAGTGAGCTGTGATTGCGCCATTGCACACTAGCCTGGGTGACAGAGCAAGACTCTGTCTCAAAAAAAAAAAAAAAAAAAAAAAAAAAAAAAGTTTATGAAGCACCCAGGGACCAAAAAAAGGAACATAAAAATATTTAAAAAATTTAAAAAGTGAAAAAGAATTATCTGGAGATTTTATTAAAAGGCAAATTTTCAGGTATCTTTGCCATGCTATGAATTAGAAAATCTTAAGGAGAGTCCCAGGACTCAATATTTTCAAAGTAATTCAGATAGTTCTGATGTACATATTTCATGGTTTATATTTTGCAAATATTGTCTTATGTTATAGCACTTTATACATTTTTGTCACATTCATTGTGTTCTGAATATCACAACAGTCCAATAAGGTAGATAGAATGGGAAGTATTATCTCCAATTTACTTATGAGGAAAATGAATGCATAAAACTATGCATTTATCCTAATTTAATATAACTGATATCTAATTTGTTCAAGCCTCTGTTTTAGAAGTTGCAGAGAAGAATGAGATACTTAATGAGTTTGTATTAGGAGGGAAAAGCAATGTATACAATGTGTCAGATGCTTTACATGCTATATTACTTGTAACTTACTCTAATATATATTAGTAATACATGCATATAAATGCATGATATTAGCCTTAATTTAAACCCTGAGGGTGATACATTTCTTCATTTCCTAATTTGTTCATCCACTTGTCTAATATTTATTGAGCACCAATTATGTGACTGGCATTGCTTTTTGTATTTTGAATGCAGTGGTATATAAAACACATTTTAAAAGCCTTCCTGGAGCTCATATTTTGGGGCAGAAACAGAGATCAGGAAATCACAGCATAGTGTGATTAATTCATATTTGTAGGGGTATATCTAGGAGTCCACACTCTAGATATAACAGTGCAAGTGCTTAGTAGCACTATCCATGTCTACATCAGAGGGTTTGCTGATTAGCATAAGGATGCCAGAAATAATTTCTGGGTGAAATAAATGATATTCAAGATGTGTAGTTGACAAGAAACATTATAAGACAAGTCTACTCTTTCATGAATAAAGCAGATGACATTGACAAGCCCAATAGCCTAACATCTTTGGCATAACTAGGTCTAGAATTCTATTTGATCATCTTTCTCCTCTAGTTAATGGAGGTCTCTGTCATCTTATCTTTTTTTTTGAGATGGAGTCTCGCTCTGTCCCCTAGGCTGGAGTGCAGTGACGTGATCTCAACTCACTGCAAAGTCCACCTCCCGGGTTCATGCCATTCTCTCGCCTCAGCCTCCCGAGTAGCTGGGACTACAGACGCCCGCCACCATGCCCGGCTAATTTTTTTGTATTTTTAGTAGAGACGGGGTTTCACCATATTGGCCAGGCTGGTCTCGAACTCCTGACCTCATGATCCTCCCACCTCAGCCTCCCAAAGTGCTGGGATTACAGGCATGAGCTACCGTGCCCGGCCCATCTTATTTTACTGGATAATTTCCTGAACCTGTGTGCACCTCAGAGTAAGGATTGCATGCAAGGTGCTTATTGAAACAACTAAAAGGATAGAGAGGGAGAAATCACCAAGTTTCTGGGAATAGGCTGCATGACTATTTGGGATGTATTTGATAATAAATGTTTGTACAAGTGGCAGAATTCTTTCTGAGACTTGTTCTCATCAAAAAATCCCTTCCTCAAGTAAGATTGTTGGGGAGCAAATTCACAACCCCACCTGCCTGTTATTGTCACAGCCATTGTTTGCCAAAATAATCTGACAATTATGAGCAGACAAATTGACATACCAATTTGTAACAGATTGTGTCATTTAATCTCTTCCAATAACAAGGTGGGGTAGACAATCTTATTATCTCCATTTTACAAATGAGGCACTTCAGGTTTAAAGAGGTTAAATAATTTACCTGATGCTGTTATTAGATATTGAGTAGCAGAGCAACGGTTTAAACTGGTTTGTTTCTAAAGCCTGTACTATTTCCACTAACCCATTCTGGTCTGAGAAGATCCTGGTGTCATAAAATCTATGTAAAACCATCTCTCAACAGTTCTCAGTGGCCTTGTGTTTCAGCTGGTCATTCTCTTTTACACCAGCCACATTAAACTTACCTTTGAGTTTCCTCTCCAACCTTCTGTCTATGAAGAGCCAATTTAGATTTCCCTTCTGGAAGAAGTTCCCAGTAGTTGACGATCACTTTTTAATCTATGTTAAATCTCTTCTCCCTCAAGTAACTAACTGAAAAGTTTTTTCAGATGAAATAATATTTTTCTATAGTTTTCTAATACTCCATAGCACCTAGTATGATGCAATACATATAGAAAGCATACGATCTTTGTTGCCTCCATAGGTAAAATGGAACTGCACAGCTTAGAACATACTACCTGGCATATAGTAGATACTTATAGGTATTCACTCTTGAAATCAGACTTTTCACAGGATTCTGGATGATATCGTGGATGTCACTTTCAGTTTAGATGATCAGAACTAGAAAACCAGTGAGAATTCCTTTTGTAATTTAAAAGACTCATTCTAAATGGCTGTTATTTACTTATTCTTTTAAATATAGGGCTTAAAGGTCTTGGAACAAGAGGTTCATTCTTAATATATAATGTACGTATCCAAAAATCTGAGTCAGCAATGAGGTTATCTGAGGCAAACCTGAGAAAATATTTGTGGAGGGAGGTCCTGGATAGTGTGAGCAGAACTGAGATGGAATACGGAATATGGGGAAGGAAAAGTGTGCACGGAGCCAAAGCTTTACGTGTTAGATTTTCTCCATTGATTATAAACAAATTAGAAGAGAAGGTAGTGCATGCGCCATATATTAAGTTCAAAACAGCCCTTTACTTACTTGGGAAACACAAAGCACATTTCACATCTTGTCACTTCTTAATGATTAGTGTGCTGAATACAATTTGACATCATTTAAAACAGATGGACTTTGCAATTATTGCTTAGTTACATGCAGACATGTGATAGAATCACAGCATTTAATATATGCATGCTCATGTATATAGCTGTGTGCAACTTGTTTCCAAATCCAATACCAATCGGAACAATTCAACAGGGGATTTTGTTAATTTATGAATTTCTTTAAATTAATGTTCTATGGTGCAATACAAATTGATCAGTTTTAGGTATACATATTTGAAAAGAATGAAATTATCAGAAATTGAGACTGTTGCCAAAATAAGAAATACAGTCATTATGTGAACAAGCATGTGTAATATAATTAGGAAAAATAACTCTATGAGCTTTATGCAAACTCAAAGGGTAGAAAAATCATTTCAATTAAAACTTAAGAGAGAAGTGCTTTTGTGATACACACATATATGGTAAATACCCTTAACATATTGAACTACGAGAAACAGCAATTTTATGATGAAAGCATTGGTTTTTAAAGTGATGTAGTCTTAGATATGGGTCCCTGTTCTACCAGTTCTAGCTGAATTTACTTCTATTTCTGAGCTTTAGTTTTCTCCCCTTTAAACATGAGAGTAAGCATAATTGTTCCTATCTCAAAGAGTTGTTTGAATAAAGAGATAGTATACATGAAAATTCCCATCACACAAGTGGCATGAAGTAAAGGTTACTTACCTCCCCTTCTTTTCTTGCCTCTGTTGGTGTTTATTATGAATCTAGCCACATGTCATTCTGTTTGGAAGGGCCATAAGATACATACAAGAGGATATAGGCAGGCATTCTCTTGTGTCTTTCATGCATTGTATGCAGAAAGTAGAGAGTGGAAATTTTGAAAAGTGCTGGTTGAGATATTCCCAATTTTTTCCTACTAGGCTATGGCCAGCAATTTAATTAGAGACAAGATCTCCAATTAGCCAAAAGAAAGTCAGATGACAAAGTATTGCTATACTGAAAAGATACCTTGAATATAGGAAGTCCCCAAGGAGCCCTGATGGGCAGCAAGGAGGCAGGAGGAAGAACCAGGCACATGCTGATGGCCAAGGCAGTGCAGGGAGCCAGGCTGTAACAGCCGAGTGAAAGGAACTAGCAAAGCACACCAGCAGGAGAGGAAGATTCCACTTGAACCCAAGCCATGTGACCCATCCAAGTCCTAAAGCTCATCGATGTTATGCACCTTCTCAGCATACCCAGGTGCCAAGCACAGGGCAGGTAAGGAGCGTCTTCAATGACATATTCTGATTTAATGAAGCAAGCACTGAACCAGGAGCCAAGAGACTCAGATTCAATCCCTCTTCCACTTAGAAGCTCTGTAATATGGAGCAAGTAAATTCCTTCAGTGCCCTCACTTGTAAAGCACTGATAATGTTTGCTGTCTTTCACAGGTAGTATGAGATCCAAAAAAAGAGGGAACATGAAACAACACAGGTTAGTGGTCAATGACAGAGACTGCCTGGATTCAAATCCAGATCCTGTACTTACAGCAACACCCAATCTTGCCAAGTATAGCTGTACCTCAGTGTGATCATCTGAAAAAATGGGATAATAAGATGCCTTTCTCATACAGTTGTAGGCAATAAGTGATACCAGTAGTACATGTGAAGTGTTTACAACAGAGCCAGACAGAAGACATTCAGTAAATTTAATGTGAACTATGATTATTAATGAGAACATTAATAATCAAACATCACCTGTTTGTGAACAGGTGCTGTAGGAAGAAAATAGAACTTGGCTCCAGAATCAGACAGACTTAAGCTCTGATTCAAATTCCATAAATATGAGCTGGATGATTTGAAGGACATTCAACTTTTCTTAATATATATATATATATATATATATATATATATATATATATTTAAATTTGCAAACTAGGCATGTTAATTCACTTTACACTTTGTTCTTACAAAGATTTGAAATGGTCTATGTCAAGCAAATAAAATATGGTATATTTTCGATGAATGGTAATTATGTACAGTTGTAGGGTGATAGATACGTTTAGAAGGCATTGGTATTAGAACTGATATTATTGCAAGTTTTTTCCTGAGCAATGGATGATTTCTCAGATGCTAAGACTGTGACATTATTGAGTCAATGTGAACAAGGTGAGCCAGTGCAGCTGGGAAAGGCGAGAACCTTGTTAAAAACAAGCATAAATGCTTCTTCCTTTATAGACAACCCAATCAGAATAGACATTCAAACAATTCATCTGTCCCCTGTGGTTTACATTCATAGTGCATTTGGCCCAGCCCTCTCTCCTCTCTGGTCCCATGTGTTGGTGAGACCAATGAGGAGAACAGTACAATGTCCTGGGACAGAAATGCCACAGGTAGCCTGAGGACATGAGCTCTTTGTCCTGTGGGTCTCAGACATCAACAATGCTGCCACTGTTCTCAGAAAGACTGGAATGTGGATGGAGGCCAGCTGGACTCAACTACCACAAAAGCAGACCAAAGAGTTGCAAATGGGCCAGGAGGAAGGCTAGAAGATGGGTATTTTAGAATGCAGGTTGTGGTGCACTCTCACACTGCTCTTCAAAGCACTGGGCTCTTCCCAGTTCAACATGTGCCAAATACCCAAAGGAGCAAGCAACATGCTTCTGATTCCCAGTAGAAAGCCATGGCTGAGAAGACCCGTGAAGGGGAAAATTGCCTCAGCAATGACTAAGTTTCTCATTCATGGCAGGTGCTTTATACGTTGATCCTGTTTGGTCCCCACAGCACCTGTGTCAAGTTTCAATCATCCCAATGATGCAGGTGCATTGTAACCCTTCAACCAATTTTCGTTATGATTATTGTTATTGTCATCATTATTATTGGAAACGGAGAGAAAGAGACTCATGGCAGTTAACTCATTTGCCCAAATTTATACGGCTGGTTAGTGACAAAGCTAGGACTCAAACTAGTGGCCTATCCTTTGCATCAAAGCCTACAGCCTAACTGACTCATTAAACACCTTCCCTGAACCAATGGCCATATTAGGTGCATAAACAGAGATAAAATGGTTTGCTCTAAAAAACTTAGTCTAGTGAAATGTTTTGCAAACTGTGGGACATAGCCTTTGTAGTTCATTAAGCTACTTTGAAGTCATCACAAATGCATTTTTAATAATTTGTTAAAAAATTTAAGTATAGAATGCATATTACATAATACTAGTATTTGATGACACTTTTGTTTTAATCATATGTAAATATACATATGTGTATGTATGTACCATATCATAATGTACAAAATATATCTTTTTTTGGCGGGGGGGACAGGGTCTGCTCTGTCACCCAGGCTCTGTTGCCCAGGGAGAGTGCAGTGATGGCTGCACTGTAGCCTCAATCTAAAAAATAGCTCATAAAAATCGTGGTGAGAAACTTTTGGAAGCTATTAGTTTAGTAATTTTGCAAGCGAAAGACACAGAGATTTATGTGGGGCATTCCCTACTTGCTAACTCTTGTTCTCAGTCTCTTTACGGTATCTCAAGTGGAAGAGAAGGATTATAATGCCCACGTCAATGGTTAGGACTTCATAAAGCAGACTTCTGTAATCCACAGTGAACATCTCAGTATACAACAAAATTCAATAGCATGATATGAATTAAGGTTTAAATTAAGCTGGAGTTAAGGTAATTTTTTCATTCAACAAACATTCAACTAACATTTGTTTATCCTCCTCTGGGTATTAGGAGTATATTTTCTGCTGTACTAGTACTAGATACTGAAGAGAGGAGATTCAAAAGACAGACAGGCATATTATTGCCCTGTCCTCATAGAGCTCACAAGTCCTTTCACAAATATGAACTGAACACCCTGTATGCACTAGAATCTGTACAAGGATCCAGGAATATCAGAGTAATGCCAAACAATGTTGGAATATGAGAACATGTGCCCCTATGTACAATTTTTTTTTTTTTTTTTTGAGATGGAGTTTGCCTCTTGTCGCTCAGGCTGGAGTGCAGTGGCATGATCTAGGTTCACTGCCACCTCCGCCTCCTGGGTTCAAGCAATTCTCCTGCCTCAGCCTCCTGAGTAGCTGGGATTACATGCACCAACCACCACGACTGTCTAATTTTTTTGTATTTTTAGTGGAGACGGGGTTTCACTATGTTGAGCAGGCTGGTCTCAAACTGCTGACCTTGTGATCCGCCCAACTTGGCCTCCCAAAGGGCTGGGATTACAGGCACTAGCCACCGTGCCTGGCCTATATATGTTTTAATATAAAGATTTAATTTTATTTTATTTTTAATTTATAAATCATGTATATTTATGGGATACAATGTGATGCTTTGATCTATGTATACATTATCAAAAGATTTAACTAAATCAACATATCCATCACCTCAATAATTTATCATTTTTGGTTGTGAGAATGTTAAAAATCTTTTTTAGTGATTTTGAAACATACAATATATTGTTAACTATGGTCATCATGAGTGCAATAGATTATTAAAATCTTTTCTCCAAGAAATAATATTTATTTCTCCAATAAATAAAACTTTGTACCCTTCAATTAACAACATCTTCCTTTTCCCCATCCTTTCCCCTTTGACCCAGCCTTTGGTAACCACCTGTCTATTCTCTCTTTCTAGGAGACTGACTTTTTCAGATTCCACATATAAGTGAGAGCATATAATATTTGTGTTCCTGTGCCTGGCTTATTTCTCTTAGCATAATGTCCTCCAGTTCCATCCATGCTGTCACAAATATTAGAACTTCCTTATTTTTAAAGACTGTATAGTATGCCATTGTATATGTATACTATATTTTTAAAAATCCATTAATTTGTTGATAGATTAGATTGCTTCCATAACTTGGCTGGTGTGAAAAATGTTGAAATTAACATGGGAGTGCAGATATGTCTTTGACGTACTGATTTCAATTCTTTTGAATATTGATTTCAATTCTTTTGAATATACACCCATAAATGGGATTGTGGATTATGTGGTCATTTTATTTTTAGTATTTTTTTTTTGGAAGCTCCCATTTTCCAAAATTTCTATGCTAATTTACATTCTCCCCAGCAATGCACAAACGTTTCTTTCTCCACCTCCTCACCAACACTTTTCATGATTTGTCTTTTTAATAGCAGCTGTTCTAACAGGTTTGAAATAATATCTGATAGTGGTTTTATTGCTTTTCCCTCATGATGAGAGAAATTGAGTATTTTTCATATATTTATTGGCCATTCATGTGGCGTATTAATATGTTTGTAACTTTTTTAAGAACATTAAAATCATTGAAGAATATTGAAGTCTAAAAGTAGGTGTACTAAAATTCAATACATTATTTTAAGATTAAATATTTTACTTATACCCAAAATAAACTTATTTTAATTTTAATTTCCTGTTTTGTTGATAAGAAAACTCACCAACATATTCAAAATCAGCTTCTTGCTTATCTCATTTTCATCTGGGGAAATTGCTATGTTTAACAATTTCTCTTGACCAAATGAAATGGTCTTACATAATGACTAATACAAATCCAGTTTATTTAAAATATTATGTTCACAATGGAATGTTTCCACTAATTTCGATTTTTTTTTTTCTTTTTTTGAGACGGAGTCTTGCTCTGTCACCCAGGCTGGAGTGCAGTGGTGCCATCTGGGCTCACTGCAAGCTTCACCTCCCGGGTTCAGGCCCATTCTCCTGCCTCAGTCTCCTGAGTAGCTGGGACTGCAGGCGCCCGCCACCATGCCCAGCTAATTTTTGTATTTTTAGTAGAGACAGGGTTTCACCGTGTTAGCCAGGATGGTCTCGATCTCCTGACCTTGTGATCTGCCCACCTGGGCTTCCCAAAGTGCTGGGATTACAGGCATAAGCCACCGCGCCCGGCCACTAATTTCGATTTTTAAAAGCACTGCACTAAAATATTATTTATCTTGGTTGTTTATGTTTTTTGCAGCCAGTCAGGTGCTTCGCTCACCTCACCCTAGTCCCAGCACTGAAGAAAACATCAGCAAAATAAGACAGAGCCCTTGTTCTCCAGCTTTTACAATCCAATGGGAGGTCAAAGTAAGTAGACACATACTAGCTAACATAAATGCTCTTCTAAGTACACTACATAAATTAATTCATTTAATTCTTCCAGCAATTTTATGAGGCATATACTACTTATAATTCCTGTTTTACCAAAAAAAAAATAATAATACTAAAGAAAAAAAGAAAGAAAGAAAATTTAGGGACAGAGCAGTTAAGAAACAAATTCAAAGTCTAAGAGACTATGCCTGTAATTGAACCCAGACAGCCTGGCTCCAATCCTGAAAAATCAACCACTGAGTAGTCTCTAGATTAAGACAGGTGGTTGTAGTTTTTTATTTAAAGGATCATCAGCTCAGCTGGAGAAACAAAAAGAGAACATGATATTACATCATATAGGACTTTAAAACCAACTTAACAATAGTAATTATAATAATTAACACTTTGGGTAATCTGCCCCCAGATAGTTCTCCTAAAAATGTGATCTTCCTTCCCTGAGCTATATGCTTTTCATTCCCAAGGAGGATAATAGTAAATCTCTCTACCAATGCTTAAATTAAATCAGAGAATTTCCTTAAGATGAATTTGCACCCACAAATTGACATCTTTTGCACAGTAAGTAGCCAAGTAGCCACACTGATACCTACTATACTGAATCTATGTCTCTGAATATTGCATCTTAGGCATTCTTTGAACAAATATTTATTAAGCACCTACTGTGAGTCAATTTTATTTTTAAAGAAAATATAAAATGTCTTTAAAGCATCAATCCACAAGTCTGTTTTACTCTGAATTCTTTTGGAGACATCCCTGAGGAGGAAGCAGTACTAATGCATAAAGCTATATCCTCAAATATAAAACTGTATATAACACACATCTGTATGATGGTTTATGGGTTACAATGTGTTTTCATGTACATTATTTCATTTGCTATTTATCCTCTATAATGTCTCAGGAGATAAGTAAAATTAAAATAACACTAATTTAAAACACTCTAATTAAAGGAGCCTAAAATGGTAAGCACTAGCAATAGATAAACTGTAAGTGTTGCCCCACTGAGGAAGAGAGTTTGAAAAAATAGTTCATACATAATGGTTGTCCCTGTAGGGAAGGAAAATAAAATTCTGAAGCCCTGCCACTAACCACTAACTACTTGGGTGGTATCAGGTTAAATCATTAAGCTCTGTATTTTAGTCTCGTTACCAATATAGTGAGTTTTCAGTCACATGCCAGTTCATCTCACAGAGTGAGATGAGTCCCTCAAGTACAGAGATTGTTCATCTTTTCATCTCTGCAGTTCCCATGCCCAGTACAGGTCCTGGTATGTAAAGGGCACCCAACGTGTATGTTGAATAGATGGATGGATGGATGGATGGATGGATAAATGGATCAGTAGATGGATCAATGGGTGGACGAATAAGTGACAAATTGAACTGGTTTTGTCTGCCCTTTTGGCCCTTTCCTTGAGTCTGTATCACTCACCCATCACTTGAAGCCAGTGGTGGGTGCTAGCTCAACTATGGCATTTGCCCAGGGTCTTTGCACTTGCTATGGAAGAAATATGCTCTTGTATGAATTATTTACCTTCTTCATTCTACTTGCCATTTGGATTCCAGATCAAATGTGTTTTCTTCAGAGGTTTTTTCCCTGATCACCTCTTACTGTTACCTGCTTAGTCCTGTTTTATCAGTCACCCTGCTTTACTATTTTCAGAGCTCTTAGCACTCTTTGAATGATATTATTAACTTTTGCTAATTTACATATATGTTTCTTGTTTTCCCCATTGAATGAAATCTTCAGTAGGCCAGGGAATTAGTTTCTCTTATCCACTACTGAACCCTCAGTTTATAATATAGTGATGGTACTTAGTAGCACATAATAAATTGTTGTTACATGAATGAACAAATTAGCCTCGATCACTCTTTCAGGTACGGATATGACCTAATATTCCTGCTTTAAAAATTATTTTCTGGTAATCAGACCTGGTAATTGGCCTTATAATCTTGGTTGCAACATTTTCTCCAGGTCTACTTTCCCATTTTAGAAACCTTGAACTTTCTCACCCATCTTCTCCAGTGCAAGTCCATAACCACTAACTCCCAAAACTCTAAAAATAAAATAATTTCTTCCTCCTTCCTCTTTCCCATGAAACTTTCACTGATCAGGCTTATTCCTAGATTTCCTCTTATGAGAGGATCTAGAAATGGATGGAGGGATGGATGAATGGATCAATGAATGATGAATTCATTTATAAATTGATAAATGCATGATGAATTTAAAAATACCTTCAAGGTTTATGAGTTTTCACCAGTTGAGTACTTGTAAAAATTCTTTTGTTTTCTCTACAAAACTTTCTCCAGTGAAAGAGAATTGCCATTATTCCAGGAGCCTACTACTACTCTTACAAAAACCCATTTTGAGTTTGGAAAAAATTGACTAATTAAGACAAAATATGTAAAGCTGTAGCTGAAAATCAAAACAAACATCAACTTTATTACTTAAAAAAATGGATTGGAGGATGTGATATAGATATATTATGTCAATAAGCTTTGTTCCAATTATCTACTGCTACATAACAGCCACCCAAAAATTAATTACTTAGTAACAGTCATTTATTTCACTCATGAATATCCAACTTGAGCAGAGCTTAGTAGGGACAGCTTGTGTCTGCTTCACGTGGCATCAGCTGGGATGGCTCCACCAGGCAGGAGGATCGACGTTCAAGGTGGCTTATGCACATGATCAGCAGGTTCATTGGTAGGCTAGTTCTGGCTGCTACTGAGCCTGGCTGAGGGCATCAGTTGGAAGCCTTGCATCCTCTCCATAGGCTACTTGAGCTTTCTTGCAACCTGGAGCGAGATTACAAGAGCAAATGTTCCAAGAGAATAAGGAGGAAGTGCATACCATTTTTATGCCCTAGTCTTGGAAGTAACAATATTATCACTTTTGCCATACTCTGTAGATCAAAATAGTCACATACTGTACTGCCTAGATTCAAGGTTAGGGAAAACAGACTACATTTATTTATTTATTATTCTTTTTCTTTTTCTTTTTTGCCCTCAGCCAGTGGAAGTTGAGAAAGAGACTCCATTACTTGATGGAAGAATGATAAGGTTCTAAAGAGTCTGTGAGATGGGTGGTATTGTTTGAACCATCTTCAGAAAATAAAATATGCCACAGGCCTCCTTATACTGAGTCCCAGAATTAGAGGGACATACTCTTCTTGTCATAGGCAGCTCTGATAAACCCACATTGATGCCTGCCCCTGTAAAACTTAGGGCATAGAGCAACTGATGGGAGAGAAAGGTTACACTGAACTGAATTCTAAAACCCAATCTTAGCCAATTAAACACAAAGAATCATCTGCTAGAGTTTCTAAGAGAGAGAAGAATACTCTTTTACACAGGATTTGATGGTGTGAAGATGTGAGGTTTATACTTATTTCAGATATTTTGTCAACATTAGAAGAAATAGCTAAGGAATAATGTCACCACACAGAGGAGTCAGAGACGAGAGATAATCCTAGTGGCATTATTCAACTGAATCAAATGTTTAAAGTTGGATGCAACATTGGACTTTTAATTTACATGAGCCAATACATTCCCTGTTATTAATATTTGCAAGCCATTGTAAGTCACAGTTTCATTCATTTACCACCTATCCTCCTACACTCTGCATGCCACTAGGAGAGTGTCTCATAATGAACAACACTATAGATGATAATGATATATACATCTTGGAAATTCTCTATCTGTTCCTTTCTTACCTCAGCAACATATGGTTTGGACCTGGGCAAATTCTCCCCAAGACTTTTCCAGTTGCCTCTCCTTCAGTGGGCTTTTCTACTTACTTACAGTGTCTCCTACCTCCAACCCATTCCCCATCCCCACCATTCAGCAACCCCCTCACCAATATCCACATCTTCTCTGATCTGATCACTCATATCCTTTTATCGGTTCTCCTATTTCCCACTTCTTTAAGTACAGAGTTCTCAATCTTGTCTCCTACGCCTCTTCTTTTACCTTTCTAGATTTAACGCCCATGAACTTGATAATCCATCCCAACTTTATGACTCAGTTCTCTGACAAGAATGCATCTTTTTTTCCTCATTTCTCAACTTTTTCTTGCTATTCCTTCTATAATATATTAAAGATGGCCACAGATCCCTTGCTATTTCTTTCATCAAGAGGGGCAGTCTGTATATCTAGCACAAAGAAAGGACAAATATTTAAGGTGATGGACATCCTAAGTATACTGATTTGATCTTTACAAATTATATAAATGTATTAAATTACCACATGTAACCTCCCAAAAAAGAGTCTGAACCTTTTTTTTTAAACCTGGGTTGGTCTTGGGGACATAATTGATCAACAGAATGCAGCCAAAGTGACATTCTGGGATTTCCAAGACTAGGTTACCAGAAGCCTTAAAGCTTCTTCCTGGGTTTCTTAGAATATATGTTCTCTTTGTTGTGGGTTTCTTGGAATGAATGAGTTTTCTTGGAACACTTTCGAATCCCAGCCACTGGAATTCATGCTGTCAAAAAGTCCACGCCAGCCATACAGAGTAGATACAAGATGAAATAAATGCTTGACCAGCCTTCAGCTGTGCTATCCATTATGAAAAAGGCACCAGATGTGTGAGTGAAGCCACCTGGGAACCCTCAGATCAGCCCACCTGCCAGCTGAGTACCACTGAATGCAAGCTGAGTACCACTGAGTTACCTTGCTTGATGTTCCTTGGAACACAAGAAGAAAGCAGCCAAGCTCTACCTAAATTCTAGAGGCACACAGTAGAGCATCTGTGGCCACTGTAGTTAAGGTGAAAAGGAAAAAGGAATGAATTCTAGATCCATCTTAAAATGTTTTTGCACACAATAGAGATATCTTGAAATGGTTACTTTTTAAGTCACTGAGTTTTAAAAATAATTTGAATATAGCAATAGATAACTAGAACACTCTTCATCAAAGTAGGGCTAGGTTCACCAGAAAAATCATAAGAAAATCTTACCTCTCTCTTCTACCTGAATTTAAAAGACTTTTGGACAAGAATCTATCATTGCAGTTTGATGGTGCTAGACAGGTTTAAGGAATATTTCAAGCGTATGATCCTTTTAGGTATCTTGTTATAGTTGAATGTGTACAGTTGGCAAGGTGTGGGCAAAAGAACATTATTGCAATGGTGGTAGTATGAGGAAATGATGATATCACGTTAGAAGTCCAGGAGCAAGTATGAATGTTCCCCGAACAGAGAAACTGTCTGCCTTCAAATGACCCTGCTTCTAAAAGCCCATTTCTTAAAATGTAAAAGAAAATTAGCATTGCTTATTCTTCATGATAAACCTTTTAAAATTATATTTTGCAATGAAGATTATTTCAATCTCCCCCCCACCCCGTTTTTTTCTCACATTCCCCCTGATCCCTGAAAAAAAAAAAAATAGGGGATTATTAAGTGTACTCAGTTTTTCTGTTTAGCCAAATTCTGTCTGGTGTTTGTAATTTGCAACTGATTATAAAGTTTTACATATTAAAATAAAGAACAACTTTGTCATATTTGAAAGAAGGCCAAGGTTACCTTATCCATTTATTTTAACATTAGACACAGTCAGCCCAATGAAGGAGGAGGAGGAAAAGGAGGAGAAGAAGAAAAGAAAAAGAAGGAAAGAGAGAGGAAGGGGAAGATGATCAGAGTGGAAATGTGGCCAGGCGCGGTGGCTCATGCCTGTAATCCCAGCACTTTGGGAGGCTGAGGTGGGTGGATCACTTATTTATATACCTCCTATGGCATATACCTCTCCACATTTTTATAATTGCCATTTATATACGTTTCTAAGTTCCTATAGTATTGTCCTTCAAGGCAAAAATCCTGGTATTATCTTCTTGATATTCTTAGGGCCTAATGTTACCAAAATGCCAGGGGTTTGGTCTTGGTCCTGTTGCTTGCTGCTTGGAGAGCTAGGCCCTGAGACAATGAGAGGTGCCAGGTAAGAAGGCTTTATCTGGGTGCTGCAGCAAAGGAGACAGGAGATGAGTCTCAAGCCTGCCTGACTAAAATTGGGGGTTTATATAGCAGAGAAGGAACGTAGCTACAAGCAGGAAGGAGTTCGGGAGTGATAAGGAAGCAGTCATGATGAATGAGGGGTGTGAGCTCTCATTATCTGGATGTGGTGATCTGGTGAGTTTCAGTCCCTTGCCTGAGGGTCAGTTTCCTGAGAAGAGAATTCAGATGGGGCAAATAGAAGTTTCAAATTTTAAGATCAGGAGAGTCAATTTCTATATTTATTCAAAAAACCCATACACATTATTTCTACGGAGCAATTGGGCTGGTTTCACTAGCACAGTGCTTGGTTATCTTCAGTGCATAAGTGAGTAAATAACTGCTCAGTAAATAACTGCTGAATTAAAGAAAGGTAGCGATGATGGCAGTGGCTGTGGAAGTGGTGCTGGTTAGGAGCCACGATGGTAGTTTTTGTTGGGAATGTTACTGAGGGTGGTGGTGATGATACTGATGATAGAGGTAGTCCTACTGATGTTGGTGAGGTTGGTATTGTTGAGTCCTAAATCAGAGAAAAGAGCACTAAGTTATCTAGGAGAAATATCATTTTGATAATAAAGGAAAACTTGGTGGTAAGCCTGATTGCCAGTCTATGCAACAGTTAGCAGGAGAAAATACCAGATTTTCTCTGACAGCTTTGGGATCTGATGAATAGATAGCAGAGGCTACTCAGAGGCTACTGGGAGAAATTTTATCAGCCTCTGGAGAGTC
This sequence comes from Pan troglodytes, assembly GCF_028858775.2. Lineage (NCBI taxonomy): Eukaryota > Metazoa > Chordata > Mammalia > Primates > Hominidae > Pan > Pan troglodytes. The sequence goes on from NC_072405.2 coordinate 137,587,971, forward strand.
CTTCTAGCTGACTCCCTAAATGCCTCTTTGCTCCAGGACTTAGGTTTTTGAAGGAATTGAGCAATGAATATGAAAGAAGAGGGATAAATAGTCACACCCAGAGTGACTTCCCATTCCTCATTGTCTCATGCAAAGACAAGACATTCTTTAGAAGGGATCCTTCCAAAGAAAACATCCTGAGCACCTGAGTATCCTGCTTGTGGATCCCCAATAGCCAGTACGCTGACTCACTGATATTTGTGCAGTTCTCATGTGCCAGTGAATTATAATGAGAATATTCTGGGCAATCAAATTACTGGAGCTGAAGGGGGTGGTGAAGCAGGGGTTGCCCACATAGGTCACTTTCTAGAAAGCAGGTTCCAAAAATGTCTTTCTGTGCACTGAGAATTGGATCTCACCATTCCAACAGAGAAGCTATTTTCTGCCCATAACATACATAGACTGAAGGAATTAAAATGCAGTGAGTTTAGTGGAAAGCTTATTGTACTTAAATCCACAAAAATTAGGTACTTTTCAACTTATTTACCGTGCGCTGTATTTAAACGGCTTCCCTCCTGCCTTTGTTCTGTAAATAACCATTCCAAAATCTAGACTGCCTATCGAACAACAAAGCAATGATTCAGTTAATAATTATAAATCTTAACAATTCAGCATGCACCCACTTATAGAAGAACTAGATATCACTTGCCTGAAATATTTGACAGTCATACAGGAAAGCAATGGGCTACTTAAACAGCGCAGTCATGTTGGGAGCTGTTGGGGAAGGGGTAAGGGCGGGGAGGATTGTTTTTGAATGAAACTTCATCTACGTGGTTCCAATGGATTCTTTCCCACACAAGCTCAAGCCTACATCTCACAGAGCTATTAGGTCTGTATACTTCCTTGTGCTCTGCTCCAAGAATTAGTGAGTCATGTTTTAAGCACAAATTCTTAACATAGGTGCTACCAGGGAACAAAGGAAAACAAAATGCCTCATTCTTTTATTCATCTTTTGAAAGGAAACTCATGGCGGAAACATTTGTATAACATTCCATTTATATAACCTGAGAAATATCAGCTGAAGGAAAGAACAGTACAGCTGAGGAAGGGGACTGTGGTGTTTTCTTTCCACAAGCCCATACCCCTCCTAGACTATTAGTTCCTAATGTGTTTCACAGCTCTTGGGCCAGCAAGGAAATGTGAGGGCACATCGTGGGAGGCAGAGAGGTGGAGGGGAGCCCATCAGGAGGGCCCAAATGCTCCAGCAGGTATTAGGAAATGCTTCAGTAGAGTGTTTGCAAGCATGGGCTGCAGAGTCAGGCAGATCACTGGCTCTGTGAACCTGGGCAGGTGGCTGAACGTCTCTGAGCCTTAGCATCATTGTTGGGAAGAACGAGGATAACAACAAGAACAAAAATACCCCATGGACTATAGAAGGTTTTCTATATGTCTGATACATAAACCAAGTTCAATAAAGCCCCTTGGGTCCAATTCTGGTTTCTTCTCTTGGACCGGTCATTTTGCTCCTCTTAGTTTCAGTCTCCTCATCTTTCTCTGAATCTTTTATACTTGGGATTGATGGAAAACTTACAGAAATGTTCTGAAATGCAAAAATGTCATAATGACCTAGCCATAGCTCACACATGAATCCTCAGTGTGAACCAAGAATCAACCACTTGTGACCACAAAAGGGAAAGGAGGAAGAATACAAGTCTTTCCAGCTCTTTATTGCCCATGCATCTTGGATATGTTGAGAAACCTTTATTGACTATCTTCAAGTCAGTTTATTAATTCTCTAATATTTTTTATTTCTGTCATAGTATGCATATGATGTATTAGACAGGGCTCTGGGTACAGATGGGCAGGGTTTAAATGACAGATTTAAAGCAGTGGCTCACACCTGTAATCCCAGCACTTTGGGAGGCCAAGGCAGACAGATCACTTGAGGTCAGGAGTTCGAGACCAGCCTGGCCAACATGGCAAAACACTGTCTCTACTAATAATACAAAAATTAGCTGGTCTTGGTGGCACCCACCTGTAATCCCAGCTACTCGGGAGGCTGAGGCACAAGAATAAACCTGGGAGGCGGAGGTTGCAGTGAGCTGAGATCACACCAGTGCACTCCAGCCTGGGTGACAGAATAAAACTGTCATCAATCGATCAATCAATAACAGATGTTCTCCTATGTGCCCTGGAGCAAGTGAATTGAACCCTGGTTTTTCCTGCAGCAGGCTTGCCAAAGTTAATTTTGTTCATTGGTCTTTTCAAAGAACCAGCTTTTTCTCCCCTTTATCCATTTTACTGTGTTGTTTTCTATATCATAAATTTCATCCTTTGCATTATCAATTCCCATGTATTCCCTCATGATTTACTTCGTATTTTTCCCTAGATTCTCAACAAAAATTATTTATTTTCAATGATAAAATAACAAAGGCATTTAGGCTACACATTTTTCTATAATAATAGATTATTTCTAATAGGTTTTGACAACAAGTAATCGTCTTTTCACTGATTCCTAGATAGGATTTCATTTCTATTTTTATTTTTTTCTTGGCTCTCAGGCTTATATTAAAGAACATTCCATATTCATACTTTCCCAGTAGTTAAACTTTTAAAAATTCTATTTACTTTGCTATTTGTTGGGCATATGAACTATAGCCCTAGAGTCCTAAATTTACTGAATTATAGTCAGAAAAGGGCAACTTAAAAAATCTGTATTTGGGAAAAATCATTATTATTTTTAGAGACAGAGTCTTGCTCTGTCACCCGGGCTGGAGTGCAGTGGTGCAATCCTAGCTCACTGTAGTCTCAAACTCCCAGGCTCATGTGATCGTCCCACCTCAACCTCCCAAGTAACTAGGACTACAGATGCATGCCACCACACCTGGCTAACTTTTAAAGTTTTTGGAGAGATGGGGGTCTCACTGTGTTTCCCAGGCTGGTTTCAAACTCCTGGCCTCAAGTAATTCTCCCAATTTGGCCTCCCTAAAAGTGCTGAGATTACAGGCATGCTCCCAGAGTGCTGAGATTATAGGTGTGAGCCACTGCTCTTGGCCCAGGGTAGTTTTTAAAGTTATTTTTTTATTGTGATCAAATACTGCATTTTAAAAATTGTTACTTAGATGTAAGAGAAGAGTTAATATCCTCTCTGTGTGGTTCCTTACATATACAAAAGCAAGCTTATTTAAATTACTCAAATTAAGTATATCTTTTAGAAATATCTGTCAAGTTTTTCAATCATATTCTGAGACAGGTGAAACTGTTTTATCTTGCATTTCTGAATTGTTCATCTTGCTGTTACATAATAAGACACTGATTAGATGCTTTAGGTTTTGAATTTTTTCCCTTCCTGATTGACCAACTCTCTAAGTCTCAGTTTCTCCATCCATAAAATAGAAGTAATAATGCCTGCATGTAGAATTGTAAAAACATACAATGAGAAAAATATTGTGAGGTACCCAGCATAGTAGCCACCACACAGTAGACAATAACCTATTTTACTTATCTACCTTCCAGTCCTTAAGCTAACTATCTCTTAGTCCCAAGAATAAAATCTCAGGATTGGGAAAAGGCTTCTTCATTTCTGTTTAGGGGCCCCAGATCATTGAGATTCTTCTTTCCTATTAACTAACTACCAGGTTATGGATTGGAAAGAATCTCAGTTAGAAATATAATAGCATCATTCTAGACAGAAGAATGGAAAACTAGTGTTCTAAACTGGATCAAAGGGTGTCTTGTGAAATAATGCAGTCATTGTTCTCTATAGTTTTGCTCCAATAGGTCAAGGATATACTAGTATATCAGGGGTAGCTATGGATCCTGGGATTTCCCCTTTACCACAAAGGAGATGATGTAGGTGTGAAATTCCAGGCACCTTGCCCATCTTTTGTAATCCATTCTTCTTTTTTTCTCTCTACCGGTTGCTTCAGATTGTAACTCTACAGCCCACCTGGCTTAGAGTGCTGACGCCTTCTCAAGTCTTCCTCACTAAACTTCCTAGAAGCTATTTTCCAAGGAGGGTAGAATCATTGTTCTGGAAAACTAACTAAACTACATTCAATGCTTATCAATATCAGAGAATTCATTTTGGGTGACTCACTCAAGATATTAACTTTCACATTTTAAATTATATGCTTTTACTCATTAAATATACACAAAGCTTTCTCTCTCTCTCCTCTTTGTCCCAGAAGTGTTTGCGAAATGCTTTCTTTTTCCTGTAAGTTTAAATACTTCTACAGTTATGTCTTTTACCAAAGAGAGATGTTAGTAGCAAAAGGTGCAACATTTGCTAAACAGTTCAGGTGGCATCTACGAACACCATCACCCTGAGTTTTCACAAACAGCCTGAGAGAAGATGTCACGTTCACTTTTCTGAAGACAAAACAGAGGCTCAGAGAATCAGCTTACCGAAGGTCTCTCACAGCTGGCAGATCTAAGAGTCTAAACCGTTTCTATTGGGCTCAAGGCCCATGTTCCATTTGGTTATGCTCTCCTCCCACAAAACTCCCTTAGGCTTTGGAAACTGAAAAAAATGTATGCGGAGTGATTTATTGCCTGAGGTTCCTCTAGTTAGAACTGATCAATTGAGCCACATCTACAGCAATATTAGAGAGGGAGGAAATCCATGAGTCCTCAAATCTTTTTTAAGAGAATCATTGATGGTCTTGAATGCTTAGATGGTCCATATGGACATTTGGTGCTTTTATTGTTTGGCGTAAGTGAAGCAGCATCATTGTCTGGGGGTAAATACCCAGGGTTCATCATCTTGTGCCAAGAAGATTAAGGGCACAGACCACAGAGGAGTGAGTTTAGGAGCAGAGGTTTAATAGGCAAAAGAAAGAGAAAGGAGACCAGCTGTCTCCCTTGTGAGACAGAGGAGCTCCCAAAAGGGAAAAAAAACACCCCTTGGTGGACTGCACCAGAATTTATAGGCAGGCTTAAGGAGGTAGTGTCTGATTTACGTAAGGCTCACAGATTGGTTCGACCAGGCGTGATGTTTACATAGTGCAGAGGGAAAGGCTGGTAGCCCCACCCTAATCTTATTATTATGTCTTTGCCTAGCAGGGGCCATATGGTCTGCTCCTTACTGTACACATGGTTTGGCAAAGAGAAGGGAAGATGGAGCCACTATTTTGAACATGCCTAGTTCCAGGTAGCCTTTTCCTATCGGCACAACTGGTGGCATTCACCCGTGCAAGCTTCCAGCTTGCTTATCGATGTCTGCAGCTTAATCATACAGGCTGCTCTTTGTTAGAAAAGAAAATGATTTGGGGGCTGCTTTTCATTAAAAGGAAAACTTTACCAAGGACTCCTGTGGCCTCACTATCTGCCTAAGTAATTTCTTCTTAACTCCTATATCATGAGGATTGACATTCGTCAGAGGTAAGGTGTTATGCTGCAAGTTCCTATTTGGCAAATTGATGGGAAGACGTTACAGTAAATAGTCTCCAAACAAGATGCCATGAATTGATTATTTTCCTCTATGCACATGATACTCTGCCCACCAAAATTTATAGTCTGCTTCTTACTCTCATAAACCCGGAGTGGACTTTTGACTTGGCTTGGTGAGTAACATATAGCAGAAATGATGCTATGCTAGTTCCAGGTTTATCCTTTAAGAAGTCTGGCAGCTTCTGCTTTCATTCTTAAAGCCAGCCACTGTCTAAGAAATCTGATTAACCTGAGACAACCATGCTGTGAAAACAAACAAACCAGCCACATGGAGGGGCCACATGGAAGAGAATGAGGCACTGTCCATGTGAACGAAGTCTTCTCAGATCTTCCAACCCAGCCCAGACATCAGCTGGATACAGCCAAAGGAGTGACTCAGTTGATACTACTAGTCGGAGAAGAGCTGCGTGCTGAGCCAAAGCGACCTACAGAATCAGGAGAAGTATTGTTATTTTTTGTTTAATCCATGAAGTTTTAGGGTGTGTTGTTACACAGCAATGGATAATTGATGGATGTTTAGGTCAAGAATAGACAAAAATAAAAAATAAAAACGTGTTTTAATGTCCCATACATAATCGACCAATTGCCAGGAGTTTGCAACTCTGGGTGTACATCAGAATCACCTGGAAAGTTTTTTAAACTACAGATGCTCAAAGCTTAATGGAGACCTTTAAAATGCAAAATTTTGAGGCCTGCACATTTGCATGTTTTTAAATTCCCTCAATATATATAAAATGAGCAGTTATTGTAATAACCCACAAAATTAAAGACTCATTTACTTTAAGAAGCTCCTTTTTCAAAATGCAAATTCTTTCTGGGAGTGATAAATCAAGCAGATGGTCACAGGATTACATCTGTAATCAGATTGTTTTCTTAACTCCTGGCTAGGATTAGCAAATGTAGAGTACAGGAGAGCTAAATACAAAGCATGCACACACCTGACCAGGGAGCTATTGATTGAGGTCCCAAATTGATGTCATTATAACAGCCTACTGTGAGCTTGGGCCTAACAGGTGCCTGGAAATTGGAAGACAGGTGCAAAAGGGACAGTGGAAGATTGACAAAGGCTGATTACAACTATTCCGATGGCAAGTCACTGAATATCACCCCAGGAGTGGCCCTTAGAGCTTGTTATTTAGGAACCTAAGAAATTATTATGGAGGTTACTGAAAGGGACCACAGTAAAGATCAAGTCAGATAACAATACCTGTGCTCATACCAGACCTCTCAGAAGGCCAGGATATGAAGTTGTTCTGATTCCTCTACCCTCATCAAATAAATAGAATGTGTCTAAAGATAAGTCCAACAAGAGTCAGAGTTCAGTGTTGAAAACGGAGTGTTGAAGAAAGAAGGCCTTTGTTGTGAGCCGGAGAGTTCCTGTAACTTTGTCTTTTCCTTCATATTTCCCCCAAGCTGCCCAGACCACCTTTCTCACAAAGCCTCACAGGGTGGTTACCTCTCCCTGAGGAGTGGTGAGTCAGCTCCCTCTGAGAACTTTTCACTTTTACTATTTCTCTCTTACTGATCCTGTTCTAAGATACACCTGGGGGTTTTATGTTCCCTGAAGAAAGGAAGTGAAACGTACTGCATTTCCTATACTACTTAAGCTTCCTTTCTCGATGTGAAAAGAACAAATCTATAGTTCCTGAAATCTCTTTACTTCCTGTGTTGCTAAGTCAGTAAGAAGAGAATTAGCATGTACTGAGCACCCACCGTATGCTAATTGCATTACCTACATCCTCATATAAATTATCATGCCCTATGAGTTATACTTCTTGAGATAAGTTCTGTGATCCCATTTGATAGCATAGGACACTGAGGCTAAGATTTTGAGGTTACTTGCCTAAAATCATATAATTAAGAAATGATGGGAACAGGATTTGAACCCATATTTGGTTGACCTATGTCCTATAATTCTAGCCAACAAAGTATCTCTGCCAAGAATTTTTTTTAAAAAATCATTATTTCAGGGTCTGGAGTGGGACATTTTCAGCAGATCATTTTGTTATCATACGAACGCAGCCTAACCACCTGCTACTCCAAGTGAGCGTCAAAATCCAGCAGCACTGGTCTCACCTGAAAGTAAGTACTATTGACGCATGCTACTCAAGTGAGCTCTGCTGACAGGCCACATTGACATCATCTGGGAGCCTGTGTGAAATGTGACATCTCAAGACCCACTCCAGGCCTACTGAATTAGAATCTGCATTTTCACAAAGTCCCCATGTACCTTAGCAGGCACATTAAAGCTTGAGAAGCACTGACCTAAATTAATGTGTTCTAATTATTTGAGCCTGATACCTCACTGAATATTTTTTTCTAGACACAGTGCTACCTACATACTTGAATTCCTAGAGAACTCACATTTCACAATGTTGGCGGGGGGGGCCTTGAAACCCAAAGAGGCAAAATAGTGGGTTGTAGACATCCCAGTAAATTAGTGGCAGAGTCAGACCTAAGATAAGTCCTTACCAGATGCTCAATACCTGTCATTTAGACATCATGTATTAAGCTCTTGGTCTATGCCAGGAACCTTGCTAGATGCTGAGGTGAAAGAAATAATTTGTGCCCTCAAAGAACCCCTGATCCACTGAGGGAGACAGATATACACACAAACAATTATAAAACAATATGGCAATGGGGAGACAGGGTGGCACAAGGTGACATGAAGCTTCCAATAAGAGACATTTGGAGTCACCAGGCTTCGTGGAAGAGGTGCAGACTTCGCCAGACCAGGTGCCACCCACTTTGTGATTAATTGATGTACCAGCTCCCCCTCTATCCTTCATTCCCCTTTCTCATTTTCCCTTGTCTTCACTCCATTCTCTTTACCATCTCCCCTTGGCCTGGGTCCCTTCTACTTCTCAGATTCCCATCTTTTCCTTCAAGGCTTTTCCTGCCTGCTCACCCTAATCCACAAGTTTTGCTTTCTCTTAACATCTGTAACTCTTTTGTTTACTAGTAGTTTCCAAATCCTACTGCCCACCAACATCACCTTAGGAGCCTTAAAAACTAAAAAGCCCCATAACAGGCCCTACCCTCAACTCTGCAGATGATTCCAAGGCATCATTTTTCCCCAGAGCTGCATGTGCAGCAAGGGTTGAGATGAAAACCTTGTTGACCCCACTCGCCTGCCATCTACCCGTAGCAGCTTGCATTACAGATAGATAGAGGCAGAGTTTACAAAGGCCTCTGCATGCATCATCCCATTTGATTCCCACATCAGCCCAGTAAAATAACAAGTGAGAGGTGCTTAGTCCATTTTACAGATGGGAAAACTAAGTCATAGAGAAGTGAAGTCACAAGCCCAAGTTGCCCAGATCTTGGACCCACATCTTCTGACTTGCCCTGTGCTGCTTGGAGAATATGTGTATAGTTAGAATGAAGGCAAAGCCCTGCCTTGCTCTCTCAATGCCCCCATTTCCCCAGCCTAACACATGTAAGCTGCTCAGCTCACAGCTAACTGATGGTTGATGGTTGATGACAACTGGTCATTGAAGGAGGCATGTGTCATTTCCCCAGGTCTTGAAGGCCTCCACCTGAGAAAGAGGAACTAGGAGTTGGGTGTAAATCAGAAACCATATGACCAGACACACTTGAGCACACTCTGTAAGAAAAGGGAAGGATGCGGACAGCCAGAGGTATTGGAACTTTCCTCAAAATCAATCAGGAGTCATGTTCTGATCAGAAGGGCAGATAAGAGGATCATGAGGACTGAAATGTTCTAGGGTTTCGTTCCTTCCCACCCAGCCGCCACCTGCTATCCTGTCTGAGCAGTGCTCCTGTGAATGGGGCCCTTCTTACCTATCCTTGCCTAAAAAGTAAACATGGAAATATTATGAAGCTCCTCTCTCTCCTGATCCTGAAAGCAGCCCAGGAAGTTGGGCTGATGAGAGGAGCCCTTAGCAGACATAAACTTGGGCAGGAAGGGATTGGGAGTGAGGACTAGGAAGAAAACTTCTTTTGTTTTATCTTTTTTTGTAATCTCTTCGCTAGGTTTTCTCCATGTTCTGCTTCAGAAATAGACTGGATATGTCCTATGTATGTTTTATTCCTCTCATCTCAGGAATAATTTCCAGTTCTTAGAAAAGAGCAAGGCAGGGAACGGGCAGGGGCGGGCTGAACGCCTCCCTGCTGCGAGGAAGGAGGCACAGATAGGGCGCACAGGAGAGCTGACATTACACAATCCACATATCAGCATTTCTGGGGCAGCCAGGAGGTTATTCCTAAGGGGAACATGTTCTAAACCAGCAGAAAATAAATGCTGCTTCAAAAATAAGCATTTCAGGCTGTGACTTTCCTGGGTCAGAGAAGCCTTGTTATTTTTCAGAGTAAATCTGCCCCAGTGTACACGGCTGCTGCACTAAAAGGGCTTATTTCAGAAGGCACTGGGTCCTTATTTTCATAAATAAATAAATCCTCACAGGCCTTTGGAATCTGATTATATTTGGGACAAAACTCCTAAATATAGGGCCATTGTCTGAAACCATGTGACCAACCCCAGTCTTTTAACTTAATTGTATCTATTAGAGAATGGCATGCTTCCAGGGCCAGGATTAGGCTGTAAGCTGGTTCTCAACAAATATCATGGGTTCTTTTTTGTTGTTTGCAGGGGAAGTGGGGACAAATGACTTATTCTTGATTAGAAAAACTAATACTTTCATTTCCACCAAGAAAACATAAAACCCTCTTCATGGGTGTTTGCCATTTTTCTTGGATAGGACAAAATCCTATCCTCAGAGGAAAGCCTAATGCACACATCCATCCTCTGTGTCGCTGACTGGTGGAGACGATGGTTTCTATCTTGGTGCCTTTTGTTAACTGACCCATTCCCAACTTTATTATTATTACTATTATTAATTATTAATATTATTATTATTTTGAGACAGAGTCTTGCTCTGTTGCCCAGGGTGGAGTGCGGTGGTGCAATCTCGGCTGACTGCAACCTCCACCTCATGGGTTCAAGCAATTCTCCTGCCTCAGCCTCCTGAGTAGCTGGGACTACAGGCACCTGCCACCACCACGCCTGGCTAATTTTTGTATGTTTAATATAAATGGAGTTTTGCCACATTGGCCAGGCTGCTCTTGAACTCCTGACCTCAGGTGATCTGCCTGCCTCGGCCTCCCAAAGTGCTGGGATTACAGGCGTGAGCTACCGCACCCAGCTCCAACTTGATTAATTTAATTTAGAGTGACGTTAACTCTATTCATTCACCAGAAAACTATCTACTGGTGTGGACCAAGTCTGAGGAAACACTTGGTCTATAGAACAGATGGATGGCTTGCCTTGATGAAGCTGTCTGTTTAATGGGTAGGAAGACATTAATAAATAATCACACCATAAGCCATCTAATTTTATTGGAATAAATTCTTTGAAAAAGGGCTGTGAAGACACAGGCCTTGACCTTGGAGTATAGGCAGGGGCTTCAGGAATGGCTTTTCTGAGGCAATAACATTTCAAATGAGACTTTCAGGAATAAGAGTGGGCTAGGGAAGAGAAGCCGGAAGGGCAGGTGTTCTTGGCAGTGGGGATGGCCAGTGAGTGTCCCGAAAGAAGGCTAGCTTCTGCCACCATGCCCTGCCTGCAAACTAGACAGGTAGCAATGGTAAATGCATGCCAGGTGATTGGGACACAGAAGAGGGATACCAGCATCAAAAAGGTTTCCTGGAGGAGACACATTTGAGCCAGGTGAAAGGAGGCAGGATGAGGTACATTTCTGAAAGAGGAGATTTGGCAAGGTCACAGAGGCAACAGGGATTTGGGGAGTGAGACGAAGCAAAGTCCGACTCTTATTGCAGGGGTAGGAAGCTAGGGAACTGTGGGCAGAGATTTGAAACTGCCACATGGAGATGTGGAGAGAGTGGGAGCACTGGAGGGCCAATGGGGTGTTGGTGGAACAAGGTCAAATTGAAATGTTTGGATGACAGCTTCGAGTGAAGCAAAATTAGAAATAGGGCCTCCTCATAAAACTGAAGAATCACACTTCAGATTTGTTCCGGGTTAAATTTTGTTTACAAAAGCAGGGGGCAGCAGACCGGATTTGGCCCATGGGCTGTGGTTTTCCTACTTCTGCTTCAGATGGGAGACTGGAGGTTCAGGGAAAAGCATATACTAACCATGGTGGGAATCTCTTTTGGAGAGGAATGCATTAAGTGAAACCATCTTGCTGGCATCTCTTTCTGTGCTGGTTGGTTCCTTGTGGTTCAGAAATACAGTGAGTAAGTCAGTCAACAAGACTGTACAAGAGTTTTCTAAGTTCCAGGTCTGTGCTAGGACCCAGAGATCAGTGAGAACAAAATGGAAGGGACATCTTTGTGCCCATTCAGTGAGCCGGTGCATGTTGATTGTCCACTATGGGGCAGGCTCTCTGCCAACACCTTGAGATTCTAGACTAGTACTGAACAAGTCTAGTGGCATGTCTATCCCTCCATCTGTCCATCCATCCACTCAGCTACTCAACAAGCATGTCACGAACTTCTGCCAGCATAAGACATGTTGGCAGGACTCTGTGGGATTTATTGGTAACCCAGCCATGACTCTTGCTTCCAACTTGCCTACCTTCTAGAGAGATAGATAAGCCAAGTGCATTAAATATCCAAGGTCTGAGGTGGACAGGGAAATGTACTACCAGCAAAGTACAGATGGGGGTGGGGTGGGTGCTCAGAGCAGAATTAGAAGACTTTCAGCTGGAAGAGATCAGGAAGGCTGACAAGATGACATCTAGTTTCCTGTTAACCCTTTAAAGTGACATATGAGTCTCTGCAAGGATTACAAACAGATTTGAAAAGACAATGCTCTTTTGTACATGCTATTAGCCCTTGGGTCCCATCAGGGCAAGTATTACAAATGCCTTGTGATTTCACCGTCCTGGAGATGGCTCCTTTCTCCTACCAGCAAAGGATCTTACCCAGAACAGTTTGCCTATTTGCTAGGAATTTTCATGTGTCAGCTCTTGAGTTGGGCACTGAAAGGAGTTATTAATAGAAAATAATAATAATTCTTGCAATAACTGTGCTGTGTATTGTTCCATCTATTTTAAATATGGGGAAGCTGAGGCTAAGAGGATTAAGTAGCTTGCCTGGTATTACAGAAGAGAAGGAAGCAAGCACGGAACCCATATCTCTTGACTCTCAGATGATTCTCTCTTTAACAAACTCTGGTTGCCAGTCTTCAGATTAGTAGCCTATAATTTGCTTTGACTTCTTCCTTCATTCAGGTCAGCTCCCTGCTTGACATTTCTTTCTCCACTCCATTTCTCAGAGACAGCTCTTTCTGCTTTACTCCCACAACCACTGCACCAGCTCCATGCTCATCATTATTGGGTCAACAAACATTTATTTTCTGCCCACAGGGGATCATAGTCTATTATCCAGGATTTTCCTGGGTAATAAATTGGCCTTCTCACTTTTTACTTTCCCCTTTCAAATCTGCCAATCAGATACCAATAATAAGCCATCTCCTTAGCATAATGTAAGACACATTCACTGATTATCTAACTTGTGGCAGGCATTGTCCTGGGTCCTGAGGAAGAAAAATTACAAATTTACAAATCTCATAGTTTACAAAGCATTTTACTGAAGCCAGATAGGCCTCAGGATAAATAGCAAACTTCATCTGAGTTGGCCATAGGGAGTCTGGGCAAAAGAAACACTCTTGATACAGAAAGAAAGAAAAGATGGGTTTTCTGAAAGAAAGAAGAAGCTTGTGCAGTATTTGGCAGCCCGAGCCAACAGCACAAGAGGGAAGGGAGAAAGAGCACCTCATTCCCAATTGTAGGGCAAGAACAGATTCAATACAGCTACATAAGGAGCCAAGACTGAATTAGATGGGTAGGGAGGATGTCCTGTTACCTGACCCCAAAGTTTAACACCCTTTGATCACTTTCCGTCTAGAGAGATCACTCAGCAAAGGTCATTGGTTATGATAATTAAAGTGTTTTTCTAAATAGAAGCAATTTCAAGAAGGCAGGTTGACCTTTGGGAGAATTTCTAGCAGCAATCACTTCATGATTGATTGGAAATATCTGCAAATACACGTGTCCTGAGAGGTGAATGAGAAATGTGTGCAGTTACTGTTTTCCCAATGAGTCTATTTGTCCTTGTGGAACAGTTTAGGGGAGAGTAGCATTGAGGAAACAAAAATGGCCCAGGGATCTTGGAAGCTCTATGTGTGAGTATATTCCTCAGTTTTCGGATTTAGGGGATTGGGGAGGGATGTGAAAAGCATAGACAGAAGGCACTGCAGAAGAGGAGAGTAAATGACTTTAGGTCATTGAACTGGTTTTTGATAGAAATCAAGAAAAATGGAAGTCAATAGTACTAAGTTTGAACTTTATCTTTCTAAAAACTGCTTCTGTGGGCAGAGTTCATATGCTGGAGGAATGAATCATAATGACACCCTTTGGTATGACCCTGGGGAGAATAAATGTGACTTAGTTGAGGTTTCTGAGGATGACATTCAGAAAGAAAACAAGAGGAGAGGGAAATACCCTTTCTCTCTGTCACACACTCAGGTTAGAAACTCACTTTAGGGGCCACAGCCTATGACAAATACACTCATGCAAATTCTGTGCTCGCTTCCACGCTCCATTTCTTTGCCAACTATGTAGCTAAGCAAAATGGAACAAGAAATAGTGTCTTGGGAGAAATAAAATTGCTGGATTAGATACAGGCCACCTTTGTATAAGAAAAAACGTTAAATTATGCTACTGGTGAAATGAGTCCATTTGGGTTATTGTGGAATTTTATGTGAGACTGAGATAGCTGATTAAGATGATGATGCTTGAGTATTATCATTTTAATAATAACTATTTCCAGAATCAAAGTGAATAATATGTAGGGAAGAGGGAGGCAAACTGCGGCCATGGGCCAGCAGCCTGGTTTTTTGTTATGTTTTGTTTTATGGCTCTTGAGCTAAGAATAATTTTTAAATTTTGAAGTGGTTACATTTTATTTTATTATTATTTTTTTAGGCTAGTCTAGTGAATACATTTTAAATGCTTATACAAGCACTGAGTGATAGCCTCAATTTTGCCTGTTGGCTCACAAAGTCTACAGTATTAATTATCTGTATCTTCTAAAAAACGGTTTGTCAGCCCCTGGGACAATAAATAGTAGATATAGCCTGGCCATGGTGGCTCACACCTGTAATCCCAGTACTTTGGGAGGCCGAGGCAGGTAGATCACCTGAGGTCAGGAGTTTGAGATTAGCCTGGCTAACATGATGAAACCCTGTTTCTATTAAAAATACAAAAAATTAGCTGGGTGTGGTGGCACGTGCCTGTAGCGCCTGTAATCCCAGCAACTTGGGAGGCTGAGGCAGGGGAATCACTTGAACCTGGGAGGCAGAGGTTGCAGTGAGCTGAGATTGCACCATTGCACTCCAGCTTGGGCAACAAGAGTGAAATTCCGTCTCAAAAAATAATAATAGAAAAAAAGAATGTATAGTCTCCTGGGTCAAAGAGATCTGAATTTGGATTTTGCCTAGATACATCATTAATTCATTTCAAAATACTTATCAAGTAGGTATTCTTTCTTCACTTGGCTTCCAAGATGCTACCCTCTCCTAAATTTCCTCCTTCCTCACTCACCAATTCTTATCAATCTTCTTTGCCAGTTGCTCCCAGTCTTCCTGATCTCTCAGCACCAAGACCACAGCTCAGGTCTTGGCCCCACTCCTCTTTTCCACCTGTACTCACCTGGTGCTTGTGCCGAGAGTTCATTCTTCCCATTGTATTTACTAACACCAATGTGCTGATGACTTCCAAATTTATACTTTTAGCCCAGATCTCTCCCTTAAACTCTACAGTCGTAATGCAACTGTCTTCTTTAATATCTCCATTTGATGACGAACATATATCTCAAACTTAACATGCACAAAATGGAGCTTCTGATCTTCATCCCCAAACCTGATTTTTCTAGAGTCTTCCTTGTATTGGCAAATGATAACTTCATTCTCCCTGTTATGTCAGTTTCTTCATTGGAAATGGGCATAGAACCTGTCTCAGGGCTGATATAAAGAATAAATGAGATAATATAGTGTTACCGCTACTCATAATACCTACGACAGCCAGCATTCAATAAGAGTGAGGAGAGGACAGCATAACCTTTCCATTCTTTCATCTAATGGCTCTGTTCTTTCCTTCTCTTTCAGACCCTTACTATCTTATCCTAGAACCATTACAAAAATTTAGTAACTGGTAGCCTTGATTTAGTAGTAAAGTGGTAATTATAGAAAATATTATTCTCCCCATTTAAAGATGAGGAAAATGAAACAGCCAAGATGCCCTAGTCCCACCTCCTAGCAAGCAGCAAAGTTGGAATTTAAACATCAGCCAACTGAAAAGCCAGTGTTCTCCAGGCTCATCCTCTGCAACACAGCCTTCACCAGCTTACTGTCAGGTGAAGCGCACACCCTACAAGGCTAAATATGACAACAAAACAGTGTAACTGGACTATGGGAGACAAGAGCAGGGGTTCCTCAACTGAGCTAACATATCAGAATTCTCTGAAATTTTTATGCAGATTCCTGAGCTTTGCACTAGAACTACTGAATCAGGTCGGGCCCAAGAATGTATAAATTTTTAGAGCTCCAAAGGCATTTTTGAGCAGTCAGATTTAGGCGCTCCTGCTCTAGGTTTTAAAAGGAAGATTTCATAATATTTAGAGCCAATAAATATAATACAATCACCTACAATTCTCAAAGAGAGACCAAAAACCAGATTTTCCAATATATAAATGGGCAAAGGGCATAAAAGGAGGATTTACAAAAGAGGAAGCAAAATGGTTAATAGAAATATTTCAAGTTATGAGACCTACTTATATTCAAATAATACAAACTTCTAAATGTTAATAAAATGCCATTTTTAGCTACCAAATTAGCCAAGTTTTTTTTTTAATGCAAATACAGTATTCCTGTGAGTATGAGATGGGGACTTTCATAATCATAAACTACTGAGAAGGCAAATATTTGAGGTATCACTTTGAAAAGCAATTTGGTAGCATGTACCAAAGTCTTGGAAATGTCAGTAGTCTTTAATTCAGAAACTCCCTTATATAAATATATGCAATAAAATAATCCAAAAGCAATGAAAAAAATATATACTGCACCTAAAAGACATTTATAACGATCATTTACAAAAGCAAAATAAATAAAAATAAGTGAAATGTTAAACAAGAGAAAATGTGAATTATTCATAATCATTGTATTATTAAGCAGTTATCAGATCTTTCAGAATACACTATATTATTTCATTTTACACAAGTAAATAAATATATATGCCGGGGGAAAAGTTTGAATGTCCTTACACCAAATTGTTAACAACAGGGTCTGTAAGTGGAGCATAATATTGTTCTACCCATATAAATTTGTTCAGACAAATTATGCTAAATCCACTACTCAAAATATGATGTTTCTTCTTTTTAGAAGGTTCTACCCTGCTTTCTATGCTGGTAAAATATTTTTGTTTTGAGAACTAATGCAAGTGTCATCTCCCCTATAAAATCTAAGTGTTTTTTACCCAAGCAGTGATCCATTTATCCCTTTATTTGTTAGCATAGATTACCTTTATTTTAGCACTTACTTGCTATTCAAAAATTATCAAAATTATCTGTTGCTGTATTTGTTCCTCCCAGCAGACTATGAGCTGCCTGAAGGCAAGATCTGGGGGGTCTTACATGGCCAAAAGCGTTTATTAAATTAAATTCCTTGAATGATAGAAAGAAAGCTCAATGGAAACCTTCCATTTAGTGTCTGTGACTCCATCACAAAGAATGCTGTGCAAATTGCTAAGAGGATAGATAACTGTTTTTACCACCAGAAAAAAAAAGAGAGAAGAGAAAATGGTAAATAGTTATCTCATGTTGATGAGATGGTGGATATATTAATTACCTTGATTATAGTGTTTATTTCAAAATGTATATGTGTATCAAGACATCAAGCTATGCACCTTAAATATATACAATATTTGTTTATCAATTATACCTCAATAAATAGGAAAAAAAATGTGAAAGACTTTTGGCTTCTACTTAGGATGTAGAAAGCAGGAAAGAGTAGCACTCCTAGAAGTACTAGAAAATAATGCTAAAGAATCTGCAGATTCACAGCTTTTTATTTTTATTTATTTATTTATTTAAACTAATCAGAGAACTGAGGTCGCAAGACAACAAACTGGTCCTAAATAAAAAGTAAGAAAAATGCCTTCAGGAAGAGCCAGGACATGAACACATGTTTTCTTAGGATAGACGCCACAAGTAACTATACAAGCTGTTGATGATAATTCAACTAATGTTTTAAAAATTGGTAAAGGCTGAGTATGGGTTAACATGAGATTATGGAATCCCTGCAAGCCACAGAGAAATGGGAGTTCACACTATTCACTGGATCTTCTCAATAGACTACAAATTTCATCAGGTGTTCACAAGAATGATTGGAGGCAGGGTGAGAATCCAAGAAAAATTTACTCATGGCTCATATTTCAAAGAGAAAAATAGCAGCCTGTGTAGGATTGGAATAAAGCCATAGATTCTTCACCCTACCTCTTCTATAGCGCACATAGCTTAAGCTTGTAAGAAAAAGGCAATAAACAATGTTGGCCTTGGGACAGTGGTGAAGATCCACTGCATCTGGAGAGAAGAAATAAACATAGACTCTCTATCTCTGAAAGAAAAGCAACAATACATGCTAAGCTCAGATAAACAGGTCTCTTGCAGTTTAGGAAAGGGCAGTATCATGGAGAAGGCACCACTATCAGGGTATTCAGGAACACAATGCCTATCTGAAACTGAGCCTCAATCCAAACAACAGAAAACACTCTGCTCCTCTCCTCAGTCAGCAGCAGGTTCCTGCTATGAGAGGACAAGAGCATGTGAAAAATCATCTTATAACATCAGAGAAAAGAAAAGACCTAAACCTGATAGTGGAGCAAATCCTGAGGAACATCATCTTGCACATGAGTCTCCAGTCTAAACACAAGTTACCTCTAGAACTTAAATCTTATTGTGCAGGAAAGGTAAGTTATATAGTTTGGATATTTCTCCCCTCTAAATATCTTTTGGAAATGTAATCCCCAGTGTTGGAGGTGAGGCATGTAGGAGATGTTTGAATCATGAGGACGGATCCCTCATAAATGGCTTAGCACTGTCCCCTTGGTGATGAGTGAGTTCACACAAGATCTGGTTGTTTAAAAGGGTGTGGCACCTCCTCCCTCTCTCTCTTGGTTCTGCTCTTGTCATGTGACATGCTGGCTCCTTGTCACCTTCTGCCATGACTGTAAGCTCCCTGAGGCTTCACCAGAAGCAGATGTCAGCATCATGCTTTCTGTAAAGCCTGAAGAATCATGAGTCAATTAAACATTTTTTTTCTTTTTTTTTTGAGACAGAGTCTCACTTGGTTGCTCAGACTGGAGTACAGTGGTACGATCTCGACTCACTGAAACCTCTGCTTCCTGGCTTCAAGCATTTCTCCTGCCTCAGCCTCCTGAGTAGCTGAGATTACAGGCGCCCACCACCAAAAAAAAAAATTACCCAGCCTCAGGTATTCTTTACAGCAATGTAAGAATGGACTAATACAGAAAATTGGTACTGAGGAGTGGGGCATTGCTATAAAGATACCTGAAAATGTGGGAGCAACTTTGGAACTGGGTAATAGGCCTGAGATAAGAAGAGTTTGAAGAGTGCAGAAGAAAGTAGGAAGATGAGGAAATGTTTGAAACTTCTTAGAGGCTGGTTAAATGATTGAGACCAAAATGCTGAAAGTGATATGGACAGTGAGGTCCAGGCTGATGAGGTCTCAGATGGAAATGAGGAACTTATTGAGAACTGGGGGAAAGGTCACCCTTGTTATGCCTTAGCAAAGAATTTGGCTGCATTGTGTTTATGCTGTAGAGATATTTGGAAGCCTGAACTTAAGAGTGATGACTTAGGATATGTGGGAGAAGAAATTTCTAAGCAGCAAAACATTTAAGATGTCACCCAACTGCTTCTAACAGCTTATACTCAGATGCAGGAGCAAAAAAAAAATGACTTAAAGCTGGGATTTATATTTAAAAAGAAAGCAAAGTATAAAACTTTGGAAAATATGTAGCTTTGCAATGTAGTAGAAAAGGAAAGCTCATTTTCAGGGGAAGAATCTAAGCAGGCAGCAGAGTGCCCACTTGCTGGAGAAATCAGCATGATTAAAAGGGAGCCAAATGCTAATAGCCAAGACAATAAGGAAAGGCCTGAAAGGCATTTTGGAGATCTTCAAGGCAACCCCTCTCATCACAGGCTCAGAGACCAAGGAGGAAAGAATGATTTCATGGGCCAGATCCAAGTCCCCACTGACCTGCACAGCCTTAGGACACTGCTCTCTGCATCCAGGCCACTCCAGTTCCAGCCTCACTCAAAAGGCCCCAGGTACAGTTCAGGTCACAGTTCTGGAAAGCACATTCTGTAAGCCTTGGTGGCTTCCATGTTGTATTAAACCTGCAGGTATTTAGCACACAAAAGTAAAAGAGGCTTGGCAACTTCTACCTAGATTTCAGAGGATACATGAGAAAGCATGGGTGGCCAGGCAGAAGCCTGTACAGGAGCAGAGCCCCCACAGAGAGCCTCTGCTAGGGTAGTGCCAAGGAAAGATGTGGGATTGGAGCCTCCACACAAGTCCTCACTGAGACAACTGCTTAGTGAAGCTGTGGGAATGGGGCCTCTACCTTACAGCCCCTAAAATGGTAGATACACTAGCAGCTTACATCCTGAGCCTGGAAAAGCCACAGGCATTCAACTACAACCCATGAAAGCAGCAACACTGGCTTCACCCAGGGAAGCCACAGGAGTGGGGCTGCCCAAGGCCTTAGGAGCCCACCCCTCATTCAGGGCAAAGAATCAAAGGTGATTATCTTGAAACTTTAAGATTTAATGACAGCCCTGCTGGATTTAAGACTTGTGTGGAGCCTGTAGCCCCTTTATTTTGGCCAATTTGACTCCCTTTTAAAATGGAAATGTTTAATCAGTGCCTGTATCTCCATTGTATCTTGGAAGTAAATAATTTATTTTGATTTTACAGGCTCATAGGTGGAAGGATATAAGTCTCAGATGAGACTTAGGACTTGATGTTGGAAAGAGCTAAGACTTTGGGGGACCTTGGGAAAAGATGATTGTATTTTGCCATGTGAGAAGTATATGAGATTTGGGGGCCAGAGGGAGAATGATATGGTTTGGATGTTTGTCCCCTCCAAATCTAATGTTGAAATCTAATCCTCAGTTTTGGAGGTGGAATCTGGTGGGAGGTTCCTGAATCATCACGGGAGCAAATCCCTCATGAATGGCTTAGTGCCATTCCCTTCATAATGAGTGAGTTCACATGAGATCTGGTTGTTTAAGAGTGTGGTATCACCCTCCACTGTTTCTCTTGCTCACGCTCACTATGTGACATATTGGCTACCTGTCATCATCTGCCATAATTGTATGCTTCCTGTGACCTCACCAGAAACAGACACCAGCAAGTTGCTTCCTATAAAACCTGCAGAACAGTGAGCCAATTAAACTTCTTTTCATAAAATAAATTCCCCAACCTCAGGTATTTCTTTACAGCAATGCAAGAATGGCCAAATACCATAAACATATCAATAACAAATCCCAAACTGAGCTTAATTTCTGACTTAAATGACTCAAACCAAAGACTATCTTCCCCCAAAAAATTCACAGTATACCCAATTGATTCATAAAAATTACATATATCGGTCTTGTCATATAAAAATATTATGAGGTATACAAAAAATAAGACACAAAGAAATAAAACATATTGTCAAGGGACAGTGCAATCAATGGAACCAGACTCAGAAATGAAATAGATGTTGAAAATGTCAGGGAATTTAAAACAACTGATTAAGATATTAAAGATTCTAGTGAAAAAGATACATAAGTTGCATGATCAGGTGAATTAGCAAAGAGATCAAAATTTTAAGAAAGAATTAATTGCAAATGTTAGAAATGAATAAAACTGTAACAGAGATGAAGCATGCCTTTGATGGGCTCATCAGTAGATTTGATTCAACTGAAAAAAAATTAGAGAACTTGAAGGTAGGTAATTAGAAATTATACAATCTGAAATACAACATGCAAACAGAGCAAGACTAGTGGAAAAAATAATAGGTCATCCAAGAGCTATTCAAAATATCAAACTATTTAACATTCAGTACATGTCTTTGGAATTCCAGAGAAGAGACAGAATAGGACAAAAGAAATCTTTGAAGAGATAAGGGCTGAAAATTTTCTAAAATTAATGAAAGACATTAAATCACATATCCAGAAAGCCCAGAGAATATGAAACAGGATAAACACACACACATACGTGCACACACACACACACACACACCACTATATATATTATATTTGAAGTGCTGTAGAACAAAGGCAGAAATAAAATCTTTAAGGCAGCAAAGCTAAAAAAAAAAAAAAAGACATATTACGTCAATAAAAACAAAGACTTTTGTCAGAAGCTATACAAGCCAGAAGATAATGGAGTAACATCTTTAAAGTCTCGAGAGGAAGAAAAAAAATACTGTAAAGTAAAATTCTATCCATGGTGAAAAGAAAAATTTTCTAATGAAGGAATCATAAAACTTTTTTAGTCAAACAAGAACTGACAGAATTTATTGCCAGCATGCCTGCAGTACAAAGGAAGTTCTCTGGGCAGAAGGAATTAACCAGATAGAAATTTGGGTCTATGAAAAGAAATGGAAACTCCTAAAAATGGCATATCAAAAAGTACATATAAAACCTTTAAAATTTATTTTTAATTTTTCAAAAAGGTTATTCAAAAATCTACAGTTAAAATAATAGCAATATGTATATTCTTTGTATAGCATGTATAAAAGTAAAATGACCGACAGTAGCACAAATGTTGGGAGGAAGGGAGCAGGAGTCACTCTCATTTAAGGTACTTAAACTACACCTGAAGTGGTATCATTTTATTTCTTTTTCTTTTTATTTGAAACAGAATCTCATCTGTTGCTCACTCGGAGAGTGCAGTGGCATGATCATAGTTCACGGCAGCCTTGAACTCCTAGGCTCAAGTAATCCTCCCACCTCAGCCTCCCAAGTAGCTGGGACTGGAGGCATGTGCCACCACACCTGGCTAATTTTTATTTAGTTAGTTACTTTTAGAGATGAGTTCTCATTGTGTTGCACAGGCTGGTCTGAAATTGCTGGCCTCAAAAAATCCTCCTATTTCAGCCTCCCAAAGAGCTGGGATTATAGATGTGAGCCAGCCCTGTTCGTATTTGAAGATATAGATGTTGATTAGCCAAAGATGCATACTATAAACCCTACGGCTACCACTGAAAGCATTTTTAAAAAGAGATATAAGTACATAATCCAAAGTGGAGATACCATGGGATTATTAATACTCAATTCGAAAGAAAGTGGAAAGTAAGAAAAAAATAAAGATGGAGCAAATAGAAAATAGCTAGCAAAATAGCAGATATTAATCAAAGTATATCAAATAATTAGAGTAACCATAATCAAAACACACATAGGTGTATTAAGAGATGGAGATTATCAGACTGGATAAAAAAGCAAGATGCAATGTTATGTTTTCCATGTCTTCAGATAGAAAGACATACTAAGGTTTAAAGTAGAAGCATGAGAAAAGATATAACATTCACACACTAATAATTTTAAAAATTTAAGTAACAATACTGCATCAGACTAAGTAGGCTTTGAAATAGGGAATATTGCCAGGGATAAAGAGGGGAATTACATAAAGGGGTTTATTCCCCAAGAAGACATAACAATCCTAAATGTTTAATCACCTAACAATAGAGCTTTCAAATATATGAAATAAAAACTGATTGATAGAACTGAAAGGAGAAATAGACAAATCTACAACTAAAGTTGAAGTCCTCCACACTTGTCTCTCAGTAATTGATAGAACAAATATTAAGAAAGTCAATAAACATACAGAAAAGCTAAACAACACCATCAGCAAAGTTGACCCAATCGACCCTTACAGAGCAATCCACCCAGCAACAGCAGAATACACATTCTTTTCAATGTGCATGGCAAATTTACCAAGACAGACCAAATTCTAGGCCATCAGAAGATTTTATTTGCTTTTGAAATATGTGTTTACAGGCAGATCAAGTTTGGATTATAAAGCAAAGATCTATCTAATATATAGATATATCAGAAACTAAAATAAGCCATATCACTGTGTAATTAATTCCCCACTAGCAGACATATTAGAGGAAGCTTTGATGACTACACCCAGATATTATAAGTAGGAGAGTGACTTTTCTGACTTTTAGTACTATAAAACCGTTATTCAAATTAAACCATATAGAGAAGCCTAAAATATAAAACAGATACAAGGAGAACCACTGTAAGTGTGAGTCTAATTGATGTACCCTCAGACTCTACAGTGGGCCTGAGATATACCACAAGTTATCTAAGACTCTACTTACCATGACTTTAAACTACCAGAAGAGAGAATTTAGGTAGGTTGTGTCTATTAATATACCTTTATCTGAAATTTTCTACAGTCATCATTCTCCATACCTCTAGCCGACTCTGTCCTCACTCTCCTACCTCTAGCTGACTGTGTCCTCACTCTCCTAAATCCTCTATAGTCTTTGTTCTGCAAACCAGCTTCACTCTAGTTAATAAGATGGGTCCTTGAATAAGCGTGCCTGTGTTCAATTTTCTCTATATACTTTTCATAGTTGATAATGCTAAGAAAATTCCATAACTTTTCAGTCTTTGTTACTTGACATGAAAAGTGGGGATACCAACAACATCTATCACAAAAGATTTTCTTTCAGTGAAGTTTTTGTAAGTTTTTTTATTCAAATGAAGCATTGAGTTAATGCATATGAAACAGTTAGAATAGCGTCTGACATATAGCAAAAGTTTAATAAATATTAGTCATTATTTTTATCAGCCATCAGCAGCTTTTTGGTGTGCAAATAGAAAGAGCTTTGAAAATGGATAGATATGGGTTCAAGTTCAGCACTGCCAATTAATAGCTCTGTGAGCACAGGCAATTTACCTCCAAATTTTTACTTTAATGTCCTCATTATTTGTTCCAAACCCATTGATTGAGCTCCTGCCATGAGCTTGCTACTCTTCCTTGTTCCTTTTGTACAAAATTTGGGTAAAGAGGATTCAAGGAGCTAAAGGATGCAAGTAAATTACTTGGGAGTGAATTGGAGGGTGCCAAAAAAATTAATATTGCCTAGGTCATCTCTAGGTCCTAGGTCTAAGATATAAAACTATCCATTGAGAATGCAATATTTTATATGTTCCTCTATCCCTTGAGCTTATAAGACAACCTGAGACATAATTCGTATCAATAACTGCTTGCTGATAAAAATGTAATTGCCATCCAAATTGTGGTAATAGAGCATGTGGGAATATGATGTTCTTTGTGGGACCCAATCAACTATAGGCCCATCTATTCATAGTATAGTCAGAAATAGGACTCTCATACATATTGCAGTTCTTCACATCTCAAGACCTAGCATAAAATCTGTATTTTTATATTTATTACCATTCATTCATTTGGATATGTACTTGCTAGAAAGAAAATTGAAGAAGCTGCAAAAAAAGTATGAGGGAAAACCTCCAAATTGAAAAAATATATATTTTAAATTTGTTTATTCTCTTTTCTGTAAACTTGGAACAGATCATGATGATGAAGTATAGCCAAAGACAACCCCAAGTAAATTTTCAAATAAGCACTTTGCAGAGATGAAGTTTGAGAGTCACCATTGGACCTAAATTCAGCAGCTTCTAGCATTTGATTGACAACAATGAATGTTTCCCATATGTAATATCACATAGTTAAGCCCCCACCTCCCCGCAAAAGATTATGTGTGCTGTCGCACTCTTCTTTTTTAAAAATAAATATTTCTTACCCTTGAGGCCTCTCCAGACTTTCTATTTTGGGCAGTTTACACCACTTGACCCTTTCTGATTATTCTTATCCCTCAACAGCAGACTTAAGATACAAACCTCCCTCTCTCATTATACTCCTCCTCTTTCAATCCTTATGAATGTGCCATTTACAATATTACCTTGAGTTAGGTGGATATCTCTTTGCATCTCTTATCCTAACTGCATTATGTGTGAAACTTGTTGAGACTTTAAGAATGCATTTTTAATAGGATAATAGTCTCTCCTAGTCATCCTGAGTACTCAGCATTCCCCAAAAGTGCCATGTGCTCACTCTCATATCTGGGCATCTCTGAACATGCTCTTCTTTCTACTCATCATTCTCTATTTTATCTGCCCTGGCTAGTGAACGCTTCACATCCCTCACAACTTGGTTCAAGCATCTGTTTTCTGCAACGACTTTATATCTTAATATGTCAGTGACAGCACTGGACTGCTTTGTCAACAGTCGCTGTGGTAGGCAGAATAATGCTCCTCCAAAGTCATCCAGGTCCAAATTCCAAGAACCTGTGAACATGTCAGCTTACATGGCAAAACGGATTTTACAGATATGATTATATTAGGGATCATGAAATAGGGCGATTTTTCTGGATTATTAAGATGGGCCAAATGTAATCACAAGGGCCTTATAAAGCAAAGAAGTAGGCGAGAGAGAGTCAGAAATGATGGAAGCAGAGTTAGAGTAAGGTACTTTGAAGATGGAGGCAGGTGCCACACCATGAGCAGGAATGTTGCAGTCTCTGGAAGCTGAAAAAGGCAAGGAAACAGATTCTCCCTAGAGCCTCCAAAAGGAAAACAACTCTGCCAACAGCCTGAGTTTAGCCCAGCAACATCAGGCATCTGACCTCCAGAACTAAGACCATAAATATGTCTTGGCTTAAACCAAATTTTTCATAACTTGTTACAGCAGCATTAAAAAAAACCCAAAAAGGCCGGGCACGGTGGCTCACACCTGTAATCCCATCACTTTGGGAGGCTGAGGCAGGTGGACCATGAGGTCAGGAGTTTGAGACCAGCCTGGCCAAGATGGTGAAACCCTGTCTTACTAAAAAAAGAAAAATTAGCCAGGCGTGGTGGTGTGTGCCTGTAGTCCCAGCTACTCGGGAGGCTGAGGCAGAAGAATTGCTTGAACCCGGGAGGTGGAGGTTGCAGTGAGCCGAGATTGTGCCACTGCACTCCAGCCTGGGCGACAGAGCGAGACTCCATCTCAAAAAACAAACAAAACAAACAAACAAACAACCCAAAAGAACCTTAAAAAAAAAAAAACCCGATTGTTTTAGGGAATGAAGACCATTCTTGTGTGGTCTTTTTATCTAGTTAAATGCCTATTTTCCTTAACTATTAGTACAGGGTAAAATAAGGGTGGCTTAGCAAATTAATTATGATCAACAAATAAATACAGGGATAATTCACTGGACAATTGTTAGAAGAATAATTAGAAGTTGGATGGAACAGTGGACAGTGCTACAGACTCAGGGTCAGAAACATGAATTACAGTTTTAGCTCTGCCACCTGCATGGAGATGA
The DNA here is from genome assembly GCF_028858775.2 of Pan troglodytes. NCBI lineage: Eukaryota > Metazoa > Chordata > Mammalia > Primates > Hominidae > Pan > Pan troglodytes. The sequence goes on from NC_072405.2 coordinate 137,614,859, forward strand.
ATCATTTCACCTTTGAATCTAAGCTTCTTTACCTACAAAAACAAATCAAGATATTCTTTGGTCTCCGAGGTACCTTCCAGCCACAAGACTATGTGACCATATGCCAGGGAATTTTTGGAAGACATGCCTGAACTGGGTCAGGGGTTGGACTGATGACCTCAGAGGTCTCTTCCAACTCAAAGATTCAATGACACAGACACAGCAGGATGCATCTTGTGTAGAAAGTATTTCTAAGACAACTGATTTTTCTGAGTCTCCTGGGAGGAGGGGAAGTCCTCTGGGAGCAAACAAAGGCACCAGTAGCTTTGGGTCAAGCCCTGCTTCAGATTCGGGCCAAAGACAACAAGAATGCCACAAAGAACATCAAAGGGCAGAATCTGGCCCTGAAACAAGAAGAGGAATGGAGGGGAAGTCATGATCTGCAGTAAAACAAATAAATAACCTGTAAAATCACATCTGCAGACGCTCTAACGTTCTTAAATGCTTTCCAATAAGCTTTGCTGGTAGCTTGCCACAAAGCCTGTCCAAGAGGATTTACAACAGATGGAGGCAGGGAATACTGACCTAGGCCTGATTCTGCTACTAACCAATTGGGTGACCTTGGGATCATCATTTCACTTCACTGGGCTGTAAGTTTCTTATTTCAAAGTGAGAGGACTAAATTAGATGACTTCTGACCTCCCCTCTAGCCTCAAAATCTTACTACCTTCCAGCCCAAGCAGTAATCATGGATTCTCAAAAGCACAATGGTTAGTTTGGTATTAAACAAGCAGTCATTTGCAGGAAAGGAAGGAAGGGACGGAGAAATGGAGGGGAGGGCTATAGGATTTTTTTTTTCCTTCTTAAACAATTTCCTTATTGTTTCCTCCTGTTTATGCAAATGCTCAAAATTAGCAATGACCACTATCCTTTTAAATGACCCTGCTCTAGATAAAGTTGTATAGATCAGGCTTTGAGCTGCTGCTATCTGTCTGTTCTTAGGCAAACTTCAGGCATGGGCCTCCCAAGCATGAAACCCCAATCCCAAGATAATGCTTAGAATACTTAATCCTCCTTTGTCCTTGGCTTTCCAGTGTGGGAATCCAGCAAGATGGAGCACTGAGCCATCTCCTAGATTTCCCATTTTAGGACAGGTCTTGGAATAGTTTATGATGTAACTGTTTCTACCGCATTTACTTCAGACCATCTCCTATCTAAGCCAAGATTGTTAGAGCAAGAACTTTTAGTTTTTTGAGAAAGGCCCAAACAAAAATAAAAACGGGAGATGGTTTATATTTGCCAGATGTTAAAAGGTGTTCTAAGTTTGAACTTCAATAAGTTTATAATTTTACCACGCCCAATCCTCCAACAGCTCCCCAGACACCATATAAACACATAGCCAACTGTGCCCATGGGATCATTTTTAGTTCCTAGACACCAGGATATAGTTACCAGGGAAGAATGGAGAAGAATTGTAAGGATAATAAAGTTTGTTCCAAGAGCTAATTGTAAGTAATTCCATATATTTGTGGAATGCTTTAAAGCAGAGTTTCCCCAAATATGGTATATATACATGTAGTATTATACAATATGCAAAATAATTTTAGGTGGGATATATTGACTATTTCACCCAAGACTTATATCTTGACTTTTCTTATCCCTTGCTGATGGGCATTCCTGCTCTCAGAGTGTAATCCCAGGAAGAAATGGTATAAAACTTAAAATGAGGAAGACACATATTCCATTACCATGTTTCCTGAAAGATCTGTCACTTCCAAATTGCTGGCTTACTCCGCTGCAGTAACACCATGACTCCATCTACATGGCGGTTTCCATTTCCTAAATCCTATTAATCATCGCTAACTTTCCAAGCATCCCCTCATCCCCAAAGCAGCTTTATATCTCTTCAAGCTCTCCCAATTTTTCAGCTTTGACCCTTATGTGATGTCCTTAAACTAAATGTTTCTTGAAAACCCTGGCTCTAGTTTTTCAGTCACGGCCTCTTTCTAGCTTCAGTGCCCCATCCTACCATTCAATCAAAAGCCTCCATCCCATTCTACTCCAACCTTCCTTCTCAGATTGGAGTTCACTTCTTTCAGTAAGTCAACCTGCTGCCTTGGATCTTCCTCTCCCTTACTCATTCCACTCATTTCATGCCAATTTCTTGAGCCAACACAATGAAAAACTGGTCCCCAAGCCCAAGATCCATTCCTGTCTGCTCTTCCTGAACACATCCATGAGCAACACTTTCTCTCTTAGGCCATGATCATTTCTATAGTTTGCTCCTGTGTTTTTTTTTTCTTTCCATTAATTTCCCTTTATAAATAAATGTATTTAAGCAAAAAAGAAGTAAACTGACTTAATAAAAGTATATTTACTAAATACTAAATAACAGTGAAAGTGATACGTGGATGTGGTCAAAATTTGGATGATTGTAAATGAATGACAGCTTAATGAAGACTGTCGTAGAATTACAGAATATTCTCTTGGTTTTTAAAATTTGTTTTTGGCCATCCTGTAACGGCAAGAAGGATGGGAATAATTAATCCACTGTTCAGACAAGAAAGCTAAAACTCAGAGTTTGTATGAATTTCTAATACCATGCAGCAAGCAGCTGGTAGATGCAGGACTAAAGTGAGAGCCTGCTGACTCCAAATCCAGTGACACTCTCCATGCACATGTCCTTAAATACAATTTCTTCTTAGTTGAAGATATAGATGCCAGGCATAGACTCTAGGAAAGGGTACCTCCCAGGAGTAAATATGCATAAAATATATATAAATATTCATCTCAGATAGTTTGAACATGTGTCAAATTAATAAGCAGTATGATCTATAGCCAAGGAAAAGATAGCAAATCACTGAAATGTAAATAAGGTTCCATTAAAGAATGTGGCAGAAATATGGAACACAAATGTAACTCCAGGAAAATAATATAAGACTCCTACAAATTCAAATAGTAGATGTTTAAAAGGATATGTTGCCAAAAGATAAAAAATGCAGGTCCTGAATAAAGTCAAAAGAACCCAGGTTAAATCCCAGCCCCTTCGCCTACCTGCTGAGTGATGCTGGCAACAGGCCTAATATCTGTGTTTCTTTACCTTTAAGAAAGTGACAATAACAGCATCTAGCTCCTAGAGCTGCAGTGAGGATCGAGTGAGATAATTCTCTTAAGAATAGTAGCACAGAAAATGCCCAGTTAGATATGGTGGCTTGAATCTATGCTTTTACTCCGTTCTTTTATGCAAACCAATAAAATGATGATTGTAAAGGAATGAAGAAATGATATAGACTTACAAGAACAAAGAGGACTGGAAAGGTAATGACATCAGTTGTGAGATGTGAACTAAATTGTTAACTATGGGAAACAAAAGGATAGAGGTAGCCAACTGACGAGAGCAGAGCGAGCTGAAAACTAAGTCCATATTAGGGATGTCAAAAGCTAGTTAACATCAGAAGACCCAGAAAAGATAATGGCTCATTGGCATCCAGTGTATTTGAAAAGGGAGAAGAATGAGAGGGTTGATTGACAATATGTGTAAGGAGGAATTAGAACCACAGATTCACTGTCTAGTCCTAATAGCCAAATAACTCCTTCTTCCCCAACACTTACTATCTACAGAGGCTCTATTAGAGAAGACCAGAACATGGAGACACTAGGACTATCTGAGGGTGGATACAAGAAGATATATCAAAAATGTAATTTTAATTACATTTTTGTAATGTAAAATTAAGTCAAAATATACATTTTGAAAAGTTCTATTTATGATTTTTCCCTGACACTGTCATTCAGGTCTCTATTCTCCAACTGTGACACTGGAGAATTCTTCTCCATGGAGACTATCCGTCTCAGGAGGAAAACAAACATGCAGATACTATCACAGTAAAATGGCAGATCCTCTTCTCATCACTCTATGGTGAGGTCAACCAGTTGACAGCCTCAGTCACATACACAGCACCTCTAATTAACTTTCCAGTGCTCCATTCTAGTTATTAGTGCAGTGCCAAAAATCGTAAAATAATTGAGGAAAATCTTGAATATATAAAACAGAGAACAAGGTAAGCATTTACAAAATAAAAATATCCTTGGAATTGTTGTGAAAGCAAATATTAAAGTGTCAAGAAAAAGGGAGGATAATTGGAATACTGAGTTGAAGAACTCTGCAAAAATTTGAAAAAATAAAAGTTGAAGAGATAGACAATACTGGAGAAAGGTAAGAAAATTAGACAATCCTCTGGGGGTCTAATACCTAACAAATATTAGTTCCAGGAAAAAAAATGACAGATTAGATGGGAGGAAATTATCTAGGAATTTTTAAAAAATATGCACAGAACCAACATATATGGGTTTCTAAACTGAAGGGATTTAACAAGTTTCCTACGTCATGAAAGAAGAAAGACCCGCATCATGGGGCATAATGGCAAAATTTAAAACTCCAAGAATAAAAAGATACTAAGCGATGCAATAGAATAAAAAATTGCCTTTAAAGCATGAAAAGTTACAATGACATTGGGCTTAATAGCAACATCAAAAACTAGAAGACAATGGAATAATATTTTCAAACACCTGAGCAAAAATGGTTTCCAACCTAGAATCCTATACCCTTAGTCCAATGTGTGAGGAGATAACAAAGACATTTTTAGATACTCAAGTTTCCCAAAACTGTTGTCTATCAGACAACCTTACTCAGAAAGCTGTTGGGAATCATATACCATCAAAGTAAGTCAGCTGGGAAAGAGATCTAGAAAACAGGAGATTTTTCCCTAGGGGTAGTGACAGTTCACTGCTATGGCTAACCTTTGGGGTACTGCACACTCCCATGTGTATGTCTCCAAACCTTTGCGTAGAGTCCATTTATAAAACTCTCCTCTGTTACCCAGTGTAAGTTTTGTATCTGTCTGCTGCATGACTGATATATACTTGATATCCATAATAAATGCATATTTAACAAAGTCTAACACAACTAAGCAGATTGGGGGATTGTCAATTTCAGTTTTTCATGATCCCCATTGCTTTGGAGAGACTTGCTTGAACAGGAAGTATTCTGCCAGTCCATAGGGAAGGCCTTCCAGGTGCCAGAAAGCCCCAGAGAGATTCTCTCATGCTCCTAACTACCCAGAAACTCCATGTAGGCAATTATTCTGTACTTGTTTTTTATTGCTCTAAGTCAGACTCACGCAAAGTTAGCAGTTTAAAGTTACACGTATTTGTTAGTTTACAGTTTACATGAGTCAGCAGTCTGAGCATGGCCTAGCTAGGCTCTGTGTGTAGGGACTCACAAGCTCGAAATCATAATGTTTACCAAACTCAAGCTCATCTCATCTGGAACGAGGGATCCTCTCCCCAGCTCATTTAGTTTGTTGGCAGAACTCAGTTCCTTGTTGCTGTAGGACAGAGGCTCCCATTTCCTTGCTGGCTGCCATCTGAAGCTGCCATTCTTGGCCACTGAAATACACTCTATTTGTTGCCACATGGCTCCCTCTGTCTTAGCCAGCAGTGGAAAGTCTCCATCATGTTGAATATCTCTTATGCTTTGAGTCTCTGACTTCATTTGTCTCTAATCTGTAGATCCAGATTTAAAGAGCTCATGTAATTGGGTCAGGCCCACCTGCATAATCTCCCTTTCGATGCACTCAACTGATTAGGGCCCCCAATTACCTCTATAAAATCCCTTTTGCCACATATCATCATATTAACAGGTCATTTCACACTCAACAGGAGGGGATAATAAAAGGGTATAGGTTATTAGCAGTTGTCTTCAAATCCTGCCTACTGTACATTGCCTTTAGCAAGCCATGTTGCCTGGCTCCAACACCCAGGATCTAGGTGCCATACTGCCAGTGCCATCTTGCTGCATTGTGTAGAGGTTACTGAATTGGCCAGGACATGTGTGGAGTCACATTGCAACTAAGTGGATGATGATGACTGGGCTGTGGGCATGGGCAATGGTTGAAGGCCTGAGAAGGCCTAGACAGAGTAGGACAGAACATAGCCACTTTTTTCTTCATGGAGAACTTAGAGCAATAGTTTTCATGCATAGCCCCCCTCTCTAAGACAAACTTACATAGTACCCATGATGATTCCCACCTCACAAATGAGAAAACAGAGGCTCTACAGGATTGGGCCAATGTCCAAAGTTACCCAGAAAGAATTGGTAAGCTAGGATTCAAGTGAAGATATGTAACATTCCAAAGCCCTGGCTCTCAGTGACTAAGGTCTAAGACCACCCAGATAGTTTTGTGTTATAAATCCTACCTTCCCTTCAACAGTCCTTCATTGCCATTTGCCTGAACTTGAGCTACTTGACTGAACTTTTCCTTAGGATGAGTTCTTTCCCAGAAATGTCTACTGAATACTATTTCATGCAAATTGATCTCAGGTCCTCCAAAGATGATTGGAGAGTTGTGGATCTTTACACAGGGACACTGCTCAGCAAAGAGGCTATCATCACTTAAGACTGTCATTCATGCTCATCAGTGTGACCGCACATTGAAATTAGTGTAATTTTAGCTAATACTAAAGAACCTTGAAATTTAATTAGTATGTGCAACCTAATCATTGATAAATGTGTTGGACTTTTGAAATATTTAAAATAGCTCAAATCTCCTATTATTACTTTGACAGACATTTAAGAACCAAAATAATCCATGATAAGAAACAATGCTCTATTTAAAGCTAATCGTTTTAAATTTGCAATTGTCCCAATAGAAAACTTTGCTTAGAATTGAACTCCACATCCCAATCCTAGAATAAAGAACCTAATGTATTCTGTAAAATTACCACAAGGCTCAAGATTCACAATAAAATTATATTGAGCAAATTGTGAGTGTGTGCAGCATTGAATCAAGTAGATGAATGATAAATTTCTTACTAAATTAATCAATAAGTGGGCCCCTCTTTAAAACTCTGAGAAAATACGAGATTGACTGGGTTTTCCATCTCATCATGTCAGTTCTATCATAAGACTTTTCATTATGTTTTATTTTTACTGAATAAAATTTCATACCCTTAGTAAGGACAGAAGGATGCTTGTGGCTTGGTTTCTACCTAGTTCTCCAGTTTTGTCTCCTGTATTTCCTTTTTTCCTTATTCAATGAACCAATATTGATTAACTGCCTAGTGGGCTAGAGATATAAAGACAAGCAAGACAGTCACCTGAGTGTTCCTCTTAGCTGTGCCTTTCTTGATACACCATACGTGTGGTTCCCAGAATATGCAGCTTGTTGTATACTTGTCTGCCCTTGCGTGTGCCTCCCTGCTGTACTCCTCTCACTTCTCCATTCCCATCCTTCTGGTGACTTCTCAGCCTCAATATTGCTGCTTCTATAAAGACTTTCTTGAATTCCATTCCTCCAGCTCCAGCAGCTTACCTTCCCGGGGCATTGCCTCCTTTGTGCATGACTGTACATCAGGATTTACCACGTTTCTATAAGTGACTTCTACTGGCCTTCAAACTCATCTCATGCCATGCTCTCCATTCAATCCATACTGGCCTCCTTCATTTCTCTAATGCGCCAAGTTCTTCATGGCCTCAGATCACCTACACATGCTGCTTCCCTGGACTAGACAGTTCTTCCTCCACATTGCACTTACTCTAACTCACCTTTCAGGTCTCAGCTTAAATGTCACTTCTTCAGAAAGTCCTTCAGTGACTACCCAGTCTTATGCAAGTCCCCACTGTTATAGCTTCCATGACACTTTTTGCTTAATTCATAGTACTTACCATGATTTTAATTCATTTTTTGTGTTTTTCATTCATCTATTTATTCCACAAGTATTTATTAAGCACATATCATGTGCCATGCACAACTCTAAAGGTGGGATATTGTGGAGCAACTATCTTCTCAGCTATGAGGAGAGATAGATAATGAACATATACAGAGATAAATAAATTAAATAATTTTAAGCAATGATAAATGTAATTGAGAGGATAATATAGGGTGATATTTCTGAGAGTAACCAGGAAGAGGATACTATTTTAGTTCAGAGAAGAAGTGAGCCAGGCAGAAATGAGGGGAGCTATTCCAAGCAGACAATATCATGAGCAAAGCCCAGGGATAGGAATGAGTTTGAAATGTTCAAGGGACAAAAGAAAGTTCAGTGTTTATGGACAACGGTGAATGAGCAGGGACAGAAGGGAGAGTGAGGACATCGAAGTCAGCAGTCGAGATCAAGTCATGTCAGGTCATACAGATCATGATCATAAGTCTGGATTTTATTCTGGGAGCAGTGAGAGCTCCGGCAGATTTAAAGGAGGGGGATAGCTTACACTTTAGAAAAATTACTCTGACTGCAAGGTAAAGACTGGACTATTAAAAGTGAGTTCAGGCAATCCAGATATGAAGCTATTTCAGGAGCTCAGGCAAGGAGAGACAGTGTCTTGGACTGTCACAGCAGTGAGATGGTGAAAAGTGGTTGGATTTGGGATCTATTGGAGATGTAATTGATAAGATTTATTGATGGATTGAATGGGGGTTATAAGAAATGAGACAAATCAAGGTTTTTAGGTTTTTTGCCTGGGAAGCACAGTGTATTGTGGTACTCAAATTAGGCAGAGAAGTCTGTGGAGAGGGAGATTCCTTTGGAAGACTTCAGAGGTTGGGATCATTGTCATTATTGTGGCCATGTGAAATGTGCTATGCCCTTTAGATTCCAAGTGAAGATATCTACTGGGTAGTTACGTGAATGTATTTAACTTAGAATATGAGTTTTTGCTGGAGATGTAAATCTGAAAGTCACCAGTACATATAGAAGGTATCTCAAGCTGTGAACTACATGAGATCATAAGGTAAAAGGGGACAGAGAAAAGAAAGGGATTAGGACAAAGCCTTGGGATACTTTGACATATAGACATCTATTCAATTTGGGAAGAGCCAGTATGGGCATTGAGAAGGAGCAGTCAGAAAAATATGAGAAAAACCAAGAGATTTTTATAGCAGAGAAATTGAGCTATAGCTAGAAGATGACCTTACCAGGCAGGATTCTAGTAAAAGTTAGAAGGCACAGTCAAATTAAGATAATTCTGGGAAGGTTTATTCATTAAAGTACTGTGTATGAAGATATGTGCGGGGCATGGGCAACCTTAAGAGATGGCATTGTAACTCTGTGCCTTGAGTGCAGTTTCTAGGGGAGTAAATACTCTGATGCTATTCTCCTCTCTTCCTCCAATCTCCTGCAGGAGGTGCTTATTTAGCAAATTCAACCTTAAACCTCAGTGCATGGAAACTATTGATGCAGTGTCCAAGGTGGAGAAAGATCAGAGTGGATCCAGAGGAGTCAAGAGAAGACGTCCAGCATGGTGACCTGGGCTCAAGTCAAGGTCCTTATTTCTCTGGTAATAGCAAGGATACTAAAACATGTCTGAGTGCTGATGAAATTGATCCCATAGAGAGAAAATTGTTGACAGTACTGGGGAAAAGGGGGATAGTTGTAAGAATGAGGTATTTTAAAGTGTTAGAAGAATGAGATCCAAAGAGCAAGAACTGGCTTGTCTTAGAGAGGAGTAGAGACAGATCTTCAATTATCATGGGAAGGAATGTACAGATGGAGCTAGGGGCATAGAATCAGTGGAGGGAATTGAAGATAATGTCTATTTCATCTAATTTTTCAGTAAAGTATGAAAATAAAACATCAGCTCACGGGGAGAGGTCCTGGAGACTTAAGGAGAGAGAAGATATGCAATGATTATCTCAGAAAATGGAAAAGTAAATCTGCTATAGAAATATTAGATTAACTGATATCTGAGTTAGATTATCTGGTAACCAAGTGCACGTGCAAAGTGAGTCCTGCGAGTAATATTGTGATATTTCAACTTCTCAGGAGCAAGCTCAGACTAAGTGATTGTTTGGGTTTATCCAGTATTTATCTAGTCAAGAATGGCAAAAGGAGAGAAAGGAAAGAAAGATAAGTGGTTTTTCAAGGCACTGATCTTAATGATGGGTCATAAATTATAAGCTGGAAGGTGAGAGAAGTGAAGATGAGAAGGGAAACATACATACAGACAAAGCTGTAGAAGGGTGAGTGGATTTGAGATAATGATGTCAGTCTCCAGAGGGAAGATGCCGGAGTGAATAAGCTACCAGGACAGAAGAGTACTGTATGCAAGTGGAATGTACTGAAATCAAGATTTTGAAGATGATGCAATTGCTGGAGATAACAAATCCTAGGGCATGACTATGTGAGTAGGTGGCAGAGGTGGGTGGAGGAAGAAATGGTCAGAGCTACTAGGCCAAAGAGCTAAAGGGCCAGAGTCATAGAGATTCCACCTTCATGAATGCTGAATTTGCCAAGAATGATATCGGACAGAGAGGAGAAGAGAAAGAAGTAAGCCAGACATTCAAGTTATCAGTCAGTTAATAACAACAAAATAATTACAGACACTTACATGGCACTTAAAATATACCAAACACCATTCAATGTACTTCATGTGTATTACCTCATTTAATTTTCACCTCTACCCTATCCTCATTCTAAAGATGAATAACCTGGGTCCCAAAGTATTAATTAATCTTTTTTACTGTCATAACTAGTAAATGGCAGAGACTGAATCCAACCTAGGCAATCTGATTCCAGGGTCTATGACCTTGACCATGAGTTTCCTCTACTGCTCTAAAAAACAAAAATAAATAAAATAAAATATGTAACTAAAGTCAACACTTTCCTCTATGCCAAGTTCTTCTGGGTAATAAAGTCTAATGATGGGCTTCAAAAATGCTAGGATTTTTGGAGTAGGGAAAGACAACAGAGAGAAAGGAGGTAGCTTCCTCACCCCCAGGCCTCAAGTTATCTGAGGTGTGAGAGATGAAACAGTCACCAATCACAGGGGAAGCTGCTTTATCAGGGAACAGAAAGTCTTCATTTACATCAAGGAGGTGATAGGACCAAGAAACTGTGGAACATATGGGGGTTCATTCATGTCTTATTGTGAATTCCAGTGGGCAGAGAAAGATGCGGATAGATTCAGATTTGATTCACTGTGAATTCCAGGGGTGGGGAACAGGAGTTTAGAAGGGCAGAAAGAGATGGGGATAGAGTCATATTTGGGAAGCCTAGAGGCATGTCCATTGATAAGAGATTAGATGGGAGCCTTGACCTCTGATGGTGACTAAGGAGGGAGGGATGAGAGGTGTAATGGTTATGTGATAAGTCCCAGCAGTCCAGGAGCATCAGTGATAGAAGTCCTGGGTCGGGGAGGGAGCTTTACCTGAATACACTGAGACCTGAGGGGCTTGCCATTGCTGAGATACACTGACAACTGGCAATATGCAATAAGGTAAAGCCCTCAGGGCAATTTATCTGGTCCATAAACATATTTTATGGGTCTTTACACCCCCGGTACCCAGCAAGGTTCCCAGCACACAGTTGGTGCCTATACTCTTTACACAGGTAGCAATGTCAACCTCTCTCATTTCAACTTGAATTACTATCCTCCATGCTCACCCAACTTGCCACACTGGGCTTGGTTGTGTTCCCAAACCTATCAAGCTCCTTCTCATCTGAGAATTTATGTAGTTATTAACCCATCTACCTGGACACCACCACTCCTACTCAGCCAGTTCCTTATATGCTTGGCTCTTTCTTATCACTCAAACCTCTGCTCAAATGTTTCCTTTTTAGAGATGACTTGCTTGGCCTCTTATCTTCAGCATCACACCGCTGTGTACCTCATCATCATATTTTATTTCTTTTTAGAGCACTTATCAACAATCACTTGTATATTTGTTTGTGTGTGTGTACACTACTGGTTTCTTATACATTTTCTGTCTGTCTGCACTAGAATGCCTGTGAAGGCAGAAGCATAATCTGTCTGCCTTATCTTCATGTCCTGACACTTAAAATGGTAAATGCAGTAAATATTCATTGAAAAACTGTTGAAAAAATATTTTGTTTAAATATCTTCCAAGTTTTCAAGCACAACAACCATTGTATATTTAAAAAGCCCCCATGGTTCATGAATAACCAACCCTCTGTAGCCTGGCAAGATCAGGATCTGGCTCAATATTCCCAAGATAGCTCATCACACTACGTCTGCAACTAACGGTGTGGTTTCAGTGGCCGAAGCTGAATAGCTCACAAAGGGGAGTAAGCAAGTATTTGGCAGGGTCATTTGCCAAAGAGTCATTGCCCCTAATTTAAAAGCAATTAATTATGGGAATTAAGGAAAAGAAATGGTCTTCATGTCCCTGGGCCACCTCTTCTGAATGACTCAGGTGGCCCAGGGCAAGTCAGGACATAAAAGTAAAAATAAGCCCTGTGCTCTGAAGCCACACTGAGGCTTTGACAACAAAGCTGATGAGATGGCAGGTCACAGGTAAGGAGACCTGAGTGTAGAAGATTTTAAAGAGCATGCCTTTCAAAGTAAAGGGAACAGAGGAAGAAAATGATTTTTGTAATTACAATTTAAAAATACTGATTAAAAAAACAAAAGAACTTAGCATGGGTTAAAGAGAGACAAGATTTACGGTACTGGGAAAACCAAGGAGAACCCGTGCAAAGTGTTGTCATGGGATTAAGCAATTGAGATAAGCCCTTTCCAGCTCGAATAGAATGTATTAGTTTGAAAGCAAAGTGGGCTTTGTCTCTGCCACTTGGTCCATTTGATTTTTATTTTTGGTCAACTTGACCTTTGAGTCTTACTCAAGTGATTTTTGACCTAGTTGTGGCATAGGGCCTGAAGCTATATAAAACAGTAACTTATTTGATTACATTGCTCAGCCACTATAAGATTCCTTCATGTTTTTCCCTATTTTTGAAAACGTTTTCTCACCTCAGCTAAACAAAACCGGTCTTTTCAGTTTATGGCTACAAACAACAGCTCGTATTGTTTTAGTACCTTCCACAGTTAAGAAATGAATTTAGCAATCATCCATTTAATTCCCAACTCTCTGCCCATTTTATGGATGAGCAAAGTAAGCCCTAGAGTGCTGAAGGACCTGGCTCAGGAGCACAGCTACCAGGTGGCAGGTTGCAGGACAGAAAACCCAGCTGTTGAGCCAAGTAGACCCACGTTTGAATCTATCTCCACTATTCATTACCTATATGAAGGGACCATAGCTTCTGTATCTGCAGCAAACAAGACTATTTCCTTTGACTGAACCTCAGTCTCCTCATCTATAATATGGGGAAAAGTTCATGAATCCCGTAAACATTTATAATGGAGAAGCACTATCCTGGAATCTAGGGATGTAGATACAATTAAAAAAAAAAAAAAAGACACGTGGAATTTACTCTTTTGATAAATTGGTAACTATGAATCTCATCAAAAGAAAGCAGAACGCAGATATTCTGAGTAGGGGGTTTGGGGGAGAAATAAGAGTGAGTCCTCCTATCTGCTGCTAGGGCCATAAAGGCACTACACCAAGAGGAAGAGTAGGCTTGGCCAGGTCCCTGTTCCAGGCCCTGTTGAAAAGGCTGTTAGCTCTCTCTCCTTCACACCTTCAGACTCTATACACAGACAATATTCTCTGTGCCTTGGTGTGTAGTATTCTAGAATAATGGCTTCTATTCAGTAGGGGTTTGACACAGACATTTTTCATGTTATAGCTCATACAGAAAATTTAGTTTTCATAGAAATCTATAGCCCAACACAGGGATAGGTAAATGTTTCTGTAAAGGCCAGATGGTAAATATTTTTGGCTGTGTGAATTATATAGTTTCTGTCACAGCTGCTCAACTCTGCCATTATAGCTAAACAGAAGCCATAGACAATGTGGCCAAGGACAAGGATGGTGAAGTTTCCATAAAATTTGATTTACAAAAATAGGCTATGGGATGCATTTGTCCCACTAACTGTTTGCCAACCCCTGGCCTAGCACAAAGTTAAAACTCAATAAATATTAACAGTAATTCATTAAATCAAAAACACATTTACTGAGCACCTTCTATGTGCCAGGTACTATCCTTGGATAGAGGATAAAGTATTCAGTGACAGGACACAGTTCTTACCCTCGTTGAGCTTACAGTCTAATTCCTAAATAAGTTGTTATAAAATACAAAGCAATATGAATGAAACAACTGTGGTTTTGAGATAAATAATAATCAGAAACCCAGATCATCTGACATCAAAGCATACATTCTTACATTGCTTATAAGCTATTTGGGGATGAGAAATAAATCTATTCCTATCATATCATACTGATTATGTTATGCTGACTAGCACAGTTCTGGGCACACATTAATCACTTCACAGAAAACGTGCTGACTTTAATATCATAGTAGGGGATTTGGGTTGTAACGGAGATGGAGAACTTTGTATATGTGACTTTTCCATCTTTACAATCTTCTTTCACTTTGTAGATGCATTAAAAATTGCCTGGCTAATTGATGTGAGTAATATGTCATTGAGCCCAAGGCCATGGGGAATACTAAAGCAACCTGTTTAAATCCCAAATCTCAAATGACTTTGAAAAAAATTGTGGACTAAAAGCAGGAAATCATCCCAAGACCTTGTCTTAACCTAAATTCCCCCTAAAAAGTAAGACCTGGGATAGAGACTTTCAGAGAGTTTATTTTGGAGAAGTAACTTCAAGAAATGGGGGGTGGGAGTTGTGGAGAATGAAACAGGGAATGGACAGGTGCACTATGGATCTAACACCACTGTGAGCATCTGGGGCTCAGTCCCACTTACAGACCCTCTGAGAAGCCTTGTAGAATGCTCTGTAGAATTGCTACCTAGGGGATAGAAGAGGGGATTATTTATCCACCACTGCACCTTCACTGGTCAAGGGTTATCCCAGAAGGTGCTACCTCTTCTGTACTCTGAGTTGCATATGCATCAGAATGACTGAGCAGGTTCCTTTAAGTACTGCATATTAGCCATGTCATAAAAGGCCCAGGGCAGAAAGCAAGACTTCAAGGGTGCGGCCAAGGCTAGATGCTGTTGGTTTGATCTGCATGGTAACTGGTTATTTTAGCAATGGCTGGAGTAGAACATGTAGACCAAGAAGGTGTAAGATGGAACGCAAGAGCTGTTCTGCCAAACCAGTATTCAGGATATAACAGTATTCAGGATACAGCAATATTCAGGGACATAGAAGTATTCAGGGATGCATCACAGAAAGTTCTATGCTTTGTTTGGAGTGAACACCCAACCATATGTCTACCACCAGTTCTCACTTCCAAAGTTCCTTCCTCAATTGAGATAATGATAATAATCCACCTTCATGTACCACGTGCATAGTACTTTTATGAACATTTGACTCTCGCAGAAATCTTGTGATGTAACTAAGGTCTGACTATTATTCTTCCTTTTTTCTACATAAGGAGACCAAGCTCAGACAAGTTGAGAGAATTAATTGCCTAAAGCATCATTTTCCAATGGAACTGTCTGTGATGATGAAAATGTTCTACACATTGTCCAACACAGTAGCCATTAGCCACATGCAGCCACTGAGCCCTTGAAATGTAGTTCACATGACTAAAGAACTGAATTTTTAATTTCATTCAATGTTAATTAATTCTGATTTAAATTTTAACGGCCACGTGTAGTGAGTAGACAAAGCAGTGGCAGACACTTTAACATGTCTTTTTCATATTGTATTCAAAATACTTTTCACTGTTGAAGTGCAATGAAAGAAATGTGTTGACTTTCTTCATATTGCATTCTTATTTACATAGTCAATTATAAATTAAACTATTTCCTTGTTTTCTTGCTATCACCTGGTTGCTTTCCAGCATTAACTGTAATGTTAAAAGGAGGGACTTACCCAGAAATAACACTGAATAACTAATGCAACCTAAAGCAGCAAGAATCTTCATGGGAACAGAATAAACACAAAGGATGTCTACCCTTCCTCCCTCCACCCACTTGGATTCTTGTTTCTAGTTTGCACCTGGACATAAGGCCATTTTGTACTTCCACACATAGAGCAAAACTGTTCTACACACCTAAAATTATAGTGTGTACCTTGTGCAACAATGCACCTAAAATACAATTTGCATAAGGTGAGACTTGCATAACTTGGGGTTGAGATTTAAGACTCTATTTCAAATCTTCTGAGTTTTAAGTTTAGGACTCTTAAGCCTAGGACTTTTTATTTCATATTTTACCATTTCTTAATTCAAGTATGATAAGCATGTCAAATTCATGTTCATTCAATAAATGATTCACGAGCTACTAACTTACACTACAATTGTTTTTTAAATATTTATGTGTTGTTTGGAGAGAAAGAGGCATTTTAAATCTAAAGACAGTAGTAGATCATCCATCCTGAATTGTTAGAGAATGAGACACCTCATATTCGTGTATTTTTCAGAAGACCGAAGCTTACTTTAACCCTTAAAGAATGAGCTTTAAAATCCTATCCATTTTTGGGGGGGAATACTTCTGCAAGAAGTCTCTTACTTTCTTAAACAGAGTATTTCAAACTGTTTTATCATGAATTGACAATCATGAATTGACAATTTATAATTGCATAAATTTATGGGGTACAACATGATGTTATAATTTATGAGTATGATGTGGAATCAAGCTAATTAATATCAAGCTAATTAATATTTTCATTACCTCAAATACTTAACATTTTTTGTAGTGAGAACATTTGAAATGCACTCTTAGCAAATTTGAAATGTACAATTCTCTATTATTAACTATGTTCAACACACGGTCCAATAGAACTCAAAAAAGAATAAATCACATCATTCATGTCTCACAGATTTTATACCCTTTAATCATTAATTCTCCATTCCCCCAGCCTCTGTAACCAGCATGCTACTCTGTTTCTATGAGTTTGTTTTAGATTCTACATTTAGGTGAGAAGATGTGGTATTTGTCTTTCTGTGCCTGACTTATTCTACCTAACATCAAGTTCTTCAGTACCATTCGTGTTGTCCAGATGACAGAATTTTCTTTTTTAAGGCTGAATAGTATTCCACTGTGTATATATACCACATTTTCTGTATCCATTCATCCATTGATGAACACTTAGCTTGATTCCGTAACTTGACTCTTGTGAATAGTGTTAAATGAATATAGAGGTGCAGACATCTCTTTGACAAACTGATTTGAAATGTTATGGGTTAATTCCCAGAAGTAGGATTGCTGGATCACGTGGTAATTCTATTTTTCATTTTTTGAGGAAGCTCCATACTGGATTTTATGATGGCTATACTAATTTACATGTCACCAAAACTGTACAAAGTTTCCCTTTTCTCCCCATCCTTACCAACACTTGTTATCTTTTTTTGATATGCCACTCTGACAAGTGTTGAGTGATATCTTGTTATTGATTTTAATTTGTCTTTCCTATATGATTAACAATGTTGAGCATTTTTTTGAAAACATATTTGTGGCCATTCGTCTTCTTTTAAGAAATGTCTATTCAGATTCCATTTTTTAATTGGGTTTTTTGTTAAGTGAGCTCCTTCCATATTTTGGATGTTAGCCCCTTTTTGGATATATGGTTTACAAATATTTTCTCCCTTTCCATGGGTTGTCTATGCATGCCAGTAATTGTTTCCTTTAAGGTGCAGAAGTCCTTTAATTTGACGTAATATTTTGTCTATTTTTGCTAGACTAATGTCTTGTAGTTTTTTCCTATGTTTTCTTATAGTAGTTTTAGAGTTTCTGGTCTTAAATTTAAGTATTTAATTCAAGTTAATTTTTATACGTGGTATGAAAAAAGCGTCAATTTTCATTTTTCTGCATGTAGAAATTTGTTTTTTCTAGCATCATTTATTGAACAAACTATCATTTTCTCATTGTGCACTCTTGGAACCTTTGTCAAAAATCAATTGACCATGTATGTGTGGGTTCATTTCTGAATATTCTATTCTATTTCATTGGTCCATGTTTCTACTCTTTTGCCAATACCATGCTGTCTTAATTACTACAGCTTTGTAGTGTAGTTTGAAATCAGATGGTGTGATACCTCCACAAACATTTTTCTGTAATCCATTCACTTATACATTCATTTATTCTTTCAACACATATAAAACAAATACTACCCATAGACCATGCACTGCGAAAGGGTCTGGGGCAGCCCAAGGAAATAAATCCATTCTGCTCTCAAGAAACTCAAAAGTCTTGAACAAAATACCAGTGTCCCATTCAGTCATTGTTATTCAGGATAGTCCAAATATTCTGGAAGCCATGTCTTTAAAAGAGTAAAAGAAACAAGTGTAATCAAGTTTAATACTATATTTTAACTCAATATATCCTAAATTTCATCCTTTCAACATGTATTCAATATTTAAAAATTGTTAAGGTATTTTACATTTTTTTATATGTAGTCTTCAAAGTTCCACGTGCATTTTATATGTACAGAACATCTCGATTCATATCAGGCATGTTTTGAGTGCTTAATAGCCACATGTGACTAGTGGCTTTTCTATTGGACATTGCAATTTCAGAGCAAAACAAGTATTGGTGATTAATCACCAATTCACTACAAGGAGGCAGATACTTAAATATTTCAACTTTGTATGTCTGTTAACTTCATATATTCATATGCCATATGAATATTTTAAGTTCATATGGTTTCTCATTCTTCCGCCTCACTCTCAGGTAGCCTGATTTCCTTCATTATTGTTGCAAATTTGCTTATGTCTAGCAAATGCCAGTGCCTCCTGTTTGTCATTATTATAGTCTGATATAAACTAGAAAAAATTGGTAGTAAAATCATGTTGTATTATTCAAAACAGAGTAAATGGGCTCTAAGTAGGGGCTAAAGAGGCATTTCTGTGAATAAAACATACACGTATTAATGTATGAAATTTCTAACACAGGTTTGACTTCTCAGAAGCCTCCTCTCTCTTTCAGTCTTCTTGGTCAGTGGTCTTCCAAGTGTTGTCCTCAGGCCCACAGCAGCAGCAGCACCCAGGGAGTTGTTAGAAAGGCAAAGTCCTGGTCCCCACCCCAGACCCAGTGAATCAGAAACTCTGTGGGTGAAGTATATAGCAATCTGTGTTTATAAGCCCTCTGGGTGATTCTGGTGCCCACTAAAGTTTGAGAACCATTATTCTAAAATGTTCAGACTGCTATATACATGGACTTGAGATGAATAAGTGTTCCTTTACTACTTTTAAAGTCAGTATTTTGATTACTTGAAAAGGTAACAAAGAGGTCTGTTTTTTCTCTTTGAAACATGGTAGTAAAGTTATGTCAGTTAATATATGTACATATTACTTTCCTATTGCTGCTGTAGTGAATTATTAAAAATTTTACTGACCTAAAACAGGAAAAAAATAATTTTCTTTTAGTTCTGGAAATTAGAAGCCCCAAAGGGGTCTCACTGGGCTGAAATCAAGAAGTCAGCAGAACTGCTTTCGTTCTTGGAGGCTTTAAGGGAGAATTTATTTCCTTGTCTTGGCAACTTCTAGAGGACACCCACATTCCTTGGCTCACGGTCTCTCTAGCTTCAAAGCCAAAAACATCCGATGAAGTCATTGTCAGGTCGCAGCTCTCTGGTTCTCCTTATTCTGCTTCCCTCTTCTACTTTTAAGAGGTTTTGTGATTACATTGGACCCACCTGGCTGATCCAAGCACACCACCTCATCTCGTGTTCAACTGATTAGCAACATTAATTCCATCTGCAACTTTAATGCCTCTCTGGCATGGACCCTAACATATTTACAGGTTCCGGGAATTAGGACATGGGTATCTTTGTGGATCATTATTAATTAGACAGTGATATATCCTAATGCAAAAATTTTAAAAATTATTTACCCTTGCACATTTTCAGGTTGACATCTAGCATTTTTCACTAGAGTTGCAAAGGATGTCGTTTCTTGCATTTTGCAAATCTCAATATTTACATCACTCTTAAAAATATCTAAATGAATTTAAATGTGACGGCAATTTGATACAGTTATTATCCATTTAATTTGTTTTTCTATACAGGTATGAACTCTTTTCCAACAGTTGAAATTGTATAGCCTTCCTTTTTTTCCTAGCAAACATGTTCCCATTTTCTTTCTCCAGAGAATATTATATTCACATATTTTCCACACTTTAGGGTTTTTCTTTGATTACTCCAACACACATCTCTACAACAAAATTATACACATACTGTACATATAATTATGCACATAGATATGTGTGTACATTCAATTTTCTGTGATCATAAACTTTTATGAGTTTAAATTTTTTCTTCATACATATATAAATGTTAATGCAATTAACGTGAACAGACAATTGAGCTAAAAAGATTATCCATTTTATAAATATTTTAACTTAAAAAATAAATTTCATTAGAAAGACACCTCTTTGTTATATATGGGGGTGGAGAGAGAGGACATTATGGCATCTTGATTAGATGAAGCTTTTTAAAACAATATTTCAAATAGTCCCTCTGAAGTTTTCACATCTCAGCACAACCCTTTGTAGTATGAGTCTGTGTGTAAGAGACGAGGCTTGATTTGGTAAAGTGGGACAGGGACAACAGTGAAAGCAATAAGAAAGTCAGGATGCCCAGTCGACGCGAAGCGACTTTTCTCACAGGATGTGCAGACTGTGCAGCAGATACAATTATAAATGCATCATGCATTATTTTCTTCTTTGAGTGCAATCACAAAATAGAATGTATCAGCAGTCCAATATTTATAGGGCACACATCTCTAGCAGTACTACAAATAGCACGACTGCCTGTGGGTGAGGTAATATGCTTTATGCATCCCAACTGTCAATAATAAACACAAATTCCAGTCAACCGTGCTAGAGGAAAGACTGAGTTAACTTCTGATTCCCTGTAAAGAAAATGATATTGAGACACCACTGTCATCTGGCAGGGAGATCTTTGAAAAGACAGGCAGCCCAAAAAAGTAGCAAAAAAGTTTTATTCAATTGTGTTTAAAAGTAATTAATTAAAATATTACTATGTAGATTTTTCTGACATTAATTATATTTGTTAATTTTATTTCATTGTGCAACTTGTGATATCTTATTCTGAGTAAATATTCATTTTCACAACTAATTCTGTATTTATAATTGGTATGCCTTTTAAAAGGGAAACTCTATTAAGAAGTTTAAAATATAACTCAATAAATCATTGTCAAGCCAAATTGAATGGAATTCACTTCTTTTTCTTTTCTTTCTTTCTTTTTTTTTTTTTTTTTTTGAGACGGAGTCTTACACTGTTGCCCGGCCTGGAGTGCAATGGCACAATCTCAGCTGGGCTCACTAAAACCCCCGCCTCCTGGTTCATGCGATTCTCCTGCCTCAGCCTGCTGAGTAGCTGGGATTACAGGCACACACTGCCATGCCCGGCTAATTTTTTTTTTTTTTTGTATTTTTAGTAGAGACAGGGGTTTCACTATGTTGGCCAGGCTGGTCTCCAACTCTTGACCTTGTGATCTGCCTGCCTCAGCCTCCCAAAGTGCTAGGATTACAGGTGTGAGCTACCGTGCCCGGCCATGGAATTCATTTAATCAAATGAAAAACAATTACTATTAACTGACTCCTGGTGTATGTCAGCCACTCTGTTTAGACTGTTTGGAAATGGTGTTTTATTTACTTCTCAAAAAACAAGTGACCAAGTACAAGCATGCAGAACCTTATATGTATCATTGTTCATATTTCACTGCCAAGGAAAAATTAAGTAGAATATTCAGTCTCACAGCCAAACAACTCAGAATTAGATACTAGAATATTTTGACAATAAGTAGTAGAAACCATCAAATCATTATTCATACACTCAAGGGGTAGCCCACGGTAGGCGCAACATAGAGCAAAGAAAGTGGGAAAGAGAGCTCAGCATGGTTGTGGTGGCGATGGCGATGGAAACCAGGTATAACTTTAAATGGGGAGTTCAGGTAAGGCATCATCAATAGGGCAACGCTTGAGAAAAATTCAAGAGACAAGAGGAATCAGTCATGTCAATATCTGAGGCCTGAGCATTGCAACAGCAAATGCAAATGTTTAAGGTATTCTGGTGTTTGATGAACAAAACAAAAGCCAATAAATAAAAGTGGCAAACAGTGACAGCTGAAGCTGGGGTTGGGTGTGGTTTGCAGCTCACAGAGGATTTGTAAGCCTTTATTGGGTTTTCAGCTTCTACTTTGAGCAAATTGCAAAGCTGCTGTGGGAGGATGCAGAGTTACTGATCTAACTCACATTCTCCAACCTGACTGTAGCTGCTAGGTGGAAACTAGGCTGAAAGTTGGGGATGGTGGAGCAAGGGGAATCAGGTAGAAGGCCATTGTAGTAATCCAAACAAGGCAGTGACAGCAGCAGAAGCGGTGAGAAATGATCCAATCATAGACTTATTTTGAAGGCAGAGCCAGAGGATCTGCTGATGGTATCAGGGAGGTATGAGAGAGAAAGGTCAAAAATGACTCCAATTTTTCTTTTTCTTTTTTTTTTTTTTAACCCTGAGCCATCTGCAAGAATGGAGTTTCCATTTATTCCAGGGCAGTCATTGTGCTAGGTTTTTTATTCAAATTATCTATAATTCTCATGCCAACCCAACATTGCAGGCAAGATGGCAGAAGCAAGGGTAGAAACAAAACTCTGCCTGTCTCAAAGTCCTCTGCATCACACTTAGCAGCTCCATGATCTGGGGCAATTATCACTTTTAAGAAGCATTTGGCATGTGCTAGGCACAGTGCTAAACCTTCTTACATTAATTTTTCGATTTAATCCTCAAAACAACTTGATCTGGAAAGCGTTGTTTACCTACATTTTCAGACAAGGAAAGTGAGGCACAGAAAGGATGAGTTGCATACAGTTGCACGGTGAGGAGGTAGCAGAGCTCAGATGGGGAAGTACTAATGTGTCTTTATGACTCCAGAGCCCAAACGCCTCGCCCTTACATTAGAACCCTCAAACTACTCAGCTGGAATTGCCTCATCTATACACTGGGAATTATATTTGCCTTTTAACTTAATTATACATAAATTACCTGGCATACCGTAGACACCCAATATCAGTGTCTCTTTATCAATGTCACATATGCATGATGTCATGGAATTAGCACATAATGCTGATCCGCTACTCCTAGTGACAAATCCAGATGTCTGAATATGTCTCTGTAATCAAGGTTTTATTTTGCTTCATTTTTAAGCCACAATTTTGAGTAAAATTCTTCTACCTCTTGATAAACAAGCAGTGAGTGGTGGCATGTGCAGAGAGATGGAAGGAGTTACCAGTGGACGTGTTGCCTCTCCAAGACAAGGCCAAGCAGCCAGTTCAGGAAATAAGATAAACGGAAGTGGTGGCAGGGCCTAACCCTATCCACACAAGTAAAAGTCATAAGGGGTCTCAGTGGTATCATTTTTAAGAGGACAATCAAGGACTTAGAATCCCAATCTGCCCATCTTCTCTATCCTCATCTGTCAAATATTAGTTTTAAGTGACAGGATTTCTTAATCCTTTCCAGTTTTATATATCTATGAGTGGAGAGGGAGAGAAGATAGGGTAAAAAAAGAAGGACAAGGAAAGGAAGACGCAGGAAGGAGCTTCCTTTGATGCCTTTCAGAGATTCTATTTGCCCTGAGAATGGCTAATTGCATTTTCAGCCTTCTATGACTGATTGAGAAGACCCAGAATTTCTCCTGGTCCACAGTTTCCCCACCTTGAAGAAAATGACTGTGAGACCTCAAAGAGCCATTCTGGGTGTAATGATAACAAACAGAGGGGGAATGCCATGAGGATTTGAGATGAAAGATGCGATAGATGTATAAGTACTACATAGGTATGCAAAAAATGAACGAGGCATGATGTCTGCCTGAGAGGCCACACAAGCAGCAGTTAGATATCCAGTGAAAGATCTCCATGGGCAGGAATGCAGATGGCACCTCAGGTCCAGGAGCTGAAGTGAGCATCACTCAGTTGACAGAAAGCATCTAGAATGTGTCAGCGAAAGGCACTGGAATTATCATTCCTTCTTGAGAAGGAAAGAAGAAGAAAGAAGGAGGAGGAGGAGGAGCAGGAGGAAGAGGAGCAGGAGGAGCAGGACAAGGAGGAGGAAGTCTTCTTCCCTTGAGGAATTCTTAGTCTCCTGGGAAAGATAGCTCTTTATACTGATAATATGCCACATTTTCTTATGGGTCTTGATGGACATGCACAAAGTTTAAAAATATCACAAAAAGGAGAGATGATTGAGAGTAGCTGATAGAGGGTGAAAGCAGACTTTACAGGGTACTGGATGCTGTAATAGAGCTGTGAGCACTAAACTGGAATGTGCCAAACACAAGAGAGAATGGTGGTGCCCTTCCTGGTAGAGGAAAAAAAAACAAAAAAAAAAACAAAAAAAAAAACACGTGCAAGGGCAGAGGAAGGAAACCATCTGGCATAGGATGCCACTTCTTATCTTAAATGAGAAATCCATGACCTCCAGCCATCAAAGCTTCACTTCATTCATTCACAAGTCCTTTCTGGATCCATCCACTGCAAAAAGGAGCCCAAAGATAATGAATTTGTAAAATTTTCATTTTCAACCCTTAATTACATGGAATATATTGAGCTTCTAGCATATAGCTTGGCATATAGTAGGTGCTCAATAAATAATATTAAATTTATATTAATATAAAGGGAAAATAGGGAACTACAAAAACGTTTTTGTCAGTAGCAATTTTCTTGAGGTATTCTTTCTTAATCACTCATACTCTCTTGATATGAAATTTAATTCCATTCAACAAGCATTTGCCGAGTGTCAGCTGTGTTTCAGGCACTCAGGAAGACAGGCAGAGCTGCTTCTCAGCTGGTGTGCACCAGAATGTTCTAGGAGGCTTCCATTTTGGTTGGCTGGAGAGCATGATTGCCAGTTGTGAATGATGAATATCTCCCTGAGTCCAGAGATGAATCAGATCCTGTCCTTGCTCTCAATGATTTACAATCAGCTGGGTCAGTTGTGGATCTTTCTTGCAGCAGGAAGGTTGGAGACCAGCCCTGCCACTGAATTACTGCGTAACTAGGAACAGCCACTGAGCCACTTACAAATGAGTTTCTCCACATGTAGTCAGTAATAATCTCACCTTCCCACCTCACAGGGATTACACCAGTTACTAAGCTATTGTTTCTCAGCTCCAAACCCACCCTCCTATACCCTGCTTGGACTTTGAAAACTGCCCTAGTCCTGAGCTGCTTAGCCCCCTGTTCTGTTCTGCCAAACTGGAAGGCAAGAGTCCAGAATGAAAAAATAACTTGTTTTTGGCTGGGCACTGTGGCTCATACCTGCAATCCCAGCATGGGGTGGGTGGATAACCTGAGGTCAGAAGTTCAAGACCAGCCTGGCCAACATGGCAAAACCCCATCTCTACTAAAAATACAAAATTAGCCGGGCATGGTGACAGATGCCTGTAATCCCAGCTATTCTGGAGGCTAAAGCAGGAGAATCGCTTGAACCCGGGAGGCAGAGCTTGCAGTGAGCTGATGTCATGCGACTGCACTCCAGCTTGGGTGACAGAGTGAGACCCCATCTCAATTAAAAAAAAAAAAAAAAAAGGAAGAACTTGTTTTTGCTGCATTGTTTGCTATTCCTATAAGTGTCATCCTGGAACAGTCTTCATCTAGTGGCAACAGATGATTCTAGTTTTCTGCTTTTTTCCACTCTCAGACCAGCCTCATCATGCCCCTGGAGAGGTACCAGTGCCAACTGGCAGGGCAGCACCTTCTCTTCACCAGTAGGGATCCCATCTTCATAGGTTCTCTTTTGCAAATGTCTTGAATCTGATAACCCCAATCTCTTATATTTGTAAGGTTAATAACTGCTTCCTGCAGTAACTTCACTTTTTTTTTTTTACCTTTTCATTCCTCTTGTATTTAGCCAGTTCCCTATTAAATTTTCCATTAAGACAACTAGTGTGGTTTTTATTTTCTACACGAGAGCATGATGGATTTGGTGATGCTATGACAATTGATTCACATTTACTTCCACAAACATGTGTTCTGTCTTTGCTATGCTAAGATGCCATGCTAAGTGGTAAGGACACAAAGATGAAAAAGACAGAGAGTCTGACCTCAAGGATGCTCCTGAGCTAGAAAGACACATACCATGCTCACTCTGTACAAAACCAATCAGGCCATACTCCAAGTTAAAATGCAAATACTGCCAACAAAGTGCAGTGGCCACACACAGCGGGCAGTGACTGATTCTAACTGAAAGAGTCTTACTGGCTGACAACAGGGCTGCTCCATGAAGAATGAAATTTTATAGAGAAAACAGAAAAGGAGTGGGTGGAGGCACAGGAAACAACAAGAGCCCAGAAGAGTAAAATTGTTCAGAATGTCAGGGAAAGGCAAGCAGCTCAGCAGAGTAGAAACAACACTGAAGCTGTGATGGGAGCGTGTAAGAGCTGAGGCAGGAAAGGGGTGGTGGGTCCTTGGATGGCATGAGAAGAATTTGAACTCTTATTCTCCTAAAAGTAACAGACAGTCATCAAAGGAATTTGTTTGAAGAGTGTCATGGTCAGATCTGCCTTTCCAAAGATCACTCTCGGTATCCCAGAGAAGATAGGAAGTTGAGCTGTGAAAGGAACTCCACTGGGAGATAAAAGGACTAAAGTAGGGCATTGGAGGGGTGTGTGGAGTAAGGGGCAAATTTGAATGAGATAACATATGTAAAATTACTTTGAAACATATAGAATCTTGATAGAAACTCTAGGTATTATTCTTGTTTCCCTTCATTTCTTGCCACTATGCTAACAGTAGCCACATCCCAAGTAGGCAGGCATCCATGTCAACTTCAGGCTCTAGATCTTGCATACTTTTCTCTATTCCTCCTGGAACACATTTGCAGACATTTAAACATTTTCAAATTCTATCTTGTTCAGTCAATCTCTTTTCTAATAATTATATCGTTATACAGTCTGGGCATTAACTCCTTCCAGAGCTCAAGCCCTGTTTAGGGAAGCTTATTGGCCAGTGATTGTTAGATCTCCAAATGACTTCTTGGACAAGATTTGGAGTCCTACAGTGTGGATCAAGATTAAGCTTGGCTCTGTCATTTACTGGCCTCAACATGTCTTGTCAATTCTCATTTTCTTAACCTGTAGAATGGGAATCCCAGTACCTATCTCAAAGTAAGTGATTTCCTGGGATATAACAATGAAGTCTGTAGGAAATCTAGCATGAAGCTCAATCTACTTGAAAGCACGGTCAGAGCATTCTTTGGGAGTAAAGTCTTCTGTGTTCATCACTGTATATTTATTGACTGGCTAGCTCATTCAAATTAGCATTTGCTTGTCTTGTTTTATTTTATTTTTTGTTTAGTCTACGTGAACATAATGAGGGTCACTTCTGTTCCATAGTGTTCTTATAGAAGCAGAAATACTGAAGAAAATTCCATCTCCTTATATTTCACTGCATCACCTTTTGCAGTTTCCCAAAATCTTTCATTTTAATGAACAGACTGGCCTTTTTCAGAAGCCAAGGGATTGTTATGTCCATATTACAAGAGAGAAAATTGAGACCCAAAGGCAGGGAATGATTTGAGCATGTTCACAAGGCTAAAATAATAAAGTTGGGACTGGAATCAGATGTGTCCAACTATATAGTTCATTCTATCCTGGACCACAGAGTGGTAGTAAGATGGCCAGGATTTGCTGTTGGGGATGGGAAAGAGTTGTGTTCAGGAAGGAGTTAGGGGTCCTGCACTCAAGCTAATGAAGGACAATAGGGCAAAGTTCTGAGCCCCTCCCTAGGCCCATGGTGGGACAGTTTATCCTCATTTTGAATCTGTATCTAGATGCCTCCTTGCTTACAGCCTTCCTCTGTCAAAGGGTAGTGCTTGAGCCACAGGAGATGCTTCCGCTTCATTTTCATTTTGTTTCCTTCCTTCTCTTTCTTTTCCTGATGCACTTTATGGAATCCACTGTCCTTGTCATCTCTACTCATTGGCTTAATTTATTTATAAAGGTACCCACTAAGAAGGGCCTCCTTCTCATCCTTTCCCCTTTTCTATCCTTTGGTCCTATCCCTCCATGTGCCTGTGTTAGCTGCAGGGGAAAATAAATAAACCTGCCCACATTATGTACATAGGGAATTAAAATTTAACATCTTTTCTTTTTACCTATGACAAAACACTTTAATTATACTGAAGCAAGGTGAGTGCTGAAGGCAAAACCATATCGACAGAAACCAGAGCAAACACACTCTTTTCCCAAGCTAGACAGAGTAGGAAACAGCTTTCCATAAAGCAAGGGCATGGGGATGGAAGACAGCAAGACCCAAGTCCTAAAGCTAGTATCACCACCTCCTTCCAAATCTGTGACTTGGTACAAATAACCATCTTGTCTCTCAGAAAAGCTTTGCTGATCCTGACATACTGACATATATGTTTTTTTCCCTTGTAGGGATGAGACAAATTGTGTAACTGATTGTATTTCCTTTTAGTTCTATCATGAAGCTCATTGGTTTGTCTGGGCCTAAATTTAAATACATAAAATGATATCTGTGAAACCATCTTTGCAAAGATTATGGCAGTGAAAGAAATCTAACATGGCTGACTCCATTTTACTTCTAGCCTAACAGGCTAGTTGTTCTCACTCGTTCCTGGGCATAGGACAAGCTAAGCATGGGAGCAATTTAGTTTATAGTTTAACTTGGAAGCAAGGATAATAATAGTTCTTCCCTAAAACTAACCCCCTCCTTGTTCAGGAACCAAAAACGAATAAAAAGCCGTGAAATTAGAATTATGAGAGGAACCTGAATTCTGCTAAGATTCAGAATAGGCATAGTTTCTATTAATCCTGCTCAGGAGTCATGTGGCCAGAGGTCACAAGATTTGCAACTTCCCCAATTGCTCCTGTAGATAACATTGTTCTTGTAGAACCTAAGATTGTTCTTTTGAGATGTTTTTCCGACTTTTGGATTCTGGTAACTGACTGACCCCATTCAGACCTGTGACTCATGACTTAAGTAGTCCTGTGGCCCCCTCCTTGAGGCAGACTTAGTGCACAAGGACCGTTTTCCACACCCCTATGATTTCATCCTTAACCAGTTAGCAGCACCCAATCCCTAGCCCCCTGCCCACCAAATTATCCATAAAACCCCCAGCCTCTGAGTTCTCAGGGACATGGATTTGAGTAATAACTCCAGTCCTTCCACTTGCCCAGCCTTGCATTACTTAAACTCTTTCTCTACTGCAACCACCAAGTCTCAGTGAATTGGTTTGTCTGTGCAATGGGCAAGAAGAACCTGTCAGGTGGTTACATCTGCATCATTCCCAACTTATCCTCTGTTTTTCTATCTTCTCAGCATGCCTATTTTCCATGATTCTGACTTTTTATGTTTGTATTCATATTTTCTTTCTACTTGTATTAAGTGAACATATATATTCATGTTATTGAATTTTTATACATAAAAACAGATTATAAGTAAATAATCTCTTCCCACTTCCATTTTTAGACCTATAAAGGTAGATAATAGTAACTACCACATAGCATTGTTATGAGGCCAAAATAAGGCAAAATATATAAAGGTTTTAGCATAGCCTTGCCTATTAAATGTGAGTGTTCTCGTTTCCTCTCTGAAATGGAAGCATTGGCTGCCATGTGTGGCTCACTGAAAATGTTTTCAATCGGATATGTCAGATCTGAGGTGTGGGACTATGTAGCCAAGGCTAAAATAGTCCACAGATATGAGCATCCTCCAGCATGTCATAGCTGGGTGCCAAGTCAACAGTCACCTTACAGTCTTCAGGGTTCTCTCAGCCTTCACTACAATAAGTGCAATTTTATGCAGTGTTGGTGTTCAATAGTCCACGATCTTGGGCAAGTTATTAACCTCTCTAAAGACTCGGTTCATTCATCTATAGAGCAGAAAGAATAGTATTATCTCTCTCTCTTTAGACTTTAATGAAGATTATGTGAAATGGAACATGTAAATTGTTTATATCATGTAGTGCTTAATGTTAGTTGTTAAATCTAAGCCCAATAATTAGTACTATTGTCATTCCTTGTACTTATATTTGGCATCACGCTATCTCACCTTATTTTTCTAAGTTAGAAAAGCAGGTATTAAATTATTACCTCCATTTTGCAGATAAGGAAATTGAGGCTTAGAAATGTTTCATGACTCCACAGTTTAAAAAGTGATGGATATAAGTAGAAATTATGCATAAGAAGGATTTAGAGTCATCTAAAGTTGTAGAATAAACTAGGGCAGTTACTTCAGGTTCAGTCCATGCCAAATTTGAGTCTTAAAACTTTTAAAAAACATTTAATTGGAAGGCCATTAGGCTGAGATGGCTCCAGTGTTTTGGGTTCTGTATTAGTCCATTCTTGCATTGCTATAAAGAAATACCTGAGACTGGGTAATTTATAAAGAAAAGTGGTTTCATTGGCTCACAGTTCTGCAGGTTGTACAGGAAGCATAGTGGCTTCTGAGGAGGCCTTAGGAAACTGATAATCATGGCAGAAGGCAAAGGGGAAGCAGGGACATCTTACATGGTTGGAGCAGGAGGAAGAGAGAGAGAAGGGGGAGGTGCCACAAATTTCTATGCAACCAGATTTCATGAGAACTAATTCATTCTGCAGTACCAAGAGGGGATGATACTAAACCATTGATGAAGGATCCACCCCCATGATCCAATTATTTCCTATCAATCAGGCCCCACCTCCAATACTGGGGATTACAACTGAAAAAACAGAACTTAAGTTTAGCCAATCTGAAATCACCAACTAACCTCCAACTAGAGACTTCCCGCTAGATTGTACCTAAACAAGGCAAAAGGCCTATCTGTAACCAATCAAGCAATTTCTTTACTTTGCTTTCATGTTCACTCTACAGAAGCCCGCTGCTCATGCTGCTGAAGCAGAGTTCTCTGAACCTTTTCCAAGTGGAGTTCTGCCTGATTCATGCTCAAATAAACTTTGTTAAATTAATTTTGTCTAAATTTTTTAAACAACATATATAGGACTAGAATGAAATGTCCATCACCTAGCATAGCACCAAGCTCATTTCAGGGATTTTAGAACTGCTTTAAAAAAAAAGAATAAATAAATAAAAGCTTTATTGAAGTATAATTGATATACAAAGACCTGCACATATTTAATGAGTGATATTTATTGCAATTTGATGAGTTTGGATATACGCAAAAACCATCAGTACAATTAAGGTAATGGACATGCCCATTACCTTCCAGTTTTGTTATGTTGGCAGTAAGAACATGTAACATGAGATCTTCCCTCTTAAATTTTCTGGTGCACAATATCATATTATTAACAGTAGATAATATGTTGTATAGAAGACCTCTAGAATTTACTAATCTAGCATAACTGAAACTTTATACTTATTGAACAACAACTCTCCATCTTCCTACTCCTTGGCAACCACTACTGTGATCCCTGCTTCTATGATTTTGACCATTATAGACATGTCATAAAAGTGGAATCATGTAGTATTTGTTCTTCTGTGCCTGGCTTATGTCACTTAGCCTAATGTCTCCCAGGTTCATTTGTGCCCGTGTTGGCACAAATGGCAGGATTTTTTTCTTTTTAAGACTAAACAACATTCCATTTTGTATATATACCATGTTTTCTTTATCCATTCATCTGTTGATGGACATTTGTGTTGTTTCCATATCTTAGCTATTGTGAATAATGCTTCGATGAACATGGGAGTGCAGAGATAAATGAAGGCTTCAATGCACAAATGGAAACAATGGGTAAATGTAGAGCCGCACTCGGGAGACAAGCCTATTTTAAGCTGAGAAGAAGATTATATTCCCATCAGCTTACTCTTTCCTAGAGCTATCTGTTGTTCTCTAAAAGGCAGAGCATTGGATGGTGTTGAGATTGACTCAGCTTGGGAGTTTTGGAGCTAAAACAGATCTGGGCTCAAATCCTGGGTTTTGATATTGTTAATATATTAAATCTTTGGTATTCTAAGGAATGCCCACTACTTTCAAAAGACATAAGTAACCTCACTACTCCAGTCATGAACTTGAGGCCAGTTGAGATTTTGAATAAAGTAAAAAAAAAAAGACTTACTCATCAAATAATCTGAAATATTTTCTTGTGAATGTAAGACAATTTTTCAAGGCAAGAACTGGAGGATTTACTTTATTTATAGACAGAAACCTATAAATAGGAAAAAAAAATGTGTTGTCTTACCAAGAAGGGACTAGTCCATTTTGCGTCTATCTCATTCATTCATTTTATCCATTTCTATTCATCAAACCACCACATTTTTCTCTCTTTCAAAAATCTAACTTATTTCATGCAGAAGGGGTTCTAATACGAGGTACCCTGTAATGTCAGGGAGCTATCCTAAGTATTATGTTAACTTCCATTTCTACACATTTTTCATACAGATACTCATATTACATACTCCTTGGAGATTTAAAAGGTTTGCATTGCCTTCATATACCCCCAAAACTCAGCATGATTTGTTCAAAATTTTACTAGTCAGCACTGAAATAAAAAAAAAAAATGGTACATCATGCACAATGATAAACTACCCCATGTGGTTTGGATAAATTAAATACTTTAAGCTTTCAGTCTCCCTAATGATTTGGAAATGAAGAAGCTGTGATTTATGACTCCAGCTGATAGGTTAGATCTGAAGTTTACACTTTGAAAAATGCCATATTTAAATTCCCCTATAAATAAAAAATAATATTGCTTTAAAAGCCCAGCCTAAGATATGTATGTAATAAATTAGAGATACTCATATTGAGTGGGGGAAATCTCCAAGACTGATGACTTTCTCCCTTGAAAAAATGCACTGAGTGAACCAGATCTAGGTCTGTGTCTATCTGCTACCACTTAATCACCAGTTATTGTCCCTTTCTGTCCAATCATTCATTTGCTCATCCTAATGACTACTGTTAAAACCACCTGCACTAGTTCAGTTGTAAAGATGATCTGATGTGGTTTTTAAGTCCAAATCAAGTATTTTTAATCAGGTAGTTTCAAAAGTCTTGATACTAATATCATTCTTTGTTTCTCGTGTTTTTTGTTTGCTTATGTGTTTATTCCAATGACATGACTGCTTTTGGCCTCTGATTTTCTTTCCCAAAAAGTAACAGAACTGAAGCAGGTAATCAATATGATGCACGTTAGTAGGGAAAAAAAAGTACTTGGAGAGGAGTCCGCTGACCCACGGTCCAGTTTGGCTTCTTCTCCTTTCTACCTCGAAGTCATTCACAAATTCCTTATTCTCTCTGGGATCTTTATATTGCAAGGGATTGGCTTATTTGACTCCAAACTTCCTTCTGTCTCAACAACCCTATAGCCCAATGTTTAGTGTGGAGCAAACCTAAGTTCAAATCCTTTAACAAGTTACTGTATTCCCTCTGAGTTCCAGTTTTCCCGGGTATCCTGTAGGGATAAATAGCCCCACTACACAGAATTGTCATGAAGATTAAACAATAGAAAATGCAATAATTTCTAGTGCATAATAAGCACTCTAAATACTAGCTGTCATTATTATTTTTATAATTTGTATTAACAGTATTTTCATTATTATGCTAGACAATAACCAGATATAAAGCGAGGAAAGGTGAATCTCACAAGCTTCAGAGAGAAGATGACATCAAAATAAGGGCCTTCTCTCACTTGTTTAATAGCCATAGCAGTCAAGTCAGCAAAGCGGCGAAAAGAATTAAGACAAATACCAAGTCTTCATGACCCTGAACACTCACCGAAAGCTACCTAAGACCTCACACGTGTAGACCTGAATTCCATCTCTGCCACTTACTAGTGCTTGGTGTTGGGCAAGTCACATCACCTTGTTGAGCTCAGTTTTTACATCTACAAAATGCAGCAGTAATCCCTACTTTATATGGTGATAGCATTAAGTAAAACTGAATATTAAGCACTTTATTTTTTACCCAGTCGACAGCAAGTGGATAAAAAAATAAAAGTTGCTACTATTACTATTATTATCATTATTTCGATGATTATTATTGATTTTTCTGGTACTGCTTCTCTGTCTCTGCCAAAGCCACAGACACTCAGTTCCTGGTGTTTTCAGGTTTCCTCTGAGGTCCCATCACTTCCTTTCTCATTTACTTGCACCATGCCACTTGACAGGCTCCACTCCTTTGCACTTCTTCCACTTTCCCTGCTTAGTTTTTACGCAAGTCCTTAGCTTGCTGAGAAGGGCTCTTGTCTCATTTATGATTCATGAGGCACTGAGTATACAGATGGCATTATATAAATGTTTAATAATTGCCATATGGTTTCCCCGGAAATGCTATCACTCAACAAGGAATACAGACTTGAGGCTTCTCACATGTGAAATAAAAAAAAGGCAGACCTGCACTCTCCTGCTCCCCTTCACTGCTACAGCCTCAGAAAACAAACAGAAACAGTTCATCTCAGGCTTCTAGGTGTTTAGAGACCACCACATTTTGGAGCAGTAAAAAAGTAAATAAAAATAAATGTCAGATATTACTCTTCTGTGTTAAAGACAGACAGCTCAGTTGGTGCTACAAAATTCCAGTGTCTATGTTAATTATTATATCACAGAGCACTGTTTTAAGTGGCTGAGTGGCCATGGGGTTTTCAATTGGATCCACTTCCATCATGATCTCATCTCTCTCAGCCAGTTTCTTAAAGGGCGTTGCAGCAGCCATTTATTTATGAGGTTCTGCACTTTGGATGGAGATGCATATGTAATGGGGAGAGACTGCACATTTGACAAATGGGAATCATGATTGTCTGACCTACTGACAGTTGTTGATGTGCTCTCCTGACCTGTAAATGTTGCAGCTGACTGATTACAGTAATTGATTGAGAAAACATTTGTCAATAGTCTTCTAACGACAGAGAGCAGGGAGGAAGAGATTGCTGGAGCACCTAGGAGCTGGGTTTTGCTTAACAGAAGGAGCACTGACCCATGTTATAGACAATCGCAGAATTTCATATCCCCATCTATAAAATGAAAACACAATACTTCTCACCAACACTTATAAAGCACCTACTATGTGCTAGGTTAGAGATCATAAACTGGTGATATGTAAGTGGAATATAACCCTCAGACTTGGTCTGTGTGTTCTACGCAGTTGATCTGCACCAGCCTTTTGTTAAAATTGGAAGGAAATTGCTAATATTTAAAATCAGGATATTTCACACGAAAATCTACATTTCTAGTATCTCAGAAAAATCATTATTTGGCAGCACTGGGCCAGAATTTCTGCAGGGCAATTGTTGTCCTGACTTGGGTGGCTGGTGGAAATGGGCGTGTACTCCTAAGTTTGTCCCAATTGCTATCGCTCTATTACTTCATCCTTTAATGTTCACTCTCTTGGCCCTGTGGGATTTTGAGGCTGAGATTCCTATTTTAGGTTCTGAAGACAAACACACACACAGAAAAGAATGATTTCAGGCCCTTCCTTGAGCATACTCATGATGCTATAACTTTTTATGACAGTAAATAGTAAGTATCTAGCAAATAAGGAAAAATAGGCTTTCTTGTTTATTAAAGACTGCATAGTGAAGTCAGCCCACATCTATCAATATGGCTGCCATATGCAACAAACTATTTTAAAACCCTTTACAATACCCTGACTTTGGTGGTAGCTGGAATTGTAGATAAAGGAAGACTGCATTTGTAAGTAGTGGACTTGGGCAGGGTTTTCAGTAGTGTCACCTGATTGCTGGTGACCTATAATGAGTCCTTCACTTCCTTGGAAATCTTATTCCTCCAGAGCCAACAGAGTAGGAGGTTGAAAAGTGTTCTATAAACTATAATGCTCTATACCAGGGGCAGTGATCTATGGCCACTAGTTTTTGCAAATAAAGTTTTATTGGAATACAGCTACACCCATTCAGAATATAAACTCCAGAGCAGTTATTTTCAAAGTATAGTCGCCAGGCCACTTGGTTCATAAATGCCTGGGCCTTGCTACTACTACAGATTCTAAGGCTCCACTGCAGACTTCCTGAAACAGAATCTTACGGTGGGAGAAGAATGCCAGACTCTGTTTTAACAAGAACCCCAGATTATTTTGATGAGTCCTAAAATTTGAGAGCTTCTACCCTAGGGATAGCCCCCTCTTTCTGTACTATTTGGCACACACAAATTTGGAAGGAGACAGGAAATTCGTGTCCAACACAATGCGTGAGAGGCATGATGAGAGCTAGCGGCATGAATTATGAATCTCCTCTTGTCAGAGAAAACCCTTCAGGCAAGAGAGACCTAAGCTGGCTTTTAATGGAGTCGAGATAACCTGGTTAACCCCAAGAGTTCCTCTGGACAGCTGCCTCATGAGGGAGCTCTCAGAATCACTTCCTGCTCCAATGCCCAGATCCACACTTTGACTAATTTAGTCCAGATGGAGTCCCGCCTACCATTCATTACACATGTGGGTGTTAGCCCAGTGTAACTTTAGTTCCTCTCTTACGGGTCCTCTTTTAATGGATGAGGGCATATGTGTAATGAGAACTCTGAACACACAGAATTCATAGGGCTTAGTCATACAACTAGTTTTATTTATTTTTTTTGTCCCTGACTGCCCTTTTAAACCTACTAGTGAGGATAATCTTTCCCTTGCCACTGGGTGAAAATTCAGGTTGTTCCAAGGCTTTTTGGATCACTTTTATAAGTCTTGAATGCCTAATCTCCAATCATAAATCAAAATATTCAGTTTAATACATGAATGAAAACTCCTATCTATATTCAAGGATAAGACCTTCCTTTCCCCTGGTCCACCCAAACTGCTAGAGCCTGTGGTAGGCAGGTAGCCCGCCTTGGGGAAGAATCGTGTCTCACGTTCTCACGTGCGACTTTCTCCACTGACTAGTTACTGTTTCTGATCCTCATTTTCATTCAGATCAGGGTGGACGAGATGAGAAAAAGAGGTAAGGGAAATAAGAAAGTCCTTACTTTCTTATTTGTTGTACTGCTGTGAATCAGCTCTGCTCTCTCTGGGCCTAACGGGTGAACCCTATAGACTGAACCCTTTTCAGCAGGCCAGCCTCAAAATGAGCTAAATGTTTTTGCTGAACTCATCTACAAAATGAGCTACATGCCTTTGTGAAGCTCACCTACTGCAACCTCAGTTA
Organism: Pan troglodytes; assembly: GCF_028858775.2. Classification (NCBI taxonomy): domain Eukaryota; kingdom Metazoa; phylum Chordata; class Mammalia; order Primates; family Hominidae; genus Pan; species Pan troglodytes. The sequence goes on from NC_072405.2 coordinate 137,651,726, forward strand.
TACAGGACGCGGATTCACCCAGGCCCGTGGATAAAGTTCTCTACCTACCCAACATGTCCCTTGACGCACACATCCAGGGAGTCCCATGGGTAGAAGGCAAAGGAGCTTGAGGCTAGCTCGCCCTCTCTCCTGTGTGCCCACATCTGGTCCAGAGGACACTCAAACATCCTATTCACTCAATGCATTTGCTGTGTGCCAGGAGAAGGGGTCACCTCTTTCTCATGTGGCCACCAAGCAGCTCCCCAACCTTTCCCTCTTGCTCAGTAGAGTCCCCTGAAGGGTGTCAGACATCAATCCACTACTCACTCCCAAATCCTAGATACACACATTATGTTCTCTGAATGGTCTCACAGAAGCACCTCTCCCACTTGGCTTGAAGTGAGGGACAGACATCCCCAGACACATCCTTAGAGAAGGACTCAAAGCCTGTCATCAGCTCCTCCAAGAAATTATCCCCAAATAATCTTCTGTCTGTTGGCTTCTGACCATTTTATATTCTGCATGGGATAGAGTATTTTAAAATTAATAAAACTGGTTTTCTGGTATCTTCTGTGAATTTTTTTCTGTGCTGATACCTAATATCTACTCAATTTTAACTTTGTTAGTTGAAACTCAGAATATACTAATCTTCAGTTATGTTATCATTATGTCATCTTCAGGATTAGCTATGAAAAAATTACTTCCATGAATAAAACATCTGAAAGAACAAAATCACCTAAGAAAATCATACAAAATATGGCAATTAGCTCAGGCTCCCAGCTTAGGCTTAACCTCAGCAAACTTCCAGGAGAGATGCCAATATCTATAGAAAACTGGGTTCCCCCATTATTTTCAGGAGGCTAGCTCTGTGGTGGATGAAATGCTCCTCTCACAATGATGCTGTGTTTTCTCTCTCTTAACATCTTGCGGTGTGACTGTTTGCTGCCATTTCCCCATAAACTGAAAATCTCTTGAAAACACACTTCTGTCTTATTTGTCTCTATTTCTCCAATGCTAGCAACGGTTCAACACTTAGAAGACACTAAATAGATATCAATTGAGTAGGATGGAAATATTTCTCCCTTCCCAAATTTACCTGTGATAGCATGGTCAGCCATATTGAGGGAGAGATGACTGATGGCAGCTGAAAGCACTATATATTCCAGGCCTATCTGTGAACAGATCAAAGCATTAAGGAAACAGTTGATAGTGACTTTGAAAAGTGAGTCTTTCTTGTCTTCTAAAATCATACCATGAGTGGGTTATGCCAACAAAGAAGGCTCTTCCACCTCCTGTTACATTTTATTGTGCATGTGGTCCAGGTATATCATGATTCCTTCCAGGTGCACCCCTGGAACACAACATTTATAGCATGACCTAGTCAGAGATCTGTTTGAGGCACAAATTTCCTGTTTGCCACTTACTTCTTTAAGAGCACCTCCTTCATGCTAGTGTTCTCCCTAACTTGCTCAGATGGTTGGGCTTTGCAGAGATGCACCAAAGCAAGTGGGATAAAGGAAGCCTAGGGGTCTCTTCCTAGGAAACTGAGCCATAGACTGGCAGATTGTAAGAAGCCCCAGAGAATAGAATCTATACCTGTGGACTGAGCTTCTCTTCTCCTGGAAATCAAATTGCCTTATTGTTCAGGGCACCAAGGCCTCCACTCATGCTGTGCTTTTGCAGCATTTTGCTCATCCTTAGAGCAAAGCATTTACCATGCTCTTTTACGGTGAATTCACGAATATCCATCCTTTCAAGACTCAGAGCTCCTTGCAGGGAGGAATTTTTGTCTTGTCTCAGAAATCTGAGAACCTAAAACACATAGTTTTGTTAAATGGGTGGATGTTAATGTTTGTTGGATGATAGATAGGTGGATGGATGGGTGGAAGAATGGATGGGTGAATTAATCTCTTGCATGTTTACCATGTGGAAATTAGAATTACACGGTGTCTCTGGATTCTCTCAAAGCCAAACAGTGATCAGGAAGAATCTGGAAGTAATACTATTCTCTATCATTAACAGCAGCAGCAATATCTCATAACTGCATGATATATCTAAATGTACAAGGAAGAATATTTATCTATAGTGTATGAGAAAATCTCTTTTCTAATATAAAATATATATAATAAAATATATAAAAATATATAATATATATAAAAGCTATTCAATTTTGTATTTAAAACATATTTAAGTGAATTGCCTGAATAGATGCTGATTAGAGTATCTGTCATGTTTTCCTACCAGCATCCAGCAGTTCTTCTTCAGATAACCATGCTCTGATTGTTTTCCAGAAAACCACCTTTCCCAACAGCCTCAGCCCATGTGCCTTGATTGAAGTATCACCATTGGCCAAAGCTACTCACAGTATTTATTCTTCCTGACCCTAATGCTCAATTTAAGGATAGATATCTGCTCCAATCAGAGCTAGAGAAATGGTATGAGACTTTTGCTTAGACTTCTCGGAAACTCTTTCTGCTTACCTAAACCCGAGAGAATATAAAATCTTGTTCCTCGAGAGAATATAAAATCTGGTTCCTCAGCAGCTATCTTTCTACCATAAGGAGGGCAATCTGTCTGAGAAGGTGATTACCTTAGACTAGCAAACGAAAGACAGAGAGACTGGGCAATCGTAACATTATTTAAATCTTGGAATAATGCTATATCTTAACACTACTTCTGTACTATCTTTTTCTGTGTGTGCATATTTTATAGTTATTTATGTTTATATATGATTACTCAAACAAATATATTTTTTCCTAAAGCTAAGTGGGTCAGACTATTTTTTTTTTTTGCATTTGCAACCCTAAGTCCTAACAGATTAATTTCTCTTTTCAAAATTAAATCCTTGTGTAAGTTTTTGCAACTCCTACTATACACATGGATAAAGTCAACTTTACTATTGTGGGAAGTCCATGTATGGACTCAGGTGTTTCACAAATAATAATATGAACTTACTCATCCAGGTCCTGTGCCAGATTCTTGAAAGACAAAAATTACATTCCGTGTCTCAAGGTGCTCACACTTTTAATAGGAATTAGATTTGTAAACAACTAATTATAATGCAATATATGTGAATAAAGTATTAACATAAGTAAAAATAGTGTAGCGAACACTTAAATGAAAAATCAATTACTCCTGATTTTTAAGTAATATTTCTAATTTATAGTCACAAAATAAGTTAGTATGGTAAGTGGGTGGATGGGTAAGAAGGAAGATCTTTTCCATATACTGGAAGGCTTTGTATATAGGGAGCTTTTAAATGATTCTGATACTGACATCACTATTCCAGAGCAATTTAAGGCATACTCTCTGAGGGACAGGACCCGGGCTTTAGTATTTTAGAAGCTCCAGAGGTGATTCTAATTTTCAGCCAGGGTTGCCAATCACCTTTTATAGTTGCCAACGACAGCAGTGATGCTCAACCTTCTTGTGCATCCAAATCACCCTGGGCAGTTTATGAAAAATACTCATCCTCAGTCTCCACACTCAGACATTCTGATTCAGCTGGTCTAGGGTGGGAAACAGGTGTCAGGGGGTTTAAAACTCCCCAGGTGACTCTAATATTCAGCCACGATTAAAAACCACTAATTTATAAGAAACTCATCATTTTGGAGGTGCCAACAGAGTCCTATGTATCATGCTGAGTACATTTATATGCCTGATTTTTCTTTGTTCTTCTTAAAAATCTTTCAAACAGCAGCATTATACAGATAAGAAAATAGACACTCTGAAAGCAAAATAACTTGACCAATATGACCTATATAAATGACAAGAGCTGGAATTTGAACCCAGTTTTGTCTGGTTTCAAAGTCCAAATTCTTTTAACCTCAGCATTCATCTATTCGTTTATTGTTAGTCAGTCTGTTTTTCTTTCAACAAGCACTTAGTGTCTTTTAATAAGTGTGCGGCTTATGTCCCAGAATGCAAAGCATCTCCACAAAGCGGCCACCTACCTCCTTAGGAACACAGCCTTGTAGACCTAAATGTGAAAGACAAATCCCTGTTTAATGAACCAGCTTTAAGCCACCCCTAGTACCTCAGGCTGCAAATACAGTTTGGTTATTCCAGTCTCTTTGCTCTGGACACAACACAGTCCCAGTGGCTTCAAAGAGGGGCAAGCCATATTAATCATACTATGGGAAGTCACTTCCAGATCACTAACCCAAAAGGCAAGTGACATGAAATACACCTGGTCCTACTCTAGTCAAATGACTGCAGGGAGAGTGGCAGGTAGGGTTTTCTGTTGGAGAAAGAGCACCCGGGAGAGACAGAAGGGCAAAGATAGTCTTGGTGTGAGAAGCAAGATTTGCCTCCTGGCTACAAGGAAAAGCTCTCTTTGTCTTTCTTAGTCCCAAGAACAACCTGCCCTTTGTGATCAAACCTGCCAGCAATTTCTGCCTGAAGGACTGGAAAAGCCTGTCATCTCAGCAGACAAAGGAGGCCTCCAGCCCCAGAGGCAGTGCAGTCAATGAAGGGGAAGAGGACAGTTACCTTTCCTTCCACTCACCTTGAAGGCCTCCTGTTACAGGTGCCTCCCTGCCATTTCAGAGATGCATGCCATCCTGCCATCTGCTCTCAGAGTGTTAGAATTCAAGGAATTCTGTGCTTATCTTGTTGTCCACACACCGAATCCTTAGCCCAGCTTGGAGCAATTTAATTCCAACCTACATTTTCAGCTTCATCACCTGCTGCTACCCACAGCTTAATGACCCTTTAGTGTAGTCACTGCAGGCCCCTTTCTTTTTGGCTTTCTCTCACAAAGTTTCTTTCCTGCTGCCGAAATTCTCTTCTCCCTTCCTTCCTCTTGGAAAACTCTCACCTACATAGTTATCTACCGTACTAGGAAGACTTCCTGCTGTACTGGTGAACAGAGTCACCTTTGTAATTTTTTATAAAACAAAATTTTCTTTACTTCTATAATTCCCCTGATACTATACTCATCTTAGGGGCTTAGAATTAAATAATCTTTACATACCTGGCTCAGTTGTGACCTCCTCCAGGAAGTCATCCTTGAGGCCCCACTTTTCAGTCTTAACCCTCCTTCATGCTCTCATAATGCTATACTAGTAGCTCTCAAATGTTAGTGTACATCAGAATAACTTGAAGAACTTGTTAAAATGCAGGTTTTGGGGCCTCATTCCCAGTTACTGACTTAGTAGGTCTAGCATGAAGCCCAGGAATTTCCATTTCTATTACATTTTCAGTGATGTTGATGCTGCTGGCCCAGGGAACACCCTTTGAGAACTACTGGTCTATATTTACTCAAACATAATTCTCTCATTGTACTTATAATATGTGTGGCAAATTACTTATTTATGATTCCACTTGCCCCACTCACTACATCAGTCAATAAGGAAATTTCAGAAAAATATAAAGCAACACAAAAAACAATTCAGAGTATACTAATTATCTATTGTGCAATAAATGACCCCAAAACTTAGTTCAAAACAATAAATATTTATTATAGCATTATTTCTGTAAGTTAGAAATCAAGAATGGCTTTGATGGATGGTTCTGGCTCAAGATCTTTCACAAGGTTGTACTCAAGCTGTTGGAAACGGCTGCAGCCTCATCTGAAAGCTCAACTGGGAAAGGAACCTCTTCCAAACTTACACCGGTGGTTGTTAGTAGGGCTCAATTTTCCACTGGTGGTTACCAGAAACTTCAAGTCTGTCCCACATGGACCTCTCCATCAGATGGACTAATGTGCTCAAAACATGGTAGCTGGCTTTCCCCACAGCAAGTAACCCAAAAGAGACAGTGAACACCCAAGATGGAAGTTGCAGTCATTTATAACCTAATCTTAGAAGTTATAGTTTCTGCCATGTGCAGGTGGTAAAACAAACCAACCCTAGTTCAGTGAAAGATGGGACTACACGAAGGTAAGACCATGAATGCTGGCTATCAATCACATGGGGTAGTCATAGAGAATAGAGATGACCCTTTTATGTAGGGTGTCTAGGGAAAACCTTTTTGGGGAGATGCTATGAAAACCAAAATCTAAATGAACAGAGATAGCCAACTGTATAAAGACTTAGAAGTAGAGAATTCCAGGCAGAGGAAAAGCAAAGGCTCTAAGGTAGAAATGAGCTTGGTATATTTGAAGAAGAGAAAGTGGGCTGGTAGAAGAGCCAGCAAGGAGCGGGAGGGGCGGCTGTTATTATTAACATCAAAAACTTTTTTTATTATCCTTTAAGTTCTGGGATACATGTGCCAAATGTGCAGGTTTGTTACATAGGTATACATGTGCCATGGTGGCTTGCTGCACCCATCAACCCATCATCCACATTAGGTATTTCTCCTAATGCTATCCTTCCCCTTGCCCACCACCCAACAACAGGCCCCAGTGTGTGATGTTCCCCTCCCTGTGCCCATGTGTTATCATTGTTAAACTCCCACTTATGAGTGAGAACATGCAGTGTTTGGTTTTCTGTTCCTGTGTTAGTTTGCTGAGAATGATGGTTTCAAGCTTCATCCATGTCCCTGCAAAGGACAATGAACTCATCCTTTTTTGTGGCTGCATAGTATTCCATGGTGTATATGTACCACATTTTCTTTATCCAGTCTATCATTGATGGGCATTTGGGTTGGTTCCAAGTCTTTGCTATTGTGAACAGTGCTGCAAGAAACATACGTGTGCATGTGTCTTTAAAGTAGAATGATTTATAATCCTTTGGGTATATACCCAGTAATGGGATTGTTGGGTGAAATGGTATTTCTGGTTCTAGATCCTTGAGGAATCGCCACGCTGTCTTCCATAATGGTTTAACTAATTTACACTCCCACCAACAGTGTAAAAGCGTTCCTATTTCTCCACATCCTCTCCAGCAGCTGCTGTTTCCTGACTTTTTAATGATTGCCATTCTAACTGGTTTGAGATGGTATTGCATTGTGGTTTTGATTTGCATTTCTCTAATGACCAGTGATGATGAGCTTTTTTTCATATGTTTGTTGGCAGCATAAATGTCTTCTCATCAAAAACATTTTTAAAGCATCTACTATGCTCAGGGTCTTATCAGCCATATAAATAAGGAAAAATACAAAATTTCTTTTTCTTTTTTCTTTTTTTTTTTTTTTTTGAGACGGAGTCTCACTCTGTCGCCCAGGCTGGAGTGCAGTGGCACAGTCTTGGCTCACTACAAGCTCTGCCTCCTGGGTTCACGCCATTCTCCTGCCTCAGCCTCCCGAGTAGCTGGGACTACAGGCGCGGAAAAATACATCATTTCTAACTTCAAGGAACTGATCTTCCAGTTGAAGAAACCTTTCATGCTTTTTAATTAGTGCAATCAGAAAGTCTAGATAATTTAGCTTCAATACATTCCCATTACCACACCCACATTTTTTATTGTATGAGTTTCAATTATGTTTAATCAACTCAGGAGCAAGAGTTTGAGGAAAAAAAGTACCAATTAGTTGAGTGAAGCCAAGACTATGCCTTATATTTGTCAAATTTAATGAGCCAGAACCTTTCCAATCTTGGAGAATATGCAACCTGGAATCTTGAAAAAGCTGGAAGAGACTTCAGAGATCATTCCATCCTTCTGTCTTCATCTCCAGCTTGATTTTTGAAGAAGAAACTGAAACCAGTGAGCTAGAGAAACCAGCCCAAGATCTCAAAGACTGTTGGACAGCCCTCCATCCACTAATTGGGTTAATGAGCTTAATGAGAACCCGTCCCATGCAAGGTGCTCAGGGTAGCAGAGGAACAACTAAACTCCCATCTCAGAATTTCTAGGTCAGCCTGTGTTCCATGGCAGAGATAATCCAGAAGCTGCCTTAGGTGTGGGAAGGAGCAGAGAAAGGGGAAGAAAGAGGCTAGGACGCAGCCTCCAGGCTCTCCTCTGCTCAACCACAGCAGACACCTTCATCTACTTTATATGTAGGAGTTTATAAATGTCTCTGCTAAAAGAAGATTGAAAGCCACTTTATAATACCATTCTTTTTTCTTTGATAGTTAAGCCTAGAGGTCAGCAAACTTCATCTCCTAAACCCAAACTAGCCCACTGCTTTTATTTATATGACCTGTGAGCCAGAAATGGCTTTTGCATTTTCAAATGGTCAACAAAAAAATCAAAAGATAAATAATATTTTGTCACACATCAAAAAGTAGATGAAATTCAAATCTCAGTGTCCATAAATAAAGTTTAGAACACAGCCACACCCATTTATTTAAGTATCATCTCTGGCTGTTTTTGTGCTACTGTTGCAGAGCTGGGTAGTTGTGACAGACCATCTGGCCTGCAACCTAAAATATTTACTATGTGACCTTTATAGAAATGCCTGCCAACCCCTGGTACAGCCAAGGGTCCAATAGATGCCTAAATCCCTCCTTCACATCTTCCTTCTCTTTTTATTCCTTCTGCTTCCCAGCAAAACTTCGTTATATGTTGGTATTCAGAATATAGTTTACTGGGATCCACAGGTCTGCCTTTGATGCTAGTGTATTTGGGGGACACAACACTAGGGTTTCAGATTTCTGATTCAAACCATCCAAACCCCATCTGCTCTTTCTAATAACATCCTGTAGTCAGCATTGCAGAAAGAGTTTGAGTGATTACCTCCCTACTCTTATCCCCCAGCCAATGAAGCATCTGCTAATGATATGAGCTGTTCTTTCCTGTCCCTGTGGTCCATAAAAGCCTGGGTTACAGAAAGAACGAAGCCGAAGTGCATAGACAACTCCACCACCCACAGCTACTTGAGCTCCTAAATATCTCTCTAGAAGGGCAGATATGTGAAGAGGAGTCTGGCAGACACATTGCTTATTCTTGTTGAAGGTGTGGATTGCTAGCAAAAGGTTCATTGCCAGAGATAACCTAGGTCTGAGGAAGCAGAGGCCAATAGTTTTTACATGCATCAGAGTGTTAGACAATAAGATGCAGTGTAAAGGTGTTTGTTCTCACTGCTAACCAAAGACAGGCAAATTAAGACTATTAAAGTATCCTTTTCTACCCACTAAAATAATTTTAGAGAAAATTTAAGATTACAAAGCTCAGCGTTAGTAAGACTGCAGGGAAAAAGAAACACGCACACATTGGAAAAATCATTTCGGAGACCAAATTAGTAAAATAAATAAAGAGCCAATATAATCATGCCCTTTGACAAAGGAATTCTCCTGGATTCTTCTAAAGGCATAAATTAAAAACAACAACAACAACAAAAACCAAAAAAACTTGTACAAAGAAATTCATTGCAAGATATTTACAGTGTGTTATTTAAAGTAACAAAAAGTCCCCAAACTCTAAATGTTTGATAATACATTTTGATGTATTAAATTATGGTAAACTAACCCAAAGGAAATATCTTATGGTCACTAAAATGACCATGTTGTAACATATAAATTCCTTTAAAAATATTATGAAAGTAGAAAGGTAGAACAGAGAACATTGTATACATACTGCAATTAATGTAAAAATATGCATGCATCTGAATAAAAATGAGATAGGAAGTTTCTGACAGTTCTTTTCTGTTAGCCATGGGGAGAATATGGGTGAATATTTTTTTCTATTTTAACTTTCACGAAAGTTGTTGTAATAAGTAAAAGGCTTTGTTTTACTTATAAGCATATATTTTAATAAAAGAAGATGAGAAAAGAAGAATGAGTCTTCTTTATAACATTACTTTTTGGGATACTGAGAAGCAGCATTACATTTGAGAGAGCTGGGTCACAACCCACGGTGGGTACCTCTCAGGACCGTCATGCAGGGATCCAAGAGGGAAGGAAGCTGTGCTCTACCCATGAAATCTGGTAATTGTGACATCGATAGAGATGGATGCTTCTGATGGGAGGCAGAGACAGGGCCACTGAGAAAGTGACTCAGCAGGGCCAGATGGTATTTATTCAAGAGCTCATTTATTTGGATCAACTAATGTATGAAATAGCAGGGATCCTGACAAGGACATGCGATACCTCATTTCCTTGAAGATTAAGGATCTGCAAAGGAAGTATCTATCCTCCAAAGAGAGCCTAAGGAAGACAGAATGAGGCTCAGAGGTGGCCAAGCCCTGAGCAGAGCCCAGCTTCCATGAGACTGATAAAGACAGAAAGATGTTTGCCTAGAGTTATGGGTTGAACTGTATCTCCCACCCCCGCCCTCCCCTCCCCAAAAGATATGTTGAAATCTTAACCCCCAATACTTTAGAATGTGACCTTATTTGGAAATAAGGTCATTGCAGATGTAATTAGTTTAGTGAGGTTGGACGGGTGTGGGCCCCTAACCCAATACAACTGGTGTCCTTATAGGAAGAGGAGAGCACACAGAGACACACACAGGGAGAGCACCATGTGAAGACACAGATGGAGACACATACAAAGGGAGTGTCCTGTGAGAGAGAGGCACAAATGGAGGGATGCATCTAAAAGCCAAGGAACGTCAAAGATTGCTGGCCATTACCAGAAGCTAAGAAGGGTCAAAGAAGGATTTCCCTATAGGTTTCAGGAGTATGACCCTGTTGAGTGCCTGATTCTAGACTTTCCATCTCCAGAACTGTGAAGCAATAAAATTTCTGTTGTTTTAAGCCATCTAGTTTGTAGTATGGTTTACAGATGCCCCAGCTAGGAAACAAGTATACCCTGAAAGTCTCTGTGGTCAGCGGAGTGAGTCTGAGCCAGTTGCTTTTCCTTGCTTATCTTTTGGATTGCTGCAGCTGGTTGCAACTTGGGTCTTACTGATACAGAGACCAAGCAGAAATAACCTAGCAACTGGATACCCAGCTTAGGCCCAAAGGAGGGTACACAAAGCAGAAGTGTGGGTTCTGAGCCAGGCACCTTCTCCCCACAGCAGCATGTAAGCATTTAATAGTGGGGAGGACAGGAGTAAAATGGGGGAAGCGTGGGAAGGCGAATGTGGTGCCCAGATAATAATATGTAGTGTATGATATGTATAGTGAGTGAGGAAGCACCTGGATTCAGAGTTCCAATCTCAGTTACACCACCTAACTAGCGGTGATCCTTTAAGTTACTTAACCTCTCTGTGGCTCAGTTGTCTTATCTATAAAATGAGACTAATAATAGTTTCTCCCTCACAGGGCTATTGTGAGGGGTAAGTGACTTAATAACTATAACTTGCATAGAACGGAGCCCAGTGCATAGTGTGATAATGGTAAACATTACCTCCACCTTTCCATGTATGCCTTTACAGTTATTCTATCAACTATTCTATGACGCCAATCTTATTAAGTTATGAGTAGAGAGAGAAACTCAGGCTTAAGAGGTTAAAGGAAATAGGTTAAAGAACATACACAAAATAAAGCAGCTTGGCAACTGGAGATTCAAACTGTGGCAAGAAGGAGCAAGGGAGGACAAAGCAGGAATGTGAGATGAAAGCCAGGAACTTTCTGGTAAGGCGATCAAACTGGAAGCCAGATTACCTGGCGCCATAGTGCATCCTTTGTTCAGTTCTTCACTGTCCTGATGTCCTAAGTTCTGGTTGATCTGCCATCAATTTGCTGTACAGCCTTCAGTAAGTCACTTGCATTTCTTAACTTGCATCAGTGTTTCTCAACCTCAGCACTGTTGATATTTCAGGTCAGATTATTCTTTATTGTAGGAAGGTGTCCTTTGTATTGCAGAAGATTTAGTAGCATTTCTGGCCCTTGTACACTAGATACCAATAGCATCTTTCCCACATGATAATAAAAACTGTCCCCAGATACTACCAAATATCCTCCAGAAGAGAAAATTGTCCCCCGCTGAAAATTATTGACCTACATGATAGGATTAAGTTACCTGTGAAACTGCCTAGTTGAGCCATTCTGAGGAGCAAATTTGATAAATACGTTTTTAATCTTTAAAAAAACACAAAGTATTGCTAATATAAGATATTGTAAGACACATAAAATATTATTTGTTAGATGTCACTTACCACATGCAAAAAAATGGGTAACAGCTTTCTCCTTTCAAAAAAATTACAACCAAGGAGGGAAGGAAAGAAAAGTATGAAGGCAATGAGCATTGTTGAGGCCAAAAGGCTTAGGAAGAAATTACCCTCAACTGAGTCAATGAGGGGATTTTATAAAGGAAATAGGCCATGAGCCACTTATTGAAAAGGATGGGAACGATTTCTGCAGACAGAGATGAAATCTCCCTTAGAGACAGGGAGATGCAAACAAAGTTATCACACATCAGGAGCCAAGTGAGAAACCAAGAAGAGACTAAGCTGATGAGGACTCTTGAAATAACTTGTTTTTTCCTCTTCCTAGAAGGCCTTTCCCACTTTCACAAACCCAATCATCCTCATCCTTCAAGGCTCAGTTCAGATGCTACCTCCTCCAAGAAGACTTTTCTCAACTCCCAAATTTGGCAAGATACCGCTTTGCATTGTTCCTCTTTGCTCCCAGTAATAACCCCCATTAGTTTCTCTTATAGGGCTGCCATTGGCAGTAGGGTGGGTTGGTTCTTCATTGAGTAATTGAATAGGATTGTTTTATGCACTGTAGAAAGTTAAGTATTCTTAACTTTCACTCCCTAAATATCAATGATATTCCTTATCATCGTGATGACCAAAAATCTCCATGACACTATCCCAAATATCTCTAAGTAGCAATAAAAACCATATCGCAGTGAAAACTACATCTTAATATATTTTGCCTGACATGCGCCTGTCTCCTCCTGTCGACAGTAAGCCCCTGGAGGACAGATTGTTAATCTCAATCATATCTGCATCACTAGGACCTACTCCAGTTCCTAGTTTACAACTGATATTTGATAAATATTCAGTGATCTATCAAAGCCTAGATTTTATCTAGGGGAAAATTGTGAATTCAGAATTGGAACATAAATTGGGGCCAGATTGTAAACAACTTTGAATATGCTAAGAAACATGAGTTTTATTCTATTAGGTGAAATCATATGAAGTTATCATTTTTGTAAGTCAAAATGGTCGATTTTCAGCAGCTGCATATAACCTTTCCTAATGTAAGCCAGTATAATTTTTTAAAAATTGAAACATTTTTCTGGCTTAAATACCTACCTTTGGTCTTATCCTAATTAGGTACCAATATTCATGCAATAATAGATTATATGCAGTAATTTTTTAATTAAAACATTAAAATAATTTTGATCCTTAACAATTAATGATCATTTACTCACCCCCTAATATATTATGTGCTACAAGTAGAGACAGGTACTGCTATAGGAAACTGTGCCGTAAGCAATGGGGATGGATCCACTGCAGTCTGAGGATAATAGTGTAATAATGAAATAAGGGAGGGGAGTGTTTTTAAAAGAAGGGGGAAGAAGAGAGGAGGAAGAAACTACAGAGAACAAGGAAAACGTGGAGAAAAAAGAGAAGGAAAAATAACAACAAAGTAGGAAGAGAAAAGAGAAGAAACACAGGGAAGAAAAGAAAAGGCAGTAGGAGATGATTACTATGAGCTCAAATATGTTTCTCCCTTTGTTCCCAAGTTCCACTCCAATGCTGCAGTACAATCAGCTCAGAGCCTGATTATCATGGCTGACATAGCCTAGCGCCTGCTTATTTTTAGATGAAATTAATCATTTTCATGTGTTATTTTTGGTTTAGATAATAGCTCGAGTACACAGCAGCTTCTTCATTAGCTGCCAACAAGAATGTAAACAAGGTTGCATCTCTCCTTGGCAGGTTCTATATTCAGCTCTGCCATGAAGAAGCTGCGTTCCTACAGAAACTGAGAAAGCTGCTTCTCCTGCAGCCCATGAGAGATTGCAGATAGGGGCTTAGGCAGTCATAAGAGTAGCTGGATGGAAGGGAGCTGGAACTGCTTTGATTCCAGTGCTCTCTTTGTTCAGTTTCTTTTAAGTCAGGAACTATTTGTCAGTATTATTGGCATTTGCACTGGATCATTCTTTGTTGGGGCCGGGGGCACTTTCCTGCACTTTGCAGATGTTTAGCAGCCTCTAGACAACAGATGCCAATAACATCCCCACCCTCACCCAAAAATGTCTCCAGACATGGACAAATTCCCCCTGCGGAGATACTCCAAGACACCCCCAGTTGAGAGCCACTGATTTAAATCAATAAAATGAAACCATAATCGAGTAACCCAAATTACGGTGGAACAGACTCCCAACCACTTTACTGCAGAAATTAAAATTTCCAGGGCTGTCTTGTATATGTGAAAGAACAGAATGCTCATATTTGTCTCCTCCTGCCTCCGGGTTGCTACTGGGGATCCTTGAGAGACAACTGCTCCAGTGGGCACAGACTCCAAGCTTTCCACTGGTGGCCACAGCTGCTACTGCCCTGTCTGGCCTTGGAGGATTCCTCAGCTCACTCCTTCCTTGCTTCATACCAGGCATGCACCATGTCTTCCTCTTTAACTCCACACAGCAGAAGAGAGAACCAAATGTAATTGTTTCTTAAGTTTTTTTTTAAAGGCTCAGGGACACTAACAACAGGATAACCATGATCTCTACTCTGGCCTTCCCTGGCCAGCGCTGGGCTGGCTTGTCATCGCACTCCTAGCTTCTCTCCATGGGGCCAGACATAGCATACTCTTTCCACTGAAATCTGTCTAGTTAAATCCACTGCATTTAAATGCAGCCAAACTATGACCCCTCCTTGCACCCAATACCCACAAAAGAAGGCATTTTTCTCAGAGTCCAGAATCACACTCACTTCCCAAGTCCTCACTTGCCACTCCAGGACTCACCTCCTCCCAGGATGACTGCAAATTGGAATATACATGAATTTCTGCTCTTATCCACAGGAGTGTATCTCAATGTTGCATTTTCAGAAAGATAATCACCCAATAGGCTGACATTAGTGCCCCCCACCCCCCAGAGTCTGGGCACGTGGGACACAAATTACTCAGAAAATGTCCATTTTTCCTTAGTTTCTCCTCATCAAGCCCAAAGGGAAACATCTGAAGACAACTCTATAAGCAAATGATCATATTAAAACATGAAGAAGTTTCATCAAAACCTAGAGAAAAGCACAAAGCCAAGGCCAAGACAGGAAAGAAGAATTGGTGGCAGAGGTGAGACAGTAGGGAGAATAACAAAAAGTGACCAGAAGTCAGCCAGATAAAGTTAACAGGGAGCTGGGCAGGAGGGGAACCGCAAGGTGATTTTCAAAGCAAATGCCCCCCATGGTGGAAAACAGCTTTGGGAGGCCAAGGTGGGCAGATCACGAGGTGAGGAGATTGAGACCATCCTGGCTAACACGGTGAAAACCCATCTCTACTAAAAATACAAGAAATTAGAGGGCATGGTGGCATGCGCCTGTAGTCCCAGCTACTCGGGAGGCTGAGGCAGGAGAATCACTTGAACCCAGGAGGCAGAGCTTGCAGTGAGCCGAGATTGTGCCACTGCACTCCAGCCTGGGCAACAGAGCGAGACTCCATCTCAAAAAAAAAAAAAGAAAGATACAAAGATACAATACAGATTTTCAAGGATGTCAAGGATGAACAGTGCTGAGAGATCAGATTTAGGCCAGGTCAGAGTCTGATCTAAGAAGACTAGAGGAGACCAGGATCTGATGACTTGATTTTAGAAGATGATCCCAAGGTTCCTGGCTGGGCTGCCCTACGATGGTCCCTCTGACAGCTGGCTACTCCGGAAATGTGCCAGCCATACTACCCTTTAAAAATAAGTACCAACTCCCATTTTCTGTTAAAAAGTTACTCTTAATTTTCCTAACCATAAGGGTGGGAAAAAGAAGAACATTTTTTTCTTGTATTGATTAGGCCAGAGTGAAATGAGAGCTTACTATGAGCACTAAGGTGAAGGCTGGCTGGCATCACCCTGATCCCCAGGCAGCTTGTTCCCTTGGGATGCCTCTTCAATGACTCTGGGTGTGATTTTAGGACCTACACTCACCCCTGACTTACAGACACAAACGCACACACACTCAGGCATTCAGGCTAAGTGTTATAGACTAAGGGTTTGTGTCCCCTAAAGTTCGTATGTTGAAATCCTAACCTTCAAAGTGATGGTGTTAGGAGATGAGGCCTTTGGAAGACGATTGGGTCATGAGGCTGGAGCCCTCATGAATGGGATTAATGGCCTTAAAAAAGAGGCCCCATGAGAGCTCTCTAGCTCTCCGCCCTGCAAAGACAGTGAGAAGTCATCAATCCGCAACCTGAAAGGGTCCCTTACCAGAATTTGCTCATGCTGGTACCCTGATCTTGGATTATCAGCCTCCATAACTGTGACCAATAATAGTTTATTGTTTGCTGGGCGCGGTGGCTCATGCCTGTAATCCAGCACTTTGGGAGGCCAAGGCGGGCGGATCACGAGGTCAGGAGATCGAGACTGTCCTGGCTAACACGGTGAAATCCCGTCTCTACTAAAAATACAAAAAATAGCCAGGCGTGGTGGCGGGCGCCTGTAGTCCCAGCTACTGGGGAGGCTGAGGCAGGAGAATGGCGTGAACCCGGGAGGCAGAGCTTGCAGTGAGCTGAGATCGTGCCACTGCACTCCAGCCTGGGCGACAGAGCAAGACTCTGTCACACAAAAAAAGTGTATTGTTTAAGCCACACAATTGATGGTAATTTGGTATGTCAGCCCAAAATGACTAAAACACCAAGTCAAGGAATTTCTACTTTCCCAGTTTAGACTACTAGTTTCCACCTTCTCTGTCCGGTACTGAACGTGAATAAAATATCAAGGGGGAGAGAGCTGCTAATTTTCCTCTGGGACGCTTATCCAATGCTGATGCTGCTGTCTCCTCTTAGCCACAGCCTTGTGGTTGGTGGTGGTTTTCAGGTAGAATTTCCTAATCCAGATCCAAATATCAGATACAGATAACAGCTTTAAATAGAATCTAAAAGAAAAGTCAGATTGGGCTATCCCAGTAAGCTTGCCAGTAGAAATAGTGACTCTCACATACTGAAGGCATTCCCTGCAGAAGTAATGATCACCATTAGGCTGGGAAGGATGGCTGTTTCTACATGTGCCAGGAGTTTTTCCTTCATAGGATGGGCTGTTACTCAAGATTCTTTAAGTTTCAAACAATAGAAACACAACTAGAATTAGTTTATGCAAAAAGACAGGAACTTACCGGTTCCTATAAAACACAGAATGTGGAGAGATGGGTCTAAGCTGTATGATGGGTTTCTGCCAGAGCAAAAAACCTATCAGGGCTTTCTGTCCTTTCATCTCTCAGCTATGCTTCTATTGATGTGCTGACTTCATCACCTTCTACTGAGATAGGCATCTTCCATGCAACACAGACCATGCCAGAGGCTGATCTAGAAGCACATTCTAAGGTAAAGATGAACACATCTCCTCCTTCAGCTCCTATTTGAAACCATAGAGAGAGATGCTGATTGGCCTGGTTTAGGCCATGTGCTCATCCCTGGAAAAACCAGAAAAGCCCAGAGTATAGGGCATTATAATTGGCCCAGGCTGAATGGAGCCGTTTAGATCTACAGTGAGAAAGGCAGAAACAATCCTTACCTATTAGTATATATGAACAGTTACCGCTCCTATCTAAGCCAGGTACTGTATCCTCTCTTATATACTCAAAGGTTTTGCATTTCGAATAATCTCATAGGTCTCGTATCAATCGTTCCTCCCTCTTATTAGTGTACATACAGGTGCATACGTCTGAATGTTTGGAAAGGCAGGGGAAAAAATCAGTATCTCCTACTACAGATAAGATCAATAAAGCCCCTTTAAATCTAAGCGAAATTTTCAAGTTTCAAAATAGACTTCTAACTTTTCTAATTTTGTGTTACATAATTTTTACCTGTTAAATCAGCGATTTTTCCCTCTTGTTAGATCATTCTAATTAAAATATAAATATACTGATATATAAATATATCCTTCTATCTTAAAAGAAAAAAAAAAACTTCCTTAACCTCATGCCCCCCTCCAACAACTGCCTTAGTTTTTTCTCTTTACAGACAAAGTTATTGAGGGTTGACTATGCTGTTTCCAACTCTTCACCTCTCTTTCTCTCTTTAACCTGCTTTTATCAGATTTTGTCTCCACCACATCAATAAAACTACTTTTGTGAAGCTCATCAACATCCTCCATCTGGCCCAATCCAATGGGCCCCAGTTGACTGACTTCTAAGCCTTATTTGACAATTGTGCACACCTCCCTTTCTGAAACATTTTTTTCATTTGGCTCTGTGACCACACATTCTCCTAGTTCTGCTTTTGCCTGCCTGGCTACTCCTTCCGAATCTCCTTGGCTGGGTCCTCCTCTTGTTCACAACTTTTAAATGTAGTAATGTGCTTGGCTTATACGCACTCTGCACTCTCTCTGGGGAAACACGTCCATGGCTTTAAATAAAATCCGTGTGCTGACTACTCTAGTTGAGAACTCTCCCTTGATTATCAGGCTTGTGTTTCCAGCTGTTTATTGAATGCCTTCATTAGCATGCCTAGTGATCTTAAATTTACTAAGGCCAGAGCAGATCTTTCCCACCTCCACTTCACATTTGCTTCTCTCCAATCTACTCAATCTCCTTTAATAATAGTACTATTCACTCAGTTGCCCAGCCATCAGCAAGTACTATCATTTCTGCCTCCAAGATACATTCTGAGTAGCAGCATTTTTGGCAACCTCCACTGCTACCAGCTGGTGCATGTTACCACCAAATTTCTCCTGGACCACTGCAAGAGCCTCCTAGCCATCTCCCTGCTTCACCTCTTTCTCCTTGACAGTTCATTCTCCATCCAGCCACAAGAGTGGTCTTCTGGAAACACATTTAAATCATGTTTCTCTCTTGCTTAATATTGAACAAGCTCTCCACAGTATATTCTGAATTATATTTCTCCATGCTCTTATTCCCTTTTACTTCTCCATTCTTTCCTCTCTGGCATTTTTTCTGTTCCTCCTTCATACCAAGCTTATTCCCTTTTCGGGACCTCTGTTCTGTTTATTCTTTTTAAAAAGTGTGTCCTGTACTACAGTTCTTTACCCAGCTGTCTTTTTTGCCATTCAAATGTCACTTCTTAGAGAACCTTTCTTCAGCAATTCTTTGTACAACCGGAACACTTAGCTGGTACCTCAGGAAATCTTTATCCCATAACCATATTTTATTTCCTCTGTAGCACTCTTTTAAATGACACCATTTATTTATGTAAATAGATTTGTGCTTTTCATCTTCCCCCCACTGGAGTGTGAACAGGTACCATATCTGTCTTATTCCTTTGGTTTCAACTCATTTGCCTGTGTGTCCACAACTCTTTGATCAATATCTGGCAATAGTAAATTCTAAATAATGCGAAAGAATAAACTTGTGTCTCCCATGCCCTTTTCAGAGTAGATGTACAATAAGTTCTTAAGAAATAGTTGAATAGATAGGATGGTGGGTGGAAGAGTGGCTGGCTGGCTGGCTGGTTGTATGGACAGAGGTAAATATGCAAAATCAACCAATTTAGTATCTCCCCATTACTTGCAAATATAGGATAGTGAACAGGTTATTTAAGTAATCTATAGCTGCATTAACAACCAGCCCAAAACGTCATAGCTTAGAAAAGTAGTTGATTCCGTCTCATAATTCCAGAAGTTCATTGGGTGATTCTTCGGGTCCACATGGTATTGGCTGGAATGCTGACATGGCTACAGTCATCCAAGGGCTAGGTTGAACAGAAACATTCAAAATGGCTCATTCATGTGGCTGTTGTGGCAGAGTTCAGCTGTTCATCTGGGACTGTCAACCAGAAAAACTACACATGTCATCTCCATGTCACTTGGGTTTCTCCTGGCATGGCAGGTGGGTTCCGAGGCTTCCCAGAAGTGAGTGTTCTAAGAGATTCAGGCAGACACTGTAAGACTTGTTATGACCTAGCCTTGAAAGTCCCAGGACGTCATTTCTGCCACATTCTATTAAACAATCACTACTGTCAGCCTAGATTTAAGACTCCACCTCTTGAAGTGAGCAGTGTTGGTGAAGCCATCTTGGAAACTGTCTACCATACCTGTAAAGAGACAGCCCACTGGGTTCTGCAGGGAAATCACATTTATAGATTTTGATTCTTCTGTTCTTTTTATTGAAACCACTTTGGGAATATGCATCTATGTGTTTTATTTTCAGCAGATCAGATCTTACTAATCACAACCGAGTAAAGTAACAGACTTTCATAACTCCAGGCTTCATAATTCAGTAGCTGCATATTCATTATCTGAAAACTCACTCTTCAGAATTCCTTGCATCTTTTTGGTTCCAAAAATACAATCTTGTTTCACTTTCTTTAAAGTAGTCTGTGTATTCTAATCAGGCTTCTCTGTTTTTTCCATCGCTATGTTCCTGCCACCTGTTCCCTTTCCGCAACCAAATTTCCTTCTCTTTAGCGCAGATAGGCTGATGCAGAAAGAAAAGTCAGTTTTAAAATTAAGAGCTAGAAAACAAGATCTGCACAATCAAATGAAGATACAGTCAAGGCAAAATATTAAGAGTTGAACTATTAAATTAGTGATTGGGTTCTGTTCAGTTAGGATGCTACTGTCTTCCCTTTCAGTGTTTCTCACATAAGTATCATACATGGAGTGACAACAAACAAAAGCGCAGAACATCCTGCACTTCACCCCAGACGTACAAATCAGAAGCTTAAGGGGCATAGCTGGACCCCTGCATATATGTTTTTTTTTTAATTATACTTTAAGTTCTAGGGTACATGTGCATAAAGTGCAGGTTTGTTACATAAGTATACATGTGCCATGTTGGTGTGCTGCACCCATTAACTGGTCATTTACATTAGGTATATCTCCTAATGCTATCCCTCCCCCCTCCTCCCACCCCACAACAGGCCCCTGTGTGTGATGTTCCCCTTCCTGTGTCCAAGTGTTCTCATGTTCAATTCCCACCTATGAGTGAGAACAGACCCCTGCATATATGTTAAAGATCCACCTAGGTGACTCTGATGTTCTGTCGGCATGCATTACTTCTTCTAGGTATCAAGATACCACATTGCAAAGGAAAACCTAGCTCTTCTGCAATTTTGGTTTATCTTATTAGCACACTTACTATTTTCCCATTGAAGCAGTGACTGGAACTATTGGTTATGTTTCCCAGTGTGTTTTATATCTCAGTTTCTGGATGAACATATTTGTACAATTATAAAGAAAAAGTAAGAAGAGAGCTTTCAATATGTGAAGATTCACTTCCCAGGCATCTTTTCAACATTGATCCTAATCTGCAAAAGACATTGACCTCACAAGAAACAATTGCAATCAGGTTCTCACTGAGCTGAGTTTCTTCAAGTACACCCCTGTAAGTGGGCCACAGCTGCAGCCAGCAGATTTTGCACTTCTCTTGTTCCTGCTGAGGATGAAATGTGCTGAAGCCAATAACCTGGTGAATAATTCATTTTTCCAAGGAACAATTGCAAAGCCTCAGAATTGCTTTTTACCCAGACAGAGAGCAAATTATTTAAACAATAATAATACTTTCTGTATGTGTAGAATCTTGTAATTTTTAAAATCATTCTCCTAACAATAAGGATAATGACCATAGCTAATATTTATCAAAAGCTTTTCATGTGCCAAGTTTTGTGCTATGTCCTTCAACGTAGATCATCTCATTTAATTTTTGCAACATTCTGAGACAGGTATTGTCATTTTTATCTCTCTTTTTCAGAGGAAGAAATTGAGGCTTATGAAGGTTAAGTAACTTTCCCAAGTCCACACAACATTTAAATCCCCATCACAGCCATCATGCTAGACTGCCTCCCATTTCTTTATTCATCAGTAGAGATATAGAAGCAGACATATAGACTCATTTGATAATTATGAAAACCCTGGGTGACAAAAAGTATCACATATTAGGGTTACCAAATCAGATAAGAAAATTTAGACTACAGATCTAAAACAACCTGTTCAAGTAACACATTAGCAAGGCAAAATCAGTTTTCTGATCTGAGTCCTGTGGTCCTCCCATAGCCCTGGGGCAACTCTAACAGAACCAAAAAGATTTATTTAATTTTTGCCTTGCAGTGTGCATGGGAGTGTGTCAGGGGAAAGGGACCGGATACGGCAGTGTACCGAGCCCTACGACGACATTTTCAGCCAAGAAGAAGAAGAATGCTTCATCAAATCTCCCATCAGCCCAAGACTAGATTGTACCAAGATTTTGCAATATGAACATAATGTTCTCTACTGTCCAGGATCTAATCCTTTTCCATCGGGGAACACATTTGCAAACAATGACTCCTAACTGATGAGGAACAGGATCCAACTGTTACTCCACAAACTAGGACCTTTACACCACATTGGAGGCAATAGCCCTGAGGTTAAAGGGCTGTTCCGTGTCTAACCACTGAAGCTCTTGCTTGAAGGAAGGTTTCCCAAAATGAACCCCCAAAGAAACTGAAAATGGCATGAACGTACATCCTGTTACTCAACACTCCCCGAGTTTCATAACGTGAAGTCAGGAAGAAAAGGTGCCAACATTCCTGAATGTTATAATCATTAAGGAGCAAACTCTTAATGTTCCCACACTTGAACGTTAAAGAGATGGGATCATTCAGTCTCCTCTTTACTTATGGAATTGCTGCAAAACCATATGGGCTGAATTAGGCATCCAAGGCTAATGTTTCCTACCATTCCCTCTGGGGGGCCTTTGGGGCTCATCCCAGGCACTTGGCTTTAAAGACAAGGATATCCTATTTGGAAACACGGTCATGAGCCCTGATACTAATAAGCACTTCCTGACTTCAAAGCATCTTTATAACCATTGCCCTAATTAAATCTCATAACCTCCCAGAGAGAATGCAGCCTTCATCATTTCCACTTTACAAATGGAGAAACTGAGGCAGAGCCCTATGGAATATGAAACCATATCCCACCTGATTGAGGACCCACTGGAGATTTTAATCAGTTTCAGATTAAATTACAATGTTAAAGTTTTAATTTTTTATTTTACCATTTGGTGAGATTAAAACAAGGCATTTAACTGTGTATTCTGATGGTTAAAACCACCAGATCTGGTTGTGTGGCCTTGGCATAGGGATCAAACTTCTCTAAACTTTAATTTCCTCATTGGGAAAAATGAAAATAATAACAGAGTCTACCATAATGTTTTTCAGGTTAAATAATGTATGTTAAGTTTCTGGCATGCAAATAAGCACTCAATAAATTGTAGCAGTTTAAGTCAGCTTATTTTCCTTCAGCTACCCATTCATTCCTTCATTCACTCATTTCCTAGTATTTATTACAGTCCATTGAGTGCTGAAGGCTGTGCGGTCCACAAAGGATACAGCAGCGAACAAAGCAGAAAAGGGACTATTTCCTACATATGGAATATATCTTATTTATGATTATAAATTAATTCACACAAAATGTGGGTTATTCCCTATTGATTTTGAACTGATCTCACCACTTACTTATAAGGTCTCTTTGATTGTTCTTTCAGCTGAACCATCACAGTCCTTATACAGAGTGGGGCAGCATTGGCTGAGTTCTACTAGCAAATGCTGGAGATGTGGTTCCTGTTGGCCTTTTAGCTGATGTGATGAAATAAAGTCTTCCATAATTTGACAACTAGTTTATAAGTGGCGGAGTTTGAATTTATTTTTGTCTCAATGTATGCAGTTGTGGGAATCTGTATTAGATTTCTGTTGCTTGCAGGCACTGTACTGGGCACTGTGGTGAGAAGGAGTGGCAGGAGGAAAGGCTTAGCCAATGTGGTAAGGCTAACTGAGGCCCTACAGGATCCATAGCATTTTTAAAAGAAATAGTATCAGTAAAAATGTCATTCCAGGGGAGGGCACAGGATGAGCAAACCCATGGAGGTTCTGTTCTCTGGAGCTTCTTGCCTGGGGACCTCAATGGTCTCAGCTACTCCAAATTGTCTTCTGCACTCTTCTAATTATATTTATATGTATTTATATAATGTCTGTATGCATATGTGTATATATGTGTGTCTAAAATATACATATATATTTTTTCATCAAATAAATGCTTGTTGAATAGTAACTAAAAAATGCATTTATTGAGCTATTATTCTAGGTCAGAAATGCTGAAGGATGCCCTGACATATATTAGTACATTTAATCATCCTGAGATTCCCATGTATATAATTATTTTTCTCATTTTACAGAGAAGGAAACAGATGTTTGGAGATATGAAAATTTTGCTTGTGGTTTATAAGTGGCAGAGTTGGAATTTAAAGCCAGTTGTGGTCATTGTATTCAAACGATCATCATAACAAAGGATGAAAGGGAAGGAGGGAAGAAGGGATATAGGAAATAAGGAAAGGAGAGAGGGAGGGAACAATTTAAAAACCATTCAGGCTGGGCGCGGTGGCTCACGCCTGCAATCCCAGCACTTGGGGAGGCTGAGGCGGGTGGATCATCTGAGTTCAGGAGTTCGAGGCCAGCCTGGCCAACAGGGTGAAACCCTGTCTCTAGTAAAAATACAAAAATTAGCTGGGCATGGTGGCGGATGCCTGTAATCCCAGCTACTTGGGAGGCTGAGGCAGGAGAATCACTTGAACCCGGGAGGCGGAGGTTGCAGTGAGCCAAGATCGTACCACTGCACTCCAGCCTGGGTAACAGTGAGACTCCGTCTCAAAAAACAAAAAAACAAAAAACATTCGGCAACACTAAGGGATGGCAAAAATGAGCTACACAATTCATATCCACATTTTAAGGCCCAACAATTTAGTGTTTGGGCCCACTGAGAGAAGATGGGGAGACACATATCAAGAGAAGCTATGTGATGGGAGACGAAGGAGGCGGTGTAGGTAAAGAAGGAAGTGTAGCCTCAGTCCTGCAAGCCTCACTCAGAAGAGCACCATAAGCTGCATAGCAATGGCAGCAGAAATTATTTTCCACAGGAAAACAGACATACAACTGACACCTCTCAGCACCCAGTGGCCAGGCAGAGCCTTCGATGTGTCAGTCCAAGCCAAGGAGTCATCTCTGTCCACCCAAATCTTTTCATCCTTCAAGATCTAAATGAAGTTTCTCTTCTCTGAAGAAGTCTTCTTTTAATTCAATATTTGCAGAAAAGCAACTTCCAAAAAATCTTTCATGAAAATACCAAGCCCCCAATGCCCTCTCCTTTGTCTGAAGCCCTTGTAAATAAAAAAGTTATAAAATTGACAATAATTAATATTTACTAACTGTACACAAGGTTCTAGGCATGTTTTCATTATTTAGGCATCACATTTTAAAGAATTGCAATGATCTTTGGAATAAGTTGCTTTTTATTCCCGTTTTACAGAGGCCATAATGGTTAAGTAATTTCCCAATGTCACTTCACACTCAAGTGGAAGAGCAAGGTGGCCAACCCAAAGCCCACGTTTCTTCTCCTGTAGAAGTCTTCCTCGTGGCTGACTGCTTGAAAATTTAGCCAGGTATTAAAGGATCAAGACTGGAAGGGACTGGTGAACCATTTGCAGTGGTTCCAAAGGAGCCCTGCAATGGAAAAGAAAGGAGAGATAGAAACTCCATGTGTGGAAGCTTGATCTCCTTTGAAAAGAGCTCAGCTTAAAGGATGATATCATGGGGACTGTCAACAGGAATCAGAGATGCATATCCAAGGGCAGAATCTAATTTCAATTCCAGGACGTTTCATGAAACAGAATGCAAAGCAACAATTATCTGCTAAATGGAAAATTAAAGGCATAAATAAAGTCAAAGCTCAAACCAGTGAGGCAAAAATCACACGGGCTCCAATTTCCTTTTGCTGCTTGTAGCTGCAAGTTTGAAAGGAAGGACACATGGGGATAGTAAAAATATGAGAGCAATGGACCACGTTTAATTGATAGCGAAGCCTCTGATCCCACAAATGCTCCCCTTCCCAGTATTAGCCCTTCCCCACCTACTGCCAAAACCCAGCAAGCTGGATGGAGCAAGACGTCTGAGAAAGAGGCCCCTGTTCTCTCCATAGGAACTTCACTTTCCTATAAATGAACTCCAGCACTGAGTAAGTTCTGGTAAAAAAGAGCTTTATTTCCCCAGACTCCTTGTTCCTCCACTTCTGCCAAAATACATTTCTTAAGTATTCCAACCTGAAACACATACATGCACACACATATGCTGCCAATTTCTTGGTATTTTGTCAATACTGACTTTGCCCCTTTTCTAAATCTTCATCTCCAATTAAGGCTTCCTGTTTGATAGACAAGTGGTGACACATGACACAGAATAAGCCCAGTGGAAGACTTTGTTTCCCATGGGTCCATATGTAAGACTCTGGGTCAAGTGTCAAATGCTTTGGGCCATGATTTACAACCAATGCTTGTGACTTCCACTCCTCTCCCTCACCCTCTGTCTTCCCTGCTCTCCTTTAAATTCTTCCCCACAAGTGTGTTTCAAATCTTTTCCCTCCTCTTGATCCCCACTGCCTCTTTTACTTGGACCACTGCAAAGTTTACCACTTCAGTTCCACTGTCAAAACAGCTGCAACAATGACTTTTCTAATCCATAAATCTGATTATATTTTTCCTTTGTTGAGAAAACACAATGGGCTCCCATTGCCTACAAGATAAAGACCACCCTCTATGGCCATGCCTACCAAGACCTTCATCAATAATCCCCCTTAACCTCCTCCACCACTGATGTCATTCATTTATCTTTTCACTCATTCATTCAAAACCATGAAGCATCCACTGTGTGCCAACCATCATTCTGGACACACAGCCAAACTAAACTTCTCTTTCCCAAACACTTCCTGCCCTCTTACAACACTGCCTTCTCACAGCGTTCTCTTTGCCAGAAATGCTTCTATTCCTCTTCTTTCAAACTCTCATTCACCTTTCCAGATTCAGCCTCCTTGGTGTGTCCTCTGTGAAGCTTTGCCTAAGACAGACACACGCATGCACACGCATGTTCCAAGCAGGTTCTGTCTTCTGTATCCCCACCCACCATGGTTTTATGAAATGACCATGACTTGTATCACTTTGAGAAATCACTGCCTGCTTGTCTGTTTCCTTTCTAAGGCAAAGATTGTATCAACCTCAAAGGCAGGAGAGCATTATATACTTTTCTGTATACTTAACTCACTGATTGGCACATAGGAAGTGCCTGTGAATGTTTGCTGTGAATGTGAACCTGCCTCCACCACCTGGCAAAAAAACCACTTAGCCATTCCAAGCTATTCTGAGGAGTGAGCAAGGTGAGTGGCTACCTACCCAATGACACCTTTCCCATCATGAAATTTTACTATCACCAACAACCTACACCCCAGTCTCTGCAATTGCGCCATTAGATATTTAGTTCTCTGTACACACCACCTTTTTTTTATCTTTCCACTCTTGTTTTCTGATCCGGGAAACACAGTCCTCAAGAAGACAGAACCTGAAGTCAGGGTGCTTCTATGAACCCACCAGCTTTGCCATTCTACCTGGGCAACCTGGTATCATTTCCATCCTTCACTCATGAAATAGGGATCCTCATAATACTCAGCCTCACAAGGTGGTTGTGAGGATTAAGGAAGGTGGTACTTATGAAGTGCTTAAAATAGTAAGTGGCACACTGTAAGTGCCAACTATGCTAAAGTATTTGCTATTATTGTTGTTGTTGTTCTTATTTTCTACCCAGTCCTACCTTCACCTTCCAAACCAAGTTTTTCATAACCCTTAAACTCGTCTTTCCCTTTCAGGCTTTCCTGCTATTTCTTACCTTGAACGTCCTTCTCTTTCACCTGTTCATTCTTCATGATGGAGCTCAAGTCTCCTTCATAAAGGCACCAAAGACCACTCCTCACCGATTTGTCTCACCACTGGAGCCTGTGCATGCCCAGATCCCAGCATTTCCCACTTGTGGTTTACAGTCCGTTTCTCCTAGTAAGTCCAGAGTGCTGTGACTTCAGGGACAGTGTCTATGCACCTAGCATAGCTTTTCTGAAGTCCTTCCCTGGGCTAGGCATTGTGGCAGCTTCTGAGGATACCACGTAGCTCAAGCACAGTCCCTGTCCTCAAGAAGCAGACAAGAAACTAACCTGAAAGTCTATGGTGATGATAAATGTGATATCATATGGTCCCTGTCCTCAAGAAGCAGACAAGAAACTAATCTCAAGGTCTATGGTGACGATAAATGTGGCATTGTTCTTGGCAACTACAAGGAAATCAGTGAAAAGGGGAGGACAGAGAGAAGAAAGCCCAGAAAAAGGAAAGAAAGCAAGAAAAAGAAGGAGGGAGGAAAGAAAGAAAGAAGTGAATTGAGGCCATGGAGTTACTTCAGTTGTCAAATGTTCCACTGGAATATATTTACAACTATGAAAAGGAATCACTTTCACTATTCCAGACACATTTTTGCTGATTCCTTTAGCACAGTGTTTCCCAAAGAGTGGCCACCATGCCCCAGGAGGCATTTGACCATAGTGTGCAGAAGGATATTTTAAATTGTAATAATTGCGTACTTTAACGTGTGTTCGTACTAAGTTTCTAGCCTTTCAAACCTATCTTTTCATGGATATTATTGCTTTGTTTAGAGTGAGTGTAAACAAATTACAAGTGAGTAAAACTGAGGGGTTCTGATTTCATGTCTTGCCTAGAAAAGAGCTTCTGAGGAGAAAAAAATCTAGGTCTACCACCAAGGGAAGGGAAGAGCTAAAAGCCAAGATTTCAGAAGCCAAGGGCAGACCTTTGGCTCTCACCCTGCCTGACCAGCACCTTCAAAACATCTATGCACACTCAACAGTTAGAAAGGGGCTCCTCGTCTGTTTTTGGTCAGCAGACTTCAAAAGTCTCAAATGCTCTCAATTCATAGATAGAGAGATGAAAGCCAGGAAAATTAAATGTTATTAATATTTCACTAGTTTAGACTAAATCCATCTGTAGAAAAGGTAGTCTGACCAACTGCGCTTTTTAAATAAACTTTGTTACTCCCATCACAGAATGTGTCCCACAAAATCAGCTTATGTGAGTAATTCTTTTCCAGCCTTAATCTCAAACCCCCAAGGAATCTCATTTGGACTCAGCATTTGTGTATAAGCAACAGCAGAACAAATGGTGCAATAGCTCATTAATATCCTTCTTGGCAGGATATGCCATTAAAACATATATATCAAGTTATAGTCATGATAGGATCACACCTCATTTTAAACAGTACATGGGGCTCTGCTACCTGCAGGGTGTTAGCCCTGGGAAACAAGCAGCTTCCAAAAATAAAAATGTCTAACCTGCTCATTATCTTGCAAATAAATGACTTTGTGCATCTTCCTCTTTTTCTCATGCTTACTTTTCCCTTGTATTGTGCCAGGCTTCCTGTACCCTGTTATTGTAGGATATTGTCCTGACATGCTACAACACAACGTAGTATAGTGAATATTGACACAACCAGAGCACCATGGCAAAAACACACACACAAGAAGAGCAAACTGAAGACTTTCTCTATTGATTCAGGTAGCAGAACAGCCTGAGGCCAGGCAGTAACATATTTGATTAACCTTCAGTATACCAGAGATTCCTAACAATCCTCAGCTGAGCATTATTGCTGTAGCCAAAGCAGGAACTCCTCTGAACCAAAGAAGGTCTATTGACATCATGCTCAGGTAGTTGGTCAGGTAGATTGATTGCTCATCCACTCCTAACTCAGGTGGATTGTCCACATCTGGACGACCTCATCCCTGGTCACTGTCAAAGCCACTAGTTGAGTGAAGACAGGCAGTTGGTGTCATTCAAGACTAAATGATCACCAGACTAAATTAAATTATGTGTTCGTAGCATCCCTAAATCCCCTTCTCAGTACAGAAATTGTCTTGCATGTTAGACACAATTTTATTTGGAACTGGCAATGAATTTTTTTCCTGGCTCTCACCCTTCAACCAATTGGTTAACTCCTATTTCTTCTTCAGATTTCTGTTCAGAAAACACATCTTCAGGAAAATCACCCCTGACTCACCCAGGCTAAGTCACAAGCTTTTGTTATAAGGTCTCATCACACCATATGCCTCTCTTTCAAAACCAGCACCTGCAGAAATGTCAGTGTACATTGATTTATGTAAGTATTTGAATTATGACTGTTTTTGTATATGTCCATGAGCTCCCTGAAGGCAAGTACTTTGTCTGCTTCCGCCTGTTTCCTAACTATCATGCCTAACACACAATAACCTCTCAATTAATAGCCAAGTTTATTAGCAAAAAATATTGACTGAATGAAAAAGTGAATGAACGAAAAGGTTGCTACCAACATAGGCATTATAATGAGATGATATCAGTGATCTGAGCTCTGAACAAATTTATTCTTCTCTTCCTGGGTACATACCTGAATTATATTATTTCCCAATCTCCTTAGAGTTAAAATATAGTGACGTGACTTTTGAGACATGTGACTTCCAGGTCTGGCCCTGGAATCTCCAACACGGGCTTCTTCAAGCCCCTTTGCCCTTTTGGCTAGCTGAGATTAAAATCACCATAGCAATCTTAGAAGCAGATGTTAAAGATGACTTAGTTCTGTCAGCCTAGGTCCCTCAATGAGCACATGGAGCAGAATCACCCAACAACATATTCAGCCATCTTCAGAACTGTTAAATTGAACAAGAAAGAAATTTCTGATAAGCGTGAGCCTTTATGTATGTGGAATTTATTTGTTATATCAGTTAGGGTTACTTGAAGTAATACAACTCTTCCCAGTGATCCTCAACTAGAAAACAATTTGGAGGGCATGTTAGAATCTCATGGGAAAAGGGGCAGTTGGAAAAATCTTCCAAAGTATAATCACTGTCTTATGTACTTTACAATAAACGCAGAAATTTAAAGACATATTTGACTAGATGAAAGGATTTGTGTAGGTATGGAACACACACATTCACCCACATGTGTGGACATAGAAGGCAGATACAACAAAAATTACGGTTCATCACCAATAGTGGCAGAGGATGGGTTTCGAGCCACTTCCTTTCAAACCAACCACAACGTCATAAGTGATCACCATCATTCTAGTTCCTGTGAAGAAGAGAGAGCTGTGGAAAAAATGCTTTATGCCCTCAAAAGAGACAGCACAAAATTTCAGTTTAAAAGGCTTGCCTCCTATGTGATTCACTAGCAATGAAACCTTGGAAAAATTATTTCACCCCTCTTTTCCTTCATTTGTTAAAAGAAAGTGTTTAAATTTGCAACTCAGCATTGTTTTAATGTTATATGATTCAATTTATATAAAGGGTCTTGTGGAGAGGACATAAAAGTACATCAAGGATTATAGCCAAATGTTTCTTATGCTGGAAGAGAGTTAGGTACAAAGGGTTATAGAAACATAGCCTGCCAGGTTGAATAGTAAAGAGGAGGGACAGAGAAGACTTGTAGTAGGAAATAATCCCTGATTCCAGGGCCAAATGTGAGATTCAAATAATGGAGGCCCTAGCAATTCCGAGGTGATCAGGTGGACTTTCCTGGATGTTCTGGGTCTTGACCTGATTGCTGAAAAATGAATACAAATTCAGAGAAGAAGAAAGCTAGTATGAGACTACCAAATGATCATCAGACATTTCTTGAACACCAATTAAATTGCTAGGTATGCTAAAGTTTGCAAAACTGGTATAGACACCAAGAGGGAGGTATCAACAGAGACTCCCCAAGAGCTAAGAGGAAACCACCTTGGACTGGAAGTCAAGAGCCAAAATTCTAGACTCTACTCTGTAATTAACTACCTATTTGAATTTGGAAAAATCACCATCAACTTTCCCAGCCTCGTTCTCTGCATCTGGGAAATGAAGGCGTCGTCCAAATGATTACAAGCTTCTTTTCCTGCTCTTATTGCATGATTCCACTTCCACAGCCCTCCAGCATTTTTTAGCAGCTGCATCGCTCCATAGAGCCTGCAGAGGGCACTAGACTGGGAATTAGAAAACCTGATTTCCCTTCCAGCTCCACCTCTGACCAATTGCCTGACCCTGGTCAAATTGCTTAACCTCTCCCTATCTCAGCTCCCTATCTATAAAACAGAGGGACGAATAAACTCTCCTCCTACCACTAAAAGGTGTAGCCAGAGTTAATACCCTCATCGTCCTTTGAGCTCAGCAGATGAAAGGCACTGAGAAAAGTACAAAGAATTTTTATGTGCTATTGACTTTATTTTATTTTATGTGGGGGAGGGAGCCGGCCCCAGCTGGAAAGCTGCTTTCTCTGAATCAAAGGGCAGGAACCCAGCAAGTTTCTCAGGATTGGGGCCTTAGACTGGGCTGTGTATACAGACAGTGCCAGCCAACCCCACAGTTCAGTTTCCTTTAACCTGGCGCTCCAGGCAATAACTGTGCAACTCTGCAATTTAACAATGTGTTCTTTGTCCCACAACTGTTCTCGTTTCTCAACTGCCCAGGTAATATGTTTGGGCCTGTAGGAAGAGTCAAATAGTTAATAAGGGAAGGGTTTGGCATGCCCTACGTAAGTTCTACCAGCAAGTCCCAACAAGAAGGCATTCTGTGTCTCCTGATTCCTGACCTACCCCCAAAATGTACAAATGTACAAGGAATGAGCCCACTTTCCCAGCAGGCTGTAATACCAGTTTGGCCTATATCAATGCATTGGTGAGCTGTGTTTTGTTTATGGTTTTATGCCATCTATTTTCCCATGGATATTATGTTTTCTAAAGAGCCCTTAAGTTTACGTCAGCTTTTAAAGCTACCAGCAGCACCATTTCAGTTCATATTAAGCCCTTAATATGGTATGAATAGGAGAGCTATTAGACTAAAGAGCCATAATCACTCCTGAGGAAAACATCCATCACCAACCTTTATGTGGTCCCTGAACTTCTAAAAGATGTCATCTCTCTGGGGTGTATCTGGTGAGAGCTTTCTCTGGGAGATGCCAAAAAGCCAATGCATTAGATGAAGCTTAGAAGGGCATTTTCTAACCATTACAAATTGCCTAGTCTAGCATCTCAATTTCATCTACGTGATGAGCCTTAATTAAATTTGTTGGGGTTTGATCCTTTATCCCCAGATGTGGCGCTGACAGAGATTGCTTACATAAATAATGTGTGCTCCAAGTGCTTGCCAGGCTCCTGGCTCAGCTGGGACAGCTGTAGCTTTTTGAATGTCATTCCCAATATATCCTGCAGGTGTTCAGCTTCCCCTGTTCTACTCTGGGAAGAGAGCCGTGGGCAAGATCAGCCCAGAAGACACTAGTGCATCTTGACAGGGCATTCCCACTGGACAGGTGCACTACCTGCAGACACCTCCAACAGTGAAAGCACCCCCCCGGCTGCAAGTATGGTCTCGCCAAACGGAAGGCATTTCTTGTATGAGTCTTGAATCTGATATTCTTTAATAAGACTTTCTCTAAAACTGTATACACACACGCACCTGAAAACGTTATCAGGCTTTTACTTATTTGACAGTAATATTCCAGGAAATGGTCCAAGTAGCAAAATCTTCTCTCAGTGGCTTTCTCGTTCCTCATGTCTGACTTGCTTTCCTGCTGTCTACTGGAGCCAACAAGAGAGGCATTCTCACTCTGGAAGTTGTTAGTTCATTACAGCCCAGGTTGATCTCATCTGGCTCTGGTTGGGGGTTTTATTCTGAAGATTGGCTGGTAAAAGCCTCCACAAAGTCTTAGCTAGAACATTCATAGCCCTGTGTTGACTTCCGCCTCAACCCTGGCTTGAACTTAGCTGACGGCCCTATCAGTTTGCTCAAAGGAGCTTTTTTGCTGCAGGCAACAGAAAGGAGTGGAAAGAACACACTCATTGGAACCCAGGAGATCCAGGCTCGCCTCTGGCTCTAGGACTTGCTCATCATGTGATATCAGATACATGACTTCATCGCTGAGTCTCAGTTTCCTTATCTATGAACCGGGGATACTCATACCTTCTTCACAGGACAAGAGAGGCACATACAAGTTCATATATGTCCCTCTATTTCAAGTGATTCTCCCACATCAGAACCAGTTTGGCTTCCCCGGCCTGGTCTTCTTTCAAAGGATGCACAAGGCCATTTACAACTGGCCTGAGGAACAGAAGAAAAACTTTGGCAAAGCCGTTGCAGAAAAAACAAGGATGAGACACAAAAGCAATTTTTATTCTTTTTCTGGTTGAAATCCAATCAAGGAGAAGAGTGCTCCTTTGATTCTGTATGCTACTATTATGCCCAAAGCTGAGAAACTAGTGTTTGCCCAACACATTAGAGTTCACGTGACGAGCCCATATCTATGATGGTGTTTGATACCCAGGCTTGATTAGTAAGACTAAAAAAATTGCCACCACTGCACAAGTGAGGACAGTAAACCTCAAAGGAGTCAAATAACAGCCTGAAGTTTATGTACGTTTAAATGGTGGATCAAAGAAACAAGGCTAGTCTATGAATCCAAATCCGGGGTGCCTTCTCCTCTTTTATTGCCTCTCTTGCTCCCATTGGCCTGCGGGCATTCATTATATACTTCAGTTTGTTAAATGTTAGGAAGAAAATCTAAAAAGTAAATTGCTAACACAAAGCAAACAAATGAAAATTCCAAATTGATAGCCTGTTTTCTAGCACAAAAACGACATTATGTCATATAAAAAAGCTGACACCACCTGCATTGCTAGTTCCTCTATCACCCCTTCTTTCTGACCCTCTCTTTAGACATAAAAAGGGCTGGTCATTTTTAAATGATCCCATGATCCCTGGACTCTTTGACTTCTCAAGGCTTTGACTCGTGCTTCCTGGAATGTCCTTCATTCCTTTCAGGCTGGTACATTCCAAGTCTCCCTTCAGCACACAGCCTACATGTGAAGAACACGATCGCAGCCCTCCAGCAAGGCCGGGTGAAAAGAACCACTGCCTTAGAACCCTGCAGATGCAACTTTGGTAAGAGCCCTTAGTCCTAGGTTTGGGACCCTGGGAAGATTGCTTTACTTTTCTGAGAATCAAGGGAAAAGTATACTGTCCCTCCAGCAGTGATGGAAGATTAAACAAGAACATATATAACAACAGCACAGCATTGCTACTCAGTACCACTCAAGAATTGCTACTCTACTTCCCCTCCTTCCTGCTTCCTCTGTTCTCCAGAAAAATCCTATATGCCCACCAATTATAGTGCTAATCACACCGTATTGCAATCATCTGTGTCCTTTTCACTAGACTGCTAGTAAGTTCCTCAGTGACATGAAAACAGACATTTTTATCTCCATGCCCCAGAACTCAGCTGGACATTCATTAGGCATTCAATACATGGTGAATGAAGAAGCCATATAAGAGCAGGAAGTTATACAGAAAATGTTTCCCTTTCTTTGCCTAGGAAAAAAGTATGTTATCTCTGATTTCTTTAAACCAGCTTTGTCTGAACTTTTTGAACTTCAGGTGGCTTTAAATGTTGGTTCTAACTGGACGGCTCAAGCCAGCACGGATATCTCCATCAGGAATTTCCCATCCACATTCCACAAGCATCTGTGTCTGTGCACAAAGTTGGAGGGTAAATATCTGAGTAGAGTTCCTCCTTCCTGGATCTGCCAGCCCAGCATGCATACGGCTCAACAGTTCTAAAGCTGGGCCAAGAATCCACACATTATAAAACTGACATGAAAATAGGCACTAGCCAGATGGAATGGAAATCAAGCAGCAGATCTAAGGGAAGCAGGGAATGGAACCAAAGAACAGTTCTCTGCCTCTCACCCCTTTGTGTCCATCTTGTGAAAATCTAAGTTCATTTGAGATCATTAAAGGGTGGGTGACCACAAAGCCATGAATTATTTACCCTCTCTTTACATCAGTTTCCTCATCAATGAAATGCAGGAATAATATTCTCCATAAAATAGGGATATTATGTGGTGGCAATATCCTCACCCCATCAAATATTTATTTGGATTAGGCTTTCCCTGTGCAGATCCAGCCTTGAGTGACATCTACCCTAATCGCAAAATAACTCTGAGAACATTTCATGAGTACCATTAGGCACCATTGCCTCCTGCGTAACCCCATGAATAGGACCATTGCATCATGTCACTGTTTCTTACCCCACTATGTGGGGCTGTTTTCTTCTATCCTAAAATAAGATGTTGCAGGATAAAGATGCACCCTCTATTTAATGACTGAAAAATGCTGGGATTCTTTCTAGGACAGCAGCATTCCGGGGACAGGGGCCTTGAGGAATAGAGGGACTTGTTATAAACTCTAGAATGCCAATTTCAGAAAAGGTGTGTGGCATAAGTGTTTCTATGGTTTAGAAGAATACTTGGTGAATTATGGAGTATGAATTAGAGGAGGGAGACAGTGGTTGCTGAG
Source organism: Pan troglodytes (assembly GCF_028858775.2). Lineage (NCBI taxonomy): Eukaryota > Metazoa > Chordata > Mammalia > Primates > Hominidae > Pan > Pan troglodytes. The sequence continues at coordinate 137,687,724 of NC_072405.2, forward strand.
AGATTAATTAAAAAGTTTTTCTATAGATCAGAATGAGAGATGATAGGATCCTGATTTAGGCCACTAGCAAAAGGGGGAAAAAGGAGAGTGAAATATGTATACTTTGAGTGTAAAAGCTGCATGGTTTGGGGACCAAATTTACAAATGGGAATACAGTAGAAAGGGAAAAGAAGCAAAATAGCTTATCTTAACACAATTAAATATATTCCAAGTCTCCTTTCCCTAAGAAGCCAGGATAAACTCACCTATTTGTGACAAATGTTTTGTCAAGATAATATTTGTTCAATAAGATTTCCTTCTTAAGATATTTTATCCTTTAACTCACCCCCAGAAGAACAGAATTAAATAGTAAAAGTGATTTGGTCATTAAACAAGAGGGTTAGACTGATCACACCAGCTCTTGAAAGTCATTTCTGTAGTTAATCACATAAGAACGTTGACTCCTTAGAATGGTTGAAATGGTAGTATTCCACTCAGAAAAGCCTAATCTAACCCTGGAGCACCAAGGTTACGATCCTGAGGCCAAGGTTTTAAATTCCAACTCACTCAGGACGAGTACTTTGTAGAGACTTCATCCCTGACCTAGGTGGGCCATCTCCAAACAGAACCTTTGGACAGTTCTGTGGTCAGCTTTTATCTTGCATTTTAGTAAAATAGAAACAGTTGTCTTATGTGTGTAGATTCAAACATTCTAGAAAAAAAGAAGAAAAAAACTGGGTTCAAAAGCATTGGAGTTGGTGTATAGAAAAAAAAAAAAAGCATAAACCTCAGGATTCCTCATAAATTCCATAGGATTCTCCTAGGTAATAAGAAAAAAAAAATGAAGGAGAGGGAGATTATCACTGGATATGTTTGGACACAGGGCTTTGGAAAGCTGGTCGGATTGATGTGTCAGTCAGGCTCTTAGCAGGCAATAGGAGCACACCCAAATTAGGGCTCTTTGAAGGGAACCACTGCACTCTAGCCTGAGCAACAGAGTGAGATGAAAGAAGGAAGGGAAGGGGAGGGGAGGGGAGGGAAGGGGACGGGAGGGGAGGGGAGGGGGAAAGGGGGAAGGGGAAGGAAGGGAAGGAAGGGAAGGAAGAGGAAGGGGAAGGGGGAAGGGGAAGGAAGGGGATGGGGAAGGGGAAGGGAAGGGAAGGGAAAAGAAAAGGCACTATTTACCAAGTGTGAACAGGACCCCAGGAAATCTTAAGAATATTGCAGTACCCCAGGGTTCATTATAGATTTATACATCAAGGCTAGAAGGGGAAAGTGGATTGAGTATTTACTGAAACCTGGAGTCAAAGAGGGCCCAGTGGAGAAAGGAGCCTAGAGCTCTGGTCAAGGTTACCCTGCAGGGAGGGAGCATGTGAGACATCTTTCCAACTCCACTCACCTACTCCCTTCAGTCTTCTGTTAGTGCTCACCCTTGTTTGAACCCAGGTAGACATCAGAGACATGAGAACCTGTTGATTTAGTCCATACACGTCAGTCTCCTGGGGAATAGAGCAAGGTAGAGGAGAGTGGAAATGGCATCAGAGAACTGAATGGAAGATACACAGCTCAAATGCGTTCCTGAGAACCCTTACATTCTATGACATCCTAGTTAATGTGCACTGGGTTGTACCAAGAGCTGTGCCTATTCAGCAGCAGTTCTCAGGCTGATGTGATGGTAGACATATGCAGTGAGATTCTCAAAGAATGTTTTTGGGGTAATTCAACTGTAATAGCAGATTTCAGAATTTTGTTTATAATGCTAATGAATGGCAAAGATCCTCTATGATTTAAGGGGAATTTTGCTTTAACATCCACTACTCTACAACACATCTGTGGATTGGGGCTGGCCAGGTAGTATTATACTCATTTTCCAGATGAGGAAACACAGCAATATCTTTGCCCATCTTAGTTTACAAAGCTCAGTGAAAACTTGTCCCTGGGTTCTGTGCCATGAATGCCAATGGCCTAGGTCTACTTCTTAGCTTGCCTTGGGGGAAATAAATTGAAAACAATGATCTCTCTGAGGAGCTACTTGTAGGAAACTCATCAGCTTTAGTTTCAGATACTTGAATAAGACGCTAGTGTCTCATTCAGCAAGTCCATCTATCAGCCAACATTTTTGTAACCCTCCCTTCTGCAAGATACTTTGCTAGCAAATGAGTGGAAAGAAGAGGTGAGGAGTGTTAGGATTTGGAGACTTGGTGACACCATATCAGATAAAAATCTTGTCCTGCCCAGTGGGAATTTACAGAAAAAAGAAAGAAAAAAAGGAAAGAAAAGACATCATTTACCAAGTGAACAGGACCTCAGGAGACCTTAAGAATATTGCAGTACCCCAGGGTTCATTATAGATGTATACCTCAAGGCTAGAAGGGACAAATGGAGAGAATATTCACTGGAACCTGGAGTCAGAGAGCCAGGTAGAGAAGGAACTGAGAGCTTTGGCCAAGGTTACCCTGAAGGGAGGGAGCAGTTGATTCTAATGGAGAACTAACCCAGAGGCTCATCAACAGGAGAGTGGAAAATAAATGGTGATATATCCATATAATGAGTAGTATACAACAATAAAGGGAATAAATTACTCAGGCATGCTACAATATGGGTAAATCTTAAAAATAAATTAAGCCAATGAAACCAGACACAGATATATACTGTATAATTCAATTTCCATGAAATTCAAGACCAAGCAAACTAATCTCTGTTGATAGAAATTATATTAGTTATCTCTTGATGTGGAGACTGAGTTGGAAGGACCATTGAGGACACTTCCGGGATGGTGGAAATGCTTTATATTTTTGACTCAGTTGTGGTTGCATGGATATATATATATATATATATATACCTGCAAGAGAAAAATCATCAAGTGGCATCTATAAAATTGGTGCAATGCATGTTTATAAATTAGATCCTAACATTTAAAAATAGAACAGGAAATGCTACAGTGAAACATGCATAGTGATTAAAATGCTGTCCTTCCAGCAGTTTTCTTCTCCACATGAGTAATGCCCTGAGAGCCTTATGCATGTGTTTTGGGGAACTGAACTACATGGTTGTAAAGAGCATGGGCTTTGCTGAGTGACAGATGTAGTTCAAATTCTAGCTCTATCACTTCTTAGATGTGTGACCTTGAGCAAGTCATATAACTTCTCTGAGCCTGAGTTTCCTCCTTGGTAAAATCTACCTCCAACATATAGTGTTGTTGTGAGAATTAAGTAATAAAATGAACGAAAGAACTTAGCCAACTTCCGGGAACACTCTATGCTCTCAATAAATATAGGCTACTGGTTATTATCATTGTTATAAATGCTGCTTTTCTGCCCTCTGCTCCACTTTACCTGCAGTGAGGACAATTCAGAGAGAGAAAAGGAGGATGGACAGAGGGAATGGATAGTATCTGTGAATTCTCTTTTCTTTTGCTTTTCCAGCAGTTTCTTATAGGGCACGTTTGAGGCTGACTGCAGTGGAAGATGTAACTGACTGGACATCATAGGGACATGGTGCATCCTGTCCCTATGATGCACCATGCCTGGCCTGAGGGCCTTCTTAATATGCAGGGCAATGGCCAGTGCTGCTGTCCCCCTGCACGCAGACTTGTCACAGCGGCACTGTGGGGCTCTGCTGGACTCATCAGTGGCTCCCTCACCCACAGCCTTCACAACTCTGACTGGAATTCTTCGCAGAGCCAGGGCACCTAAAGGCAAAAGGTGAGGCCCCCGTGGTGTCTGCCAGCCGGTTGCTTCCATAATAGAGTATTGATCTCCACCAGAAGAGTTTCAAGCCCTGTACACCCAGCATTGGCCATTAAAGGCAGGCTTCTGCAGATGGTAAATCCATCAGCTACCAGTTTGACATTAACAAGCAATTACAATGCAGTCCCTGTGTTAGCTCCACTAGGGGATATCAGAGTGATTGCTTCAAGTGGAGAAAGATGGGGGAAAAAATTTGATCAGTCCAGAGTGCTTCTCTAGAATTCAGGCCACTGAGGGTGAGACTATATGGTGTAGCAGAATGAGCACTAGATTCTGAGTTAGGAAATAAGGGAGGCTATTACTGGTGATCTATATCCATCACTTTCCTTCTGTGAGCCTTTCTGTCTTGTTTCTAAAGCAGTGGTTCTCAAGCCTGGCTTCACATTAGAATCACCTGGGAAGATTTTCAAGCTCCCAGTACCAAAACTCTGCATCAAACCATTATATCACAAACTCTGAGGGCAAAACCAAATATCCACAGTTTTTAAGGCCCTTCAGGAGCTTTCAATTTGCAGGCATAGTTGAAAACCTTGAAAATATCTGGAGAGAGGTAGCTGAAATTAGTGATCCTTAAGGTAGTAATGCATGACTTTCAAGAACGTGAATCCCTCAGGTGCAAATCATCTGAGGATCTTGTTACAATGCAGGTTCTGACTCAGTAGTTCTGACTTAGTAGGTGAGAGATCCTGCAGTTTTATAAAAGCAACCAGTGGATAGAGCTGCTGCTGGTCCTGGGACAACATTTTGAGTAACAGGAGCAAAAAGATACCTTTTCTCTCAAAAATTTGAAAAGCCCAGTGCAGCATTGTCTAATAGAACTTTCTGCACTGAGTACAGTAGTTCACGCCTGTAATCCCAGAACTTTGGGAGGCTGAGGCAGGCAGATCACTTGAGGCCAGGAGTTCGAGACCAGCCTGGCCAATGTGACGAAACCTCGTCTCTACTAAACATACGAAAATTAGCTGGGCACAGTGGCACACACCTGTAGTCCTATTTACTCGGGAAGCTGAGGGATGAGAATTGCTTGAGCCTGTGAGGCAGAGGTTGTAGTGAAAAGAGATCATGCCACTGCACTTCAGCCTCCGTGACAGAGCAGGACTGTTTCAAAAAAAGGACTTTCTGCACTGATGGAAATTTACTATGTCTGTGTTTTCCAATATGGTAATGAGCAGCAACATGTGACTACTGAAATGTGGCTAGTGCAACTGAGGAACTGAATTTTAAATTTTTATTAAATTTTAATTATTATTAAATAATTAATAATATTAATTATTGATATCACAAGTCTAGAGGTTTTAAAACATGAAGCATATAACATGGCTAAGATGGGGTGTTCATACTATCTACCCACGAGCAGGATTACACATGCTCTTCTCCAGAAATAGGCCCCAGTCCATGGCAAGAAGTTCTCTTCCTGGCTCAAATTAAGCCCAAAGTCAATATGAACAGAGTGTGTTGACTCTGGGTGGACCATGGGAGGAAAGTGACTAGAGACGCAACTGAAGAAATAATTACTGTACTGAGCCTCCTAGAACAGGCTAAGGACCCTGAGTTTTAAAATAAGGGCAATGGCAAAGATACGGCCACACCATCATGACAGTAGAGAGAGGGAACACTTAATATTACCCAGAGCTGGCAGGGAAGACAACCAGAAGAGCAACATTTGAGCTGATTCTTTAAAAAAAAAAAAAAATAGAGATACACGAGAAATCCAAATTAGGATAGAATTCCAGAAGAAGGGAGTAGCATGTGCAAAAAAAAAAGGAAGCAAAAATTAGCAAAGAGAAAGTACTAAGTGTATGTCAGAGAGTAGGGAAAGTGAGGGTCTTAAGAGGCCTTGAGAAGTCCAACCTCAACTACAGACAACAAAAGACAAAACCCATGGTGACATACCTTTTCTTATTTTAATAGATAACAGACATTATTATTAAGAACATTTTAAGAGGTAGCTTCCAAACAGGGTCACTGCCTACAGTTATACAGGGGGCACACTGCCCAATTCCAAGGCAGCTGTTTGCATCAATATAATGTAAATGGCATCCCATGGAGCTGTGCAATATGCCAGCCCTACCCCCATTTCTTTCCTTTTTAAGTTTTTTCATTAAAGTTCTTTCTCTTCTGGACAAGAAAACCCTATGATAATAGAATCTTCAAACTGAAAGCATCTATAAAATGAACCCCAGATTCCTGGGGCTTTAGACTTTCGTTAACCAAATAAGATGAGGAATTATGGGTGTCTGATGTGCCAGGTACTATTCCAATACTTAAAATATATCATCCCGTATTTCTCACAGTAGAACCATGAAGTAGAGACATTACTGCGTTTTCCTATGAGAAAATGGGACTGAGATGTTTAAGGTGGGATAGTATAGGTAGAAACTGTTAGAACAAACATACTCAGTCTTAACTAATTTCTAGATCCATGCTTTGTCCGCTCCTTTGTTATTCCTTGAAGATGTTAGGGGAAATTCATTAGTCCATTGCAATAATGTACAACTCCTGTGGAAATAACTTACATGCCTATGATTAGAACACATAGGTTCAGACATCACAAAGCTTTGATGTGCCTGAAATTCTATCAATTTACGGGGCAATGCTAGTTATCTCTTGGTGATTTGTGCCTCTGTTTGGCAGTAGTCTCTACCTTAGATCCCTTGGAAAGAGAGAAACTAATTCCTTAAAATTTTATTTGCCATCCTATCAAAATATGACTACCTAGGGGAAGAATAATTAAGTGGATCATTAACGGTGTATTTACCACATCCTGACTGGAATCATAATTATTTGCTTACCTAGATGTATACCACCCTCAGTTGTCCCACAGTAAGCTCACCCAGCTTCTCTATGTTAATTTTCAACACCATCTAAGTCTTCTTGGGTAATTTAGTCCACTACAGTAGCTTTACATATCACACACATGATAGTTATGGCCAAACCTGTATCTCCTTCCTTAATATTTCGTTATAGCATCTAACACATATATCCAGCTGGCTCTAAGACTACCACTCCTAAATGTCCTGCAGCTCCCTCTACCTTAAAATTTCCAAAACTATGTTAATTCTCTTCTCTTCTAATCTTATTTTTCCTTTTGTGTATTTTTTCTCAGTGAATCGGACCACCACCCAAATAACCTGAGTCTTCTTTGATTTTTTTCTCTTTCTCAACATCTCCAATCCCTTCTGCCCCACCTAGCCACTTCCAGTCTTATCTTTTATGGTGAGAACCAGCTTCACGTAACAGAAACTCTAAAAAAATCAATGATTTAAATAATTTGGGTATATAAATATCTCTCTCATACTAGAAGATCAGAGGTGGGAAGTCTGAGCATGATATAATGGTCATCAGGGGTCCAAGCTTCTTCATTCTGCCTCACCATCTCGCTTGCAGCTTCTGCCTAATGTTGACTTACAGTTCAAGATGGCTTCTGGAGTGCTACCGTTACATCCATGTTGTAGGCTAGAAGGAAAAGGGCAATGGCCTGAGGAGGAAGGGAGAGTTCCTGTTAACTCAGCTTCCTTTAAACAGCCTTCCCAAAAGTTTCACGTTGTATTTTTGCTGATTCTCATTGGTCACAACTTAGTGCCATGGAAGACTAGTAAATATAGTCTTTTAGCTGGATGGCCTGCTATCTTATATAAAATAAGGTTAGGTTACTAAGACAGAAAGGGAGAACAGATCTTGGGAGGCACCTAGCTGTTTTTGCCATCCCAAGTGTTGTGATCTCTACCTGCTTTCGATTTAACCTATTTGCCAGTTTCTCTGCATCCAACCATCATGGTTCTAGTTGAGGTCCAACCTCAGAGAAATAGCTACTTAAGTGATACTGGGATACTTTGTACAGAGCAAAGAAACCAGTCTTTATGCCACTTGGAATGGATTTTTCCAATTGTCCTGCCCCCACTGAAAAAAACTCTTCGTTCAGAAGAAACAATGACCAATGACGTAAGAAGGACTAATGTTTCCACCTGCCTCTCAATTTAATAGCAAGAGATTCCACATGTCAGACAGGAAAGAAGGCTAGGAAGGAAAATGAGCATTAAGATTAATAATTGATGTTAATACTGACAACAAAGACAAACAATGGTGATAAATGAAATGGCAGAACCAAGGAAATTGTTCTACTGTGATATCTTTCTTTCAAGCAGGTCAACTGTATAATTACCAAACTCAATTTCATCAGGAATTTCATCAACATCAGAGCCCCTGGGCCACCAGTCTTCAATGTTTGCTACCAGTGTGTTACTGTCTGCTTGTCATTATCTAGAGACAAAAATGGAACATTACAATGGGCTTTATGACCCTTCTGTACCTCAGCATTTCCATCCTGCTCCCTTCACCTAGCTGTACCTCATTATCTATCCCAGTGCCTGGCCTGTCATATCCCTAGAAATTATGATTGCACTAAACTAAATTAAACACAAAGACTTATTTAGCGGATTCACAATTTTTAGTTGTACTACACAGTCAAACGAGTAGACGTTCAGGTCACAAAATCTAGCCTGTCTCCCCATGAGACCACAATGCCATTGTCTGAACAGATTAAATAAAGCAGAGCATCATCTCAAACGATTTTCATGGCTCAAATCTAGGTAGCTATACTTACCAGCTGTGAGGCTTAGGCCAACCTATTAACCATCTATTTCACTTTTCTGCTAAATGAGACAATATGGACTTGACTTCATTTTGTGAGAAATAAATAAGTAACTGGTCAAACACATTTTGTGCTTCTTAAAAAAAGGTGGTACATACACACACACACACACACACACACACACACACAACACCCGCTATAATACAATATTTTCAAATGACACTAGAAATATTTTAGTCAGGTCTAAAGGAACAGAAGTTAATGATAAAATGATAAACAATAAATAACAGCTACTGTTTCGTGAGAAAATTACACACATCTTACTTGACTTAAACCTCACAACAGAATTGAGCAGAAAGTTATTACCCTGAGAAAGGGGACTTAAGGTTGGCAGGATAACAAGTGGGAGAATCTAGAGGTAAAGTCATATCTATCTTATTGGAAACACTCAAGAACTTCAAATAAGCATGAGAATTTGAGCAAGACTGAAGGAGAACGTTTAAGTTCCCTTTCCAACTCATCCCAATTCTGGAATCTAATTTCTGTAACAAGTAACTATATTCCTTACTACAGAAGTAAAGATGGCCCCATGGAGAAACTGGCAGCATGGCATGATGGAAACAGAATAGAATCAGGAATTGTTTTGTACCTGTGTGTGTGTGTGACTTTGGTGTTCTGACTCAGACACATATTTGAGACGTAGAGAGGAGAGAAGAGGGTTGCCACATTATGTAACAGAAAGGAGCCCACTGCTTAAACACTTACCTTGTGCCAAACATTGCACTAGGACTTTATTACCTGCAACCCATCCTGCAAAACTGTGAAGATTTGATATGATCATTCTCATTTTATGGTTGAGAAACAAGGGTTAAGGACAATAAAAATTTACTCAATGTTTAAACATTTGCCTGTCTTATTCTAAAGCCCCTTCTCTTCACAATCCCTTTAAGAAACGGACATCCAATATTTGAGTGGCAGAGGCAAAAACATGGCCTACCAGAACCATTATGATAGCTTTACAATATGCCCACCAATTATTTGATAGTCCTCCTGCCAAATGGTGAAGGCTAATTACCCTCCTACAGAATGTGACTCACTTCTAATGAATAAAGTATGGCACAAGTAAAAGTGTGCGATTTCAGAGACTAGGTCATAAAGAACGCAGTGGCTTCTTCCCTGCTCTCTCTTTCTTAGATCATTCTTTCTGGGGGAATCCAGCTGACATGTTGTGAGGACACTCAAGCAGCTTTATGGAAAAGCCCACATGGTGAGCAACTGAGGCCTCCTACCAACAGCCAACAAGAAACCGGGGCCTTTGACAACAGCCAAGTAAGTGAGCCATTTTGGAAAGTGGATCTTCCAGCCCCCATTAGGCTCCCAGATGACAATATCCCCTGCTCTCATCTTGACCACAACCTCATGAAATACCCTTATCCAGAATACCCAGTTAAGCCACACCACAATTGCTGTTTTACAAAACTGTGAGCTATGTGTTAGTTGTTTTTAAGCTATTAAGTTTTGAGGTGATCTATTGCACAATGATAAACAACTAATACACCCATCCAGTGCTGAAGAAAGGGGTTGTCAGGAGGGTGGAATTTGCACTATTAAATCTTCATAGAGTGCTATTTCCCCTCACTACACACTTGCCACCAACTATAAAGAATTAGGTCAGGGAGTTTCTTTGGTTGCAGCTTTGGTTGTTAATGGTAGAACCATTTCCCCACAATCTGCAGGAAATAAGAATCGGAAAGAAGGACACACCATTCCATAGCACAGAACACAAGTAGATGGCTCCCACGAAGAATCTAGGAGCGTGGTATGGCAGAAGCAGAATGGACTCAGGAATCATGGTGCCTACACTGGAATTTCAGATCGGCCACTGACACAATGGACACATTATTCAACATTTCCAAATCTTGGCGTTCTTATCCACAAAGTGAAGATAATAATTGCCAATTCACAGGTGACTATGATTTAAAGAGATTACTTTTGAAGAGTTCCTAACACATTCTATTCAACAAACATTTAATGATGCTTCAGGCACTGTGTTCATTACTAGTGAGAGTATGACACACACAGCCATATGGTCACAGAGCTTTCAATGAAAAGTAACATAATTGCTCATTTCACCAGGCCCCCGGCTTGGGGCGCCTTCCTTCCCCATGGCGGGACACCTGGCTTCGGATTTCGCCTTCTCGCCCCCTCCAGGCGGTGAAGGTGATGGGCCAGGGGGGCCAGAGCCGGGCTGGGTTGATCCTCTGACCTGGCTAAGGTTCCAAGGCCCTCCTGGAGGGCCAGGAATCGGGCCGGGGGTTGGGCCAGGCTCTGAGGTGTGGGGGATTCCCCCATGCCCCCCGCCGTATGAGTTCTGTGGGGGGATGGCGTACTGTGGGCCTCAGGTTGGAGCGGGGCTAGTGCCCCAAGGCGGCTTGGAGACCTCTCAGCCTGAGGGCGAAGCAGGAGTCGGGGTGGAGAGCAACTCCGATGGGGCCTCCCCGGAACCCTGCACCGTCCCCCCTGGTGCCGTGAAGCTGGAGAAGGAGAAGCTAGAGCAAAACCCGGAGGAGTCCCAGGACATCAAAGCTCTGCAGAAAGAACTCGAGCAATTTGCCAAGCTCCTGAAGCAGAAGAGGATCACCCTGGGATACACACAGGCCGATGTGGGGCTCATCCTGGGGGTTCTATTTGGGAAGGTGTTCAGCCAAACGACCATCTGCCGCTTTGAGGCTCTGCAGCTTAGCTTCAAGAACATGTGTAAGCTGCGGCCCTTGCTGCAGAAGTGGGTGGAGGAAACTGACAACAATGAAAATCTTCAGGAGATATGCAAAGCAGAAACCCTCATGCAGGCACGAAAGAGAAAGCGAACCAGTATCGAGAACCGAGTGAGAGGCAACCTGGAGAATTTATTCCTGCAATGCCCGAAACCCACACTGCAGATCAGCCACATCGCCCAGCAGCTTGGGCTCGAGAAGGATGTGGTCCGAGTGTGGTTCTGTAACCGGCGCCAGAAGGGCAAGCGATCAAGCAGTGACTATGAACAACGAGAGGATTTTGAGGCTGCTGGGTCTCCTTTCTCAGGGGGACCAGTGTCCTTTCCTCTGGCCCCAGGGCCCCATTTTGGTACCCCAGGCTATGGGAGCCCTCACTTCACTGCACTGTACTCCTCAGTCCCTTTCCCTGAGGGGGAAGTCTTTCCCCCAGTCTCCGTCATCACTCTGGGCTCTCCCATGCATTTAAACTGAGGTGCCTGCCCTTCTAGGAATGGGGAACAGGGGAGGGGAGGAGCTAGGGAAAGAGAACCTGGAGTTTGTGCCAGGGCTTTTGGGATTAAGTTCTTCATTCACTAAGGAAGGAATTGGGAACACAAAGGGTGGGGGCAGGGGAGTTTGGGGCAACTGGTTGGAGGGAAGGTGAAGATCAATGATGCTCTTGATTTTAATCCCACATCATGTATCACTTTTTTCTTAAATAAAGAAGCCTGGGACACAGTAAAAAAAAAAAAAAAAAAGAAAAAAGAAAAGAAAAGTAACATAATTGAGTAATAATTTTTTAAGTGTGGTAAAATGTGTGGCACATAGTAGGTATTCAATAAATACTTGGTTTTTTTCCTCCTTTTTACCTTTTCCTAGAGTGCTACTTGGTGGTAGCTGTAGTTTTTCTTCAAGACATCCTATTTGTCCTGATACAAAACCTCTTTTGACCGCTAACGGCATAGTCCGGCCCTCACCATTCCCTCACATATTCCACAAAAATGTGAGCATTAACCATTCCCCATGATACAGATAATTCATTTTTTAATTTAATTTTTTAAAATTTTATTTAATTTGTTTACTTATTTATTTTGAGACCAGGTTATGAGACTGGCTAATTTTTGTATTTTTGGTAGAGATGGGGTTTTGCCATATTGTCTAGGCTGGTCTCAAACTCCTGAGCTCAAGGGATCCTCCTGCCTGGGCCTCCCAAAGTACTGGGATTACAGGCATGAGCCATTGCACCTGGCCCAGATAATTTTTTTTTCTTTGTTTTTGAGGTAGTGCCTTCCTTTATAGCTCAGGCTGGAGTGCAGTGGTGTGATCTCGGCTCACTGCAACCTCTGCCTCCCAGGTTCAAGTAATTCTCCTGCCTCAACCTCCTGAGTAGCTGGGATTACAGGCACCCACCACCACGCCCGGCTAATTTTTGTATTTTTAGTAGAGATGGGGTTTCACCATGTTGGTCAGGCTGGTCTCGAACTCTTGACCTCAGGTGATCTGCCTGCCTTGGCCTCCCAAAGTATTGGGATTGTAGGCGTGAACCACCACGCCCGGCCCTGAAAATTCATTTTTAAAAGAACATCATATCTACCTTAAATGCATTAAGATTTCACATTAGACTCATTATTCATAGTGAACATTAGGAACTTAAGTCCACTCAGTAATAATGCACCTATTCATGACTCTTGATTCAAAGATGTGCACCTATTTACCCTGGACCAGCTCCTTGGAAGGACATGAAATAGAGGGTAATAATCACATCTTTCCAAATTTGCTATGAAACTGCATCGCCAAAAACTGAGACTCATTTTCCGATTGATGAATCAAATGACAACAAAATCTCCAGGGCATTCTGAAACCCAACAGGGATTAATGATTAGGCATACCAGTGGTAGTTAGGAGACTTGCCCAAATTTCCAGTTTTCTGCAGATGGCATCTAAGTTAGAAGACTGTCATAAATTTATTCATGGCTTGGCTTTCTGCTATTTGCTCATTGGTGACACTTTTATATAAAATGGTGTTTCCATGGCTAGGAAATCCCAGTGGAGATCAAGAAACCTGGGTTCTACAAACTAATGGGGTGACCTTTGATTAGTCCTAACTCCCTTCCTAAGCCTCAGTTTCTTTAGACATGAAATGAAAGCAATGGATTACATTGCCTTAGACTTTTTCCTAGATCGAAAATGATGTGATAATTGTGCCTTTCCAACAACAATTGATACCACTAGTGAACATTCTTTCTTAAGCACATCTATTAAGGACTTCATTTATATTATTTTTCTAATCTTTAAGCAAACTCTGAGATAAGTGACTATGATGTTTATTCCATAGGTGCAAAAGATTTGTCAAGTAACTCCCCAAAGTAAAAGGGAGGGCTGGAGTTTAGACTCATGATTGTTCTGCTCTAACCCAAGTAATTCTGGATCCCAGACTCCCCAAATGACAAGTTATTCCAGAAATACTCAGAAAAAGGAGGGTGCCGTATGTCGCACATGGAAAAATAGAAAAAGTAACAGAATCCAGCCAAAGGATTCCCAGAAATTGAGGCTCTTCTGTTCTTGGCATTTGCATCTTTGGATGTGTGTTTTTTACATTGCTCTATGCAAAAGGTATGTTTCAATGTGATTTTTTTTTTCTCCTCCCATCCTACCACTGAGGAATCACAGGGAATAGACTTGACATCTGTGAACTCAATTTACCCTAGAAAAATGTTTCAGTCACACTTAAAATAAAAAGGGCATCAATTAGAATAAGAAGGACACTTTGTTGCCTAGGAGGACTGAACTTTTTTGGACCTGGGGCACCTTATCAGCTTCATTTTTAGCTCTAGTATAATCAAAAGGTCAGGATCTCCACTGGACCTTAGAAATTTTTTATTTTTCGATAAGATTTTCTGAATGCCTGCCATGTGTGAAGGGAAATGCCTGGACTTCTATGCATATGTATTTCATTGTCTCCCCACATCTACCCAGCAAGACAGGCACAGTGAGCCTTGCATGTTGTAGAAGAGGAAGCTAAGTCTCAAAGACAGAGAAGGAATTTCTTAAGGTCACACTGTAAGTAAAAGGCAAAGGAGGGATTAGAACCCTGGATCCTCTTTATTACACCAAGCCTGCCTCACAAGGATGCCAATCTCTCATCACTTACTGGGAAAGACCCACTCCTCCCATTCATGATAAGGTAATGCTATCCAATAAAAACCCCAAAGCAGGCATAAAATATGAAGTAGCGAAACTCAGGCAGGCAGAAAGCAGAGTGGTTTAGACATGGCTGCTGTCTGCAGCAGCGAGAAGTTCCTGGCAACATGACCCTGAAAATAACAATGAGTGACTGAAGCTAAGAAGGAAGAATCTTCCAAGGACTCTGAAACTAGATATTTTCTCAAGCCCCACCTATGGACAAACACAAATCATGGAGAAATAAAGATGCCAGTCTCCAGGAAGCACCAGAGTTAAATTCATTCTGGAATTTAACTCCTGGCATTAACAGTTAGCTGGGAGATTAAAACAAACCAACACACAAACACAAAAAAATAATCAGTGGAAAAAAGTTAAAAAAAAAATCAATGGACAGTGGTTTCATAGCAGATGGCAAAGAGGAATATTAAAAGCTGTATTTTATTTGGAACTCATTTTCTTCTGATTTCCTTATCAGGTGTTTTGTATATCGAGGCCCATAATTCCAAGCAGCCTCCATAAGGTAGAGGCTAAGAATTGCAATTTGTAGGTTAAAAAACTGTGCTTGAAATTCCTTGTTTGTCCCTTGTTTGTCATTTCTCTACCCTTCTGTACTTGGCACACACCCTAGGAAGATGAATTGTATAAACTACGTAAATGAGCTCCTTGCCTTCTGGCTCCTAGTTGGGTTTAGTCAATGAGAACTATTAGCAGGAAGATCGGAAGGTAGGAGAATCTGACTTTTTATTACTTTAAATTCCTTCCTGTCAGGCCTTAAATTGGCTGCAATCTTCCTTTGAAAGTTGCAGCTCCCTTCAGAAAGCTTTTTCTTGCAGCTCTAGCATCTCCCCAGACTTCAGTAAATGCTTCCTCCCTGTGCCCTGAGTCCTAGGCTTAGAGTGAAAATGGGTCTCTGCTGCCACTAACCCTGGGATGCTTCACCCTCCCTTGTGAGTTTCCCTTAGTTCTGCCCACATCTTTGTAAATAGTCTCTTCATGGAACTTTCCTCAACTGCCTCTTTTAAATGTTTGAACTGGTTATGTTGGGAGGGGCCCCACTATGGGAGGAACAATGACTAAGACACGGAAAGGTTAAGTAGCTTGTGCAAGGTCATACAAATAGCGCATTAGTTAAAGCAATGCTTGTTTCTATAACAAATAAACCCCCATATCTCAGTGATTTTAAGTAAAGATACATTAATTTTTTACTTACGTCAGTCCAAAATAGGGTTCCTGAGGAGCAAGTGGCTCTTCTTCAAGTGGTGATCCAGAGAAGAAGCTCCTTGCATTTTCTGGCTCTGCCATATTCAACACACCTTTCAAGGTGACCATGTTCATCAGCACAAAGCTGGAGGAGGGAAAGAGTATGGAGGCTTGAACATGGCAGGTTGTGTGTCACGCCCTCCACTCATGTTTCATTGGCTGAAGCTCAATTGCATGGCTGTCCAATTGCAAGACAGTCCCAGAGATGGTGAGCTCAGGAGGATTAAAAAAAGAGTTTGGGAAAGCTCTTGACAATTTCTGCCTCAGAAGTGTGTTTGGAAACACAAACTCAAATCCAAAGCTTTTCACTCAAAACACAAGGCCTCCAGTTCATGGTGTATACAATTATTTAATGTGGGCATAAAGTAATAAGAATCATCCATGTGTGTTCCTGAGGGGAAGAGACAGAACCAGAGAAAATTTTAAAATGTGATAGTGTCAGCCCATGATTCTACCATGGGAATATCTATTCTGAAAAAGTGTAAGATGGGAAACAGGGACTGCTGCTGCCTCCACCTATCACAGTAATCACTTACTTTACTTATATTACCGATAAAGTAATGTATAAGTAACTGCACATAAGTCTAGCATTTAAGGACATTGATTTTTATATCACTTGTTATTTATATAAAAATAACCATATAAATAGTAAATATCACTGTAAAAGGATTACGTGAACAATATGCATTCCATGATGATTTACAGTCCCAGTTAGAAATTCCAAGGTCATTTTGATTATATGCCCTGTTTTCTTTATCCGCTAAATTTAGAACCGACATCTCCACTGTATTCAAACTGTAGCTCTCTCTCTTTCCACTCACACCTCTGTGGATTTTTCTCTACTGCCTGTGAGTTTTATAGTGTTAGTACATACTCTCTGAGAACACAGACACAGTGGGACTTTTTGCATTGCTATGTAAATCGGCAGATTCACTACTCAATAATTATTGACCTCTTGACTTTGCCTTTTTTCCACCTCATAAGCATTTCCAATGATCCAGAAATGTGAAGAAAGAACAAGCCCCAAGAAGGTAAATTTTCCCTGAGTAACCTGGGGAACTCACATAAAAATGGACTGACACAAATGTTATTTCAAGATTTAAAAACAATATATTTGAATCCTACATCAAGAAGTAAAATATCATAAGCTCTCAGCCTGCTGATCGACTCTACAGCACTGTTTCTCATCATTATAATATCCAAATATAAGAATGTGAAGGAAAGAGAATTTCAAGCACCATAAGATTATCATAGATATTACTCCATTGATCTAGTCATTCACTGAATGTGAGACCGTGTGTCCACAGCAGTGAAGAAACTTCTGTTCCTGCCATCAAGGATCTTACCTGGGGTAGACAGATAGTGCACACATCATCAAATTTTTTATAAAAAGGTAATTACTGCTGGCAATAAGTGGGGTAAAGGAAATCAAATTCAGGTGCTATTTTAGAAGGTGCTCTGAGATGAGCAAGTGGCATGCTATTTTAGAGAAGTGGTCAGAAAAGATTCCCCTAAGCCTCAGAGCCCTGACTGATGAGTGATCCAGGTAGAGAGTGGAGGAACAGTATTTCAACCTGTGCAAAGGCCTTGAGATCAGGATGGTTTCAGGAAATTCGAGAACACCATGAGTCCATGTGGCTGCAATGGCAACATTGAACATGAGGTAAAGGGTGGCCAGAGGGGTTTTCATGGCCTGTGGAGTTTGTAGGCCAGGATATCAAGAGTTTGAATTGTGTTTGAAGGGTAACATAAAGCTATGGAGGTAGGTGGGTGAACAGAAGAGAACCATCATCTGTTTTGTTTTGTTACAAGGATCCCCCTATTTGCTACATGCAGAATAGGCTCTTTGTGTGTGTGTGTAATGGTGGGGAGGAGGAGAATTGATAAGAGTAGAAGCAGAGAGATAAATTGAGAGATCAGAAATGACTTGGACCACAAGGGTAGACTTGGAGGTGGTGAAAGTGGTCAGATTAAGGATGCACTTGAAAATGGAGTTGTCAGGACCTGCTGACGGCTATGGCATGGCTGTGAAGGAAAGTGAAGAATCAGGATGCCTCCCAGGTTTTCAACCTTGGCACTAGTGAAAGGATTGGCAACAGCTGAAATGGAAGCAACTGGGAAAGATGTTCTGCCCTAGTGGTGGAAAACACGCCACTGGCTCAGCTGGATACTTCCAAAGGGCTGCTCTGGTAATACCTCTAGTCAACAGATATTTGATGAGTACTTCTGCCCTATCCTCAAGGAGTCCCAGGCTGCAAAGAAAAACTGATGTACAAACAAATGATCATGCTGAGAGAGAAAGCCCACAAGTTACTCTGGGAATAAAGAAAAGGACAATGAAGCCAAATGTGGACTCAGGAATGCTTTTTGGAGGAAATGACACCTAGCTAAGACTTGAAAGATGAATAAAAGCCAAAGATGTTGGGAGAAGCAGTCAGGCAGTGGAAACAGCATTAGCAAAAGCACAGAGAGCTGGAACAGCATGACAACAAACCACACACGTCTCACCAGGGAAGTGGAGGGTGGAAGGGAGCACAGGGATGAAGTTAGAGACGTTTGTAGGTTCCAATCATAGATGGTTTTTATGCTGTTCCTCAGAGATAAGCATCTATCCTATAAGTCTAAAGAGGCAACCATTGAAGAGTTTAAGATAGGAGTGCCAGTGTCAGGAATTAGGATGACAAGCTCAGTTTCTAGGAGGTCCAGATAGTAGCAAATAAGAACATGTCTTTGGCATTCATTGCTTCTACCACATATTTTGCCTTTGATCCCGGTTTTCTTGGGTGAGTTCTTCTATTGTATGTCCATAGTCTCCTGGTGTAGAAGGTATAAAAGCTTATTCTTTAAGTTTAATTTTCTGCATTCTTCCAGTAAAGGTCTAGCATGGAAGAAGAAATCTACAGAGTTCCCTGGTATATTGCCTGGCTAGGATTTAAGCAAGATATTCATGAACCATCTTGAAATATCAGAAATAAAGATTCACTCCCAAACCCACCACCACTATCTGCATACCTGCTGCCATTTAGTATCAACTGATTTTTTAACTTAGAGTCAATAGCAATGACTAAGTGAGAAATCTCAATAGCTATTTAACTATGAAAAGATAGACATCAAGTCAAGCACAAACTTCAAAACTCTCCAAAATACTAATAGCTAACATTGGCTGAGTGTTTACTTATATACCAGGCATTCATCTAAACACATTTCATGCATTAATTAAATGTTTTCAAAACAGCTCTAAGAGATATTTAATTTGACAAATGAAAAAAAACTGAGGCTTAATTTCTTTATCCAGGGTCACACAACCAGAAAGTAGAAAAGCCAAGATTGAACTTCAGGGATCTTGACCCTAATGCCTTTTCTGGGAAAACAGTCCATAGTTTTACTCAATAATTCTTAAATCCTTTTATTTAAGTTCTTAAATAAAACCTTCTCTTCCAGAATATTCTCCAAGTCCCACTAACCAAGTTCAATTCCTACCTCTCCCATGATCTTTCCTGCTTAATACGAGTCATTCCAATCTGATCTCAGATGGCATATGCATTCTATACCAGAAATGTCATTAATTCCACTGCACTTATTCCCATAAAAACAAGAACTTGTCAACAAAATGAAGACAAGTTTGTTTTAAGTATTAATACTTTAAAAGAGTTAAAGGACTCTTTCTTTCTTTTTCACCCTACACATAGAATAAGTACTCCACCAAATGCAACTACCAAGTACCCAGCACACATACACTATACATACACCAAATACACACATATAAGCATACATGTGAGTTTGGCCAAAACACATAATAAAAGAAGAAAATTGCAGCAACTTCTGAACCAAAGAAAATGAGAAAAAAAAATCACGTCATACAACATTAATTGCAGCAAAGTCTGTAGGCTGCAGACTACGTGGGCACAAACAAGATTCAACTTTGTGCATGTAGTTGAATCTTGGCCTTTTATTTGCTATTTGTGTGACACTGAACAGGTTCATCATGCCTTAACTAAGGCATTTGCCAAATTTGCCATTTTTTTCTTGGGGGTTTATCCTGTAAGGCTCTTGAGCAACAGTCACACTCTCAAGAAGATTCATTATGCTCTCATATTTTCATTTTGTGTCTTATAATGCATTGATTCATCTTTTGCTCAATTTGACTTCTAATATTCTACATGGTTTAGAGAATAAAGTATGTGGACCTGTCCAGAGCAGATGACCGTCTGCCTCTAAGCTTGAGGCTCTTAATTCCAGCTCCATTGCCCATTGGTTGTAGTCATAGAACAGGGAAAATTTAATTCAAAACTCTCAATCCACCCTGGAGAAGGAAATTAAAGCCTAGAAGAATAATATGCCTTGACCAAGGTCACAGAGTATGTTAACAATAAAGCCACAACCAGAAGTCAAAGCTTCCTGTACTCAGCCCAATTTCTACTAGTAAATATTTCCTGAATGCATATTAATGTTTCAGGGCCTGTGGATACAGAAATGAATAAAGCACAGTCCCCACACAAAAATATTGCCAATTGTATTGAACCCAACAGATGACCAATTGCAATGCTTCCTAACCTTGTTTGTGTCTGTGTCTGAGACACATGATACTTTCCTAACATGGGCCCTTGGAGAGTTGATTCCCAGCCACTCAGTATTTACAAACTGGAAATTCACTAACCTGTAACCTGTACCAGTTCCCAGTAGAAACTTGCACATTCAGAAATATTTTGAATAATCCTCACATGGAAGATGAGGATGCTTCTGAGGAGGAAAATGCCAAAAGTAAGATAAATCAGACCAATGACTTAAAGCTGCTGGAAAGACATATACATTTAGCAAGATGTCTGGAATGGGGGCTCTAAAGCTGATAGAATAGCTTGTGATGTCAAAGCATTAGATTGATGTCTCTTAGCTTCTCTCAGTCTTTCCCTCATGGGCTCAGGTTGGCATTCCTATCTTTAGGAATCACGATTTCACATAACAGCATTTAAAGGCAAGAAACACAAGGCAATCAAGATGGAGAGAGTGGTGTAGCAGGAGGAGAGAGAGAAGAACAGAGAGAGAGAGAGAGAGAGAGAGAGAGAGAGAGAGAGAGGACTTGCCATGTATCTCTCCTTTTAGGAAGGAAGATAAATCTATCCTAGATAACCAGGAGTTTCCTTAAATCTCACTGGGCAGAGCTGGCTCACATAGCTGCCCTGCTGCAAAGGAGGCAGGCAAGCATGCATCTGGCTCATTCAACCTACATAAGTAGAGTCAAGTAAGGGAAAAACCAACTTCAGCATGACTATTGGTAGGCAAACAAAAATGTCTGCTGCACCCAAACTGTGTAGGTTTGTTGAAGGAATGCATGATCTGCCCTGGGAGTCATAAATAGCTCTACTTGCAGAGCCAGCATCCAGGAGTTTGCAAATCTCTAGTCCTCGGGCCTAAGAAAACTTTCTGAACCAAGCTGGAAGGGGGAAGAAACAGGCCAGGCAGATTTCAAGGACACCTGCCATTCTGGAAGGGGGAAGAAAGAGTCTAGGCAGATTTCAAGGACACCTGCCATTCTTCTACACATCACATTTTGCCAGATTTTGCCCTCCATGCCTGGGTCCCCAATGGCCTGTGATAATGGAATACTACTATTCACTAGGGCATGGAATTCTGCCATTTACTACAGCTCAGAATTTTATCAACTGTTTTTATTGGAATTCTACCCCAAGCAGATCTTCCATTTAGCCATCATCCAGGGCTCAGAATCTTACCATTCCCAGAACCTCAATCCCCACCCCATTTATTTCTGAGAACTTGAGGGTAGCAAGAAGATGTCAAATCCCAACCTAGTGAGTCAATGTAATTGATTCCTAGTGAATAGTCAGTTGCCTTGTAACCTCCCAAGATAGCTGTGATTAGAAAACTGGATTCTCAAAGCTAACTTTGGGTCCACCCATTGCTAAGTCTGTCCCCTCCTCCCCCAGCTCCTCCCTTGGAAATGTCCCAAGACAATGTGCCATGAGATTCATCTTCCTTTCTATGAGCAATAAGTCCTGCAAGGGGCATGTCAGAAGTGCCCTGACAGGAAAGCCTGGTGACCTGCCAGAGGAACCTTTCACTTTTTTCCGCATGCTCTGCTCTGTTTCCCTTTTCCTCCTAAAGGGAAAATCTGAAGGCGTTCAGTTTAGTCACCCAGGGTAAGCCGTTTTGACTTGTCGACAGTAAATATTGCTCTGTCCTAACTCCCTGTGACTGACACACAAGCCTGTTATTTCAACATCACTCTCTGAAACCTCCCTCCAGAAACCTCAAGGCAGTTGTATATGTCATCAATAGGTCTATGGGCCTGGACAAGGCATTCTGATGTAGTGAAAGTCAACGTCCCTGGAGTCATTCAAACTGAGTTGGACTCTCAAGTCTCTTCACTTTCCAGCTCAGGGATATTGGCCACTTATCCAGTGAGCCTCTTGTTCTCCTCTGTAAAATGGAGATAATAGTGCCTACTTTACTGGATTGTTGTAATTAATAAACATCATGCTGGTAAAAGGTTTACACCTACAATGGTGCCTGGAACAGAGCAAGTGATTTTAGAAAGTATACACATAGAGGTGTGTGTATGTGTGTGTGGTGTATGTGTGTATACTCACTCATTCATGCATGTATGCATTCAACAAGTACCTCCTGCCTACTAACTGCCTGGTCTTAATCTAGGTGTTGGATATGTAAATAATAAATAAAATTGTCAAAGTCCCATCTATGTTTTAGAGTGGAAGACGGACAATAAATAAATAGATGTGTATTGTGACAAGTGTCAATAAGAGCTATGAAGGACAACAAAACATAGTAAAGAGATGAGGAAGGCTGGAGAGGCCAAGGCATCCATTTAAATAAGGTCATCAGGGCAAGGCTCTGAGAGGGTGGCATGGAAGGGAGACCTGAAAGAAAGGAGGGAGAAACCCCATGTCTTGGTTCCTCTCCACACACTGCTACCAAACTATTTCTCCTATAGCCTTCCCAAGCTCAGTAAATGATAATTCCACTCTAGGAGTTTTCCAGCTCAAAAACCTCACTGTCAGCCTTGACTCCTTCCTTCACACCCATGCCATGCCAACTGTAGATGCAGCCAGCTCTGTGGATATCTGGGAAGGAGGCTTCCAGGTGGAGAATAGCAAGGTCAAAGGCTGAAGGGAGGAAGCTCCCTGGCCTGCTGTGGACAGTGAGGAGGCCGAGATGCTAGAGAAGGACAGTGAGAGAAGGCCAGAGGATCAGCTGAGGTCACTCACCTGGGACTTTGTGGACCAGATTAAGGAATTTTTAGTTTTCCTCTCAGGAAGAAGGGAAGTCATTGGAGATGTGTGGACAGAGGAGTGTCATGCTCTGAATTGTGTTAGAAAGGAATCACTCTGGCTGCTCTATGGAGAAGAGACTATAAGGCCAAGTGCAGAAGCAAGGGATGCATCAGGAGTCTCCAGTGACAGATCAGCTGCAAAGCCATGGTTGCTTGGTCTAGAGTGGCCATAAGAGAATTGATGATAAGACATTATTTAAGGGTAAATTTTGAGGACAGAGTTGGTTGCCATTGCTGTTGGAATAGGCTTGGATGTGAAAGAAAGGAGTCAAGGCTGACAGTAAGGTTTTTGACCTGAAAAATTCCTAGATTAGAATTATCATTTACTGAATTGGGGAAAGCTATAAGAAAAGTAGTTTTGTGGTGGTGAGATGGGAATGGGGCGGTGGAACCAAGAGTTCATTCATTGAATAAATATGTTACTGAGACTTTTGTGCCAGGCGTCTTGCTTAGCACTGGGAATACACTGATGACTGGACAGAAACAGGCTTTGCTCTCATGAAACGCAAGTAGCACAAAGAGACAACATTTATTGAGTCCTTACTAGGAGACAAGCACCATGCTAAGTACTTTTTATTTAATGAAGCTGACTGTCTGGTAGGAGAGACAGTCTTTAAACAAGTAATTATTCAAATATTTATTTAATTATGAGTGGAAAAGTACAGAGCATATCCCTGTGTATAATTTGGGAAAACTGCTCCCCAGGCTCCTTAGGGAAGGTGATACTGGGCTAGAGTAGAGGAGCAGTATTTTTGAGAATCTGGCCAATATGGAAAGATTTGCTGACATATTCAGATTCGAGACTTTTTTTTTTTTTTTTAGACGGAGTTTTGCTCTTGCCACTCAGGCTGGAGTGCAGTGGCACAATCTCGGCTCACTGCAACCTCCGCCTCCCAGGTTCAAGTGATTTTCCTGCCTCAGCCTCCCATGTAGCTGGGAACACAGGTGCCTGCCCACAGGTCTGGCTAATTTTTTGTATTTTTAGTAGAGATGGGGTTTCATCATGTTGGCCAGCCTGGTCTTGAACTTCTGACATCAGGTGATCCACCCGCCTTGGCCTCCCAAAGTGCAGGGATTACAGGCGTGAGCCACAGCACCCGGCCTGGAGACCACTTATTTTGCAA
The DNA here is from genome assembly GCF_028858775.2 of Pan troglodytes. Lineage (NCBI taxonomy): Eukaryota > Metazoa > Chordata > Mammalia > Primates > Hominidae > Pan > Pan troglodytes. The sequence goes on from NC_072405.2 coordinate 137,711,669, forward strand.
GCATGTTGCCTCCCCTCTTATCTCTGGGAGTGGGGAGGACATGACCTTCAGTGTGAGTCCATGGATTCAATGATCAGAACCTCCATGACAGAAGTTCCAGAGTGGTCTAGAATCTCTGCCCAGGCCATTTCTTGGCATGGCAGGCTATCCTCTCTGCTCCCTGCCTACCTATCCCACTTGGGCCAATCCAACAGGAAACATCTAGACTGCAGAAGACAACGACTTCTCCCTCTGACCACCACACTTCTACGTGAACCCCATTCCTAGGCTCCAACTTACCTCTCCAACCCCATTTAAATGTGTTCCATTGAGCCTCTGATCATGTCTCATCTTGTATGATTCTGAAATTTATCTGATTGCTTGTTTCCCAGCAATACTGCAAACCCCTTGAAGACAGGGATGGGTGCCTTGTTCTGCTTTTGTATCCCCAACAGGCATCACAATGCAAACTGCTCAGGGCTGATAACATTTGAGTGAGAGACTGTGAGCCAAAGACCTTGACATCATTTAAGAGAGGATGTTTGGAAAGAAAATCATCTTTTCAACACACAGAATTCAGCCTGACTCAGGCTAACCAACATGCCTGTGCAGCTAGGAGATATACCAGAGTGTCAGCTTATTAATTTTCAATGGGGGGAAAGAAGACAAAAGGTTCAGGTTGGTCTGAGTTGGTGAGTTTCCTTCCCTGAAGCCAAGTCACAGGGGAACCAAGTCATGATTGGAAACCATTTTATTTTCTCTCTATGAGAAGCTACTTTTGCAGGAATCAGAAAATAATTGAGCTCCTTATGAGGTAGTCTGTTAGAGGACTCATGGTAGCATAAATTGCCATTTATAACTAATGGGGTTATTTCTCCAACCTGGGTAACCTTATGACATTGTCCATGTATTTCAAGGCATCCAAATCTCTCCTTTGCTGGAAACGTAACATCACCCACTAGAGATTACCAGATTAGCCTCTTTAGGCTGCAAAAGATGCCCAGTAAATGATGAACACACAGACATGGTGTTTTTGCTTCACTAGACATAGCCCAAAGGAACTAATTTATGCTTCCCTTTTCTTTTTGGCATATTTTGGGAGGCAATCCACCACCATGTTGATTTCAGACTTAAGAAGGAGAAATTGAGGGCCTGGGTGTTCTAGAAACAAACTTTATCTATATATAATTAAGTTTCAGACAACTAGCTTCAGAGACTACTGGAAATATCTTAGGATTAGCATCAACAAGAAACTTGAGCATTTAGAAACCATGATGATTTCAGACATGCCCACAAGAAATTAAATGTTTCAACACAAAAGGCAGGTGTTGAGTGTGTAGAACTGTTCAGAGTAAATCATTCTATTCTTTCTGCATAGTCCTCTATAATTGAAAAAGTCCTTTCAGAACAATTTCGTAGGGAAAGAAAACTTGCATTTTGTGCATCAGCTTTTGTACTTAGGCTTTTACATGTGTTAACACTTATGTTCCTTGTGATGGCAGATGAAGAAAATGTAGCTGAATGAAGTTGAGTGGGTTGCTTATTGTCAACAAGTCCTGAGAGACAGAGTCAGTAATTGAAATCAGAGCTGGGGGCTCTTGTCCAAGCTTCTCCCACAACCACATTCTGGGGCACTTCGTGGAGAAATGCCACTCAGCAATCTACATTCAGCTCTGCTGTTGCTGTGGTTTTCAAATTGGCTACACATCAAAAAACACATGAGAATCTTGTCAGCCACAGATTTCTAAGCCTCACCTCAGAGGTTCTGATTCTCTGGGTATGGCATGGGCCCCAGAGGTCTAGATTTTTGCATCAAGTAACTATGAATATTCCAGGTCCCTGCCTTCATACAAAGCACCATGAGGTGATAAGTATTACATATTCTTGTTCCTGGTCCTAGGGTTCATATTTAGCTTAATTCTATAAAATAAAAACTTCGGACATTTAACATACCCTAACTCATTTGATAGGGTTGTCCATGAAATTGAGAGACAGTGGAAAACTCATTGATCTTGCTATTTACCATGAGTCGTAGACCTAGTAACTTAGGCTCTCCGAGTTTCAGTGTCTCCATTATTGAAAGCAGGGCCTATAGTAACTACTCTCTAGAGATATGAAATTCAGATACCATAATATGTGTATTAGCTGTAGTAGTAGCCATTTATCAGAGCAGGAGATGAAGGGCACAGGTTCTATAGCCTGACTGCCTAGAGTCATATCCCAAAGCTTTCAGCTACTAACTGTGTGATCTAAGGGAAGTTACTTAACTGCTCTGTGCCTTAGTGTTATCATCTATAAAATAAGAAATAATAATACTAGTACCAACTCAGAGACTATCAGGAGAAATAAATGAATTAATATGTAAAAGGCTTTGGCTGCATCACAGAGAGTTTGGTAAGTTGTGTATTTTCATTAATTTTGTCAGGCCTCTGAGCCCAAGCCAAGCCATCCCATCCCCTGTGACTTGAATACCCAGATGGCCTGAAGTAACTGAAGAATCACAAAAGAAGTGAATATGCCCTGCCCCACCTTAACTGATGACATTCCACCACAAAAGAAGTGAAAATGGCCAGTCCTTGCCTTAAGTGGTGACATTACCTTGTGAAAATCCTTTTCCTGGCTCATCCTGGCTCAAAAAGCACCCCCACTGAGCACCTTGCGACCCCCTACTCCTGCCCGCCAGAGAACAAGCCCCCTTTGACTGTAATTTTCCTTTACCTACCCAAATCCTATAAAACGGCCCCACCCTTATCTCCCTTCGCTGACTCTCTTTTTGGACTCAGCCCGCCTGCACCCAGGTGAAATAAACAGCCATGTTGCTCATACAGAGCCTGTTTGGTGGTCTCTTCACACGGACGCGCATGAAATTTGGTGCCCTGGCTCGGATCGGAGGACCTCCCTTGGGAGATCAATCCCCCTTCCTCCTGTTCTTTGCTCCGTGAGAAACATCCACCTACGACCTCAGGTCCTCAGACCGACCAGCCCAAGAAACATCTCACCAATTTCAAATCCGGTAAGCGGCCTCTTTTTACTGTCTTCTCCAACCTCCCTCACTATCCCTCAACCTCTTTCTCCTTTCAATCTTGGCGCCACACTTCAATGTCTCCCTTAATTTCAATTCCTTTCATTTTCTGGTAGCGACAAAGGAGACACGTTTTATCCGTGGACCCAAAACTCTGGCGCCGGTCACGGACTGGGAAGGCAGCCTTCCCTTGGTGTTTAATCCTTGCAGGGACGCCTCTCTGATTATACACTCACGTTTCAAGGGTGTCAGACCACGCAGGGACGCCTGCCTTGGTCCTTCACCCTTAGCGGCAAGTCCCGCTTTTCTGGGGAAGGGGCAAGTACCCCAACCCCTTCTCTGCTTTTCTGGGGCAGGGGCAAGTACCCCTCAACCCCTTCTCCTTCACCCTTAGCGGCAAGTCCCACTTTCCTGGGGCAGGGGCAAGAACCCCCCAATCGCTTATTTCCGCACCCCGACCTCTTATCTCTGTGTCCCAATCCCTTATTTCCGTGCCCCAACCTCGTATCTCTGCACCCCAATCCCTTATTTCCGTGCCCCAACCTCTTATATCTCTGTGCCCCAATCCCTTATTTCCACACCCCAACCTCTTATCTCTGTGCCCCACCCCTTTTCCCACTTTTCTGGAAGGTAAGAACCCCCGAACCCCTTCCCTCCATTTCTCTACTCTCTCTTTTCTCTAGGCTTGCTTCCTTCACTATAGGCAACCTTCCACCCTCCATTCCTCCTTCTACTCCCTTGGCCTGTGTTCTCAAAAACTTAAAACCTCTTCAACTCACACCTGACCTAAAACCTAAATGCCTTATTTTCTTCTGCAATGCCGCTTGACCCCAATACAAACTCGACAGTAGTTCCAAATAGCCAGAAAATGGCACTTTGAATTTTTCCATCCTGCAAGATCTAAATAATTCTTGTTGTAAAATAGGCAAACAGTCCGAGGTGCCTGACGTCCAGGCATTCTTTTACACATCAGTCCCTTCCTAGTCTCTGTGCCCAGTGCAACTCATCCCAAATCTTCCTTCTTTCCCTCCCGCCTGTCCCCTCAGTCCCAACCCCAAGCGTCGCTGAGTCTTTCTAATCTTCCTTTTCTACAGACCCATCTGACCTCTCACCTCCTCGCCAGGCCGAGCTAGGTCCCAATTCTTCCTCAGCCTCTGCTCCTCCACCCTATAATCTTTTTATCACCTCCCCTCCTCACACCTGGTCGGGCTTACAGTTTCTTTCCGTGACTAGCCCTCCCTCACCTACCCAGCAATTTACTCTTAAAAAGGTGGCTGGAGCTAAAGGCATAGTCAAGGTTAATGCTCCTTTTTCTTTATCCCAAATCAGATAGCGTTTAGCCTCTTTTTCATCAAATATAAAAATCCAGCCCAGTTCATGACTTGTTTGGCAGCAACCCTCAGATACTTTACAGCCCTAGACCCTAAAAGGTCAAAAGGCCATCTTATTCTCAATATACATTTTATTACCCAATCTGCTCCCCACATTAAATAAAACTCCAAAAATTAAATTCCAGCCCTCAAACCCCATGACAGGATTTAATTAACCTCGCCTTCAAGGTGTACAATAATAGAAAAAAGTTGCAATTCCTTGCCTCCACTGTGAGACAAACCCCAGCCACATCTGCAGCACACAAGAACTTCCAAACGCCTGAACCACAGTGGTCAGGCGTTCCTCCAGAACCTCCTCCCCCAGGAGCTTGCTACACATGCCGGAAATCTCGCCACTGGGCCAAGGAATGCCCGCAGCCTGGGATTCCTCCTAAGCCGTGTCCCATCTGTGTGGGACCCCACTGAAAATCGGACTGTTCAACTCACCTGGCAGCCACTCCCAGAGCCCCTGGAACGCTGGCCCAAGGCTCTCTGACTGACTCCTTCCCAGATCTTCTCGGCTTAGCAGCTGAAGACTGACACTGCCCGATTGCCTCGGAAGCCCCCTAGACCATCACGGACGCCGAGCTTCGGGTAACTCTCACAGTGGAGGGTAAGCCCGTCCCCTTCTTAATCAATATGGAGGCTACCCACTCCACATTACCTTCTTTTCAAGGGCCTGTTTCCCTTGCCTCCATAACTGTTGTGGGTATTGATGGCCAGGCTTCTAAACCTCTTAAAACTCCCCAACTCTGGTGCCAACTTAGACAATACTCTTTTAAGCACTCCTTTTTAGTTATCCCCACCTGCCCAGTTCCCTTATTAGGTTGAGATATTTAACTAAATTATCTGCTTCCCTGACTATTCCTGGACTACAGCTATATCTCATTGCCGCCCTTCTTCCCAATCCAAAGCCTCCTTGCGTCCTCCTCTTGTATCCCCCCACCCTAACCCACAAGTATAAGATACCTCTACTCCCTCCTTGGTGACCCCTTACCATCTCATTAAAACCTAATCACACTTACCCCACTCAACGCCAATATCCCATCCCGCAGCACGCTTTAAAAAGATTAAAGCCTGTTATCACTCACCTGCTACAGCATGGCCTTTTAAAACCTATAAACTCTCCTTACAATTCCCCCATTTTACCTGTCCTAAAACCAGACAAGCCTTACAAGTTAGTTCAGGATCTGCGCCTTATCAACCAAATTGTTTTGCCTATCCCCCCTGTGGTGCCCAATCCGTACCCTCTTTTGTCCTCAATACCTTCCTCCACAACTCACTATTCCATACTTGATCTTAAAGATGCTTTTTTCACTATTCCCCTGCACCCCTCGTCCCAGCCTCTCTTTGCTTTCACTTAGACTGACGCTGAGACCCATTAGGCTCAGCAAATTACCTAGGCTGTACTGCTGCAAGACTTCATAGACAGCCCCCATTACTTCAGTCAAGCCCAAATTTTATCCTCATCTGTTACCTATCTCGGCATAATTCTCATAAAAACACATGTGCTCTCCCTGCCAATCGTGTCCGACTGATCTCTCAAACCCAAGCACCTTCTACAAAACAACAACTCCTTTCCTTCCTAGGCATGGTTAACGTGGTCAGAATTCTTACACAACAACCAGGACCACACCGTGTAGCCTTTCTGTCCAAACAACTTGACCTTACTGTTTTAGCCTAGCCCTCATATCTGCATGCAGTGGCTGCCACTGCTTTAATACTTTTAGAGGCCCTCAAAATCACAAACTATGCTCAACTCACTCTCTACAGTTCTCATAACTTCCAAAATCTATTTTCTTCCTCATACCTGACGCATATACTTTCTGCTTCCCAGCTCCTTCAGCTGTACTCACTCTTTGTTGAGTCTCCCACAATTACCGTTGTTCCTGGCCCAGACTTCAGTCCGGCCTCCCACATTATTCCCTGATACCACACCTGACCCCCATGACAGTATCTCTCTGATCCACCTGACATTCATCCCATTTCCCCAAATTTCCTTCTTTCCTGTTCCTCACCCTGATCACGCTTGATTTATTGATGGCGGTTCCACCAGGCCTAATCGCCACACACCAGCAAAGGCAGGTTATACTATAGTACAAGCCAGTAGCCTGCCTCTTAGAACCTCTCGTTTCCTTTCCATCGTGGAAATCTATCCTCAAGGAAATAACTTCTCAGTGTTCCATCTGCTATTCTACTACTCCTCAGGGATTATTCAGGCCCCCTCCCTTCCCTACACATCAAGCTCGAGGATTTGCCCCACCCAGGACTGGCAAATTAGCTTTACTCAACATGCCCTGAGTCAGATAACTAAAATACCTCTTAGTCTAGGTAGATACTTTCACTGGATAGGTAGAGTCCTTTCCTACAGGGTCTGAGAAGGCCACCGCAGTCATTTCTTCCGTTCTGTCAGACATAATTCCTCGGTTAAGCCTTCCCACCTCAATACAGTGTGATAACAGATGAGCCTTTATTAGTCAAATCAGCCAAGCAGTTTTTCAGGCTCTTAGTATTCAGTGAAACCTTTATATCTCTTACGGTCCTCCGTCTTCAAGAAAAGTAGAATGGACTAAAGGTCTTTTAAAAACACACCTCACCAAGCTCAGCCACCAAAAAGGACTGGACAATACTTTTACCACTTTCCCTTCTCAGAATTCAGGCCTGTCCTCGGAATGCTACAGGGTACAGCCCACTTAAGCTCCTGTATAGACGCTCCTTTTTATTAGGCCCCAGTATCATTCCAGACACCAGACCAACTTAGACTGTGCCCCCCAAAAAACTTGTCATCCCTACTATCTTCTGTCTAGTCATACTCCTATTCACTGTTCTCAACTACTCATACATGCCCTGCTCTTGTTTACACTGCCGGTTTACACTGTTTTTCCAAGCCATCACAGCTGATATCTCCTGGTGCTATCCCCAAACTGCCACTCTTAACTCTTGAAGTAAATAAATAATCTTTGCTGGCAGGACTATGCTGAATCTCCTTAGGCACTCTCTAATCGGATATCCTGAGTTGTCCCAATTCTTAGACCTTTTATACCTGTTTTTCTCCTTCTGTTATTCCATTTAGTTTCTCAATTCATCCAAAACCATATTCAGGCCATCACCAATCATTCTATACGACAAACGTTTCCTCTAACATCCCCACAATATCACCCCTTACCACAAGACCTCCCTTCAGCTTAATCTCTCCCACTCTAGGTTCCCACACTGCCCCAATCCTGCTTGAAGCAGCCCTGAGAAACATCGCCCATTCTCTCTCCATATCGCCCCCCAAAAATTTTAGCTACCCCAACACTTCAACACCATTTTGTTTTATTTTTCTTATTAATATAAGAAGGCAGGAATGTCAGGCCTCCGAGCCCAAGCCAAGCCATCCCATCCCCTGTGACTTGCACATATACGCCCAGATGGCCTGAAGTAACTGAAGAATCACAAAAGAAGTGAATATGCCCTGCCCCACCTTAACTGATGACATTCCACCACAAAAGAAGTGAAAATGGCCGGTCCTTGCCTTAAGTGATGACATTACCTTGTGAAAGTCCTTTTCCTGGCTCATCCTGGCTCAAAAACCACCCCCACTGAGCACCTTGTGACCTCCACTCCTGCCCGCCAGAGAACAAACCCCCTTTGACTGTAATTTTCTTTACCTACCCAAATCCTATAAAATGGCCCCAACCTTATCTCCCTTTGCTGACTCTCTTTTCAGACTCAGCCCGCCTGCACCCAGGTGAAATAAACAGCCATGTTGCTCACACAAAGCCTGTTTGGTGGTCTCTTCACACAGACACGTGTGAAAAATTTCAAATAATATTTTATTTTTGCCTTAATTTTGATGTTTGCCCAGGAGTTATTCAGGAGTAAATTGTTTAATTTTAAAGTATTTGTATAGTTTTAAGAGCTCTTCCTGATATTGATTACTATTATTATTGCACTGTGATCCCAGAGTGTGCTTGGTATTATTTCAATTTTTTAATTTATTGAGACTTGCTTTATGATCAAGCATGTAATGGACCTTAGAATACATTTTTTTTTGTGCAGATGAGAAGAATGAATATTCTGTCATTGTTGGGTGAAGTGCTGTGTAGATGTCTATGAGGTCCAATTGGTCAAGTGTTGGGTTTAAATCTAGAGTCTCTTTGTTGGTTTTCTGCCTTGATAATCTGTCTAATACCGTCAGTGGGATGTTGAAGTCTTTTACTATTACTGTTTTCATCCAAAGCAGTGATAAGAGAAAGTTTATAACCCTGAATGCCTTCATCAAAAAGTTAGAAACATCTCAAATTAAAAATCTAACTTTGCACCTAGAGGAATTAGAAAAAAAAAGAACAAACTAATCCCAAAGAAAATAAATCATTAAAATGAAATAGAAGAAAATAATTAAATTAGAGAACTTAAGGAAGTTGAGATGCAAAAATCAATACAAAAAATCAATGAAAGCAAGAGTTTATTCTTTGAAAAATAGACTGCTAGCTAAATTAACAAAAAAAATGAAAGAGAAGATCCTAACGAGCACAATCAGAAACAACAAATGATATTACAGCTGATCCCACAGATATGCAAAAGATCCTCAGAGACTTATGAATTTATGAACAACTCTATGCACACAAATTAGAAAATCTAGAAGAAACAGATAAATTCCTGGAAGCACACAATCTCCCAAGATTGAATCCGGAAGAGATTAAAACCCTGAATAGACTAATATCAACTTCTGAAATTGAATCAGTAATAAAGATCCTAACAACAACAACAACAAAAAAGCTCTGGACCAGATAGATTCACAGCTGAATTCTACCAGGCATACAAAGAACTGATACTGATTCTACTGAAACTATTCCAGAAAATTGAGGAGGAGGGACTATTACCTAACTCATTCTGTGAAGCCAGCATCAGCCTGATACAAAAATCTGGCAAAGACACAACGAAAAAAGAAAACTCCAGGCCAATATTCCTCATGAACATAGATGCAAAAATCCTCAACAAAATATTAGCTAACCAAATCCAGCAACACATCATAAAGTTAATACACCATAATCAAGCAGTCTTTATTCCTGGGATGCAAGGTTCGTTCAACATACACAAACCAATAAATGTGATTCACCACATAAATAGAATTAAAAAGCAAAAAATATATGACCATCTCAATTGACACAGAAAAAGCCTTCAATAAAATTTAACATATTTTATGATGAAAACCCTCAACAGACTAGGCATCAAAAAATATACCTCAAAATAATAAGAGCCATCTATGACAAATCAGCAAACAGTATCATATTAAATGGGCAAAAGGAGGAAGGAATCCCCTTGAGAACAGAAACAAGACAAGAATGTCCACTCTAACCACTCCTATTCAACATAGTACTGGAAGTCCTATCCAGAGCAATCAGGCAGGAGAAAGAAATAAAAGACATTCAAATAAGAAAAAACAATTAAACTCTCTCTTTTTACTGATGATGTGATTCTATACCTAGAAAATTCTAAACACTCTACCAAAAGGCTCCTAGAATTAATAAACAATTTTAATGATGTTTCAGGTTACAAAATCAATGTACAAAAATCAGTAGCATTTCTATACACCAACAATGTCCAGACTGAGAATAAAATCAAAAACACAATCCCACTTATCATAGCCACAAAAAGGATGAAATACCTGAAAATCCAGCTAACAAAGGGAGTAAAAGATCTCCACAAGGAGAACTGCAAAATGCTGCTCAAAGAAATCAGAGATGACACAAATAAATGGAAAACCATTCCATGATCATGAATTGGAAGAATCAATATTGTAAAAATGGCCATACTGCCCAAAGCAATTTACAGATTCAGTGCTATTCCCATCAAATACCAACATCATTCTTCACAGAGCTAGAAAAAACTATTCTAAAATCTGGTTTCTATATAAAACCAAAAAAGACCCTAGCCAAGGCAATCCTAAGCAAAAAGAACAAAGCCAGAGGCACCACATTACCCAACATTTAAACTATACTACAGGGCTATAGTAACCCAAAGAGCATGCTACTGGTACAAAAATAAACACATAGACCAATGGAACAGAACAGAGAGCCCAGATATAAGGCTGCACACCTACAACTATCTTATCTTTGACAAAGCTGACAAAAACAAGCAATTCAGAAAGGACTGACTCTTTAGTAAATGGTGCTGGGATAACTAGCTAGCCATATGCAGAAGATTGAAGCTGGAACCTCACCTTTTACCATATACAAAACGGATCAAAGATTTAAATGTAAAACCTCAAACTATAGAAATTCTAGAAGACAACTTGGAAAATACTCCTCTTGACATCAGCCTTGGCAAAGAATTTTTGACTAAGTTCCCAAAATCAATTGCAACAAAAACAAAAATAGACAAGTGGGACCTAATTAAACTAAAGAGTTTCTGTACAGCAAAAGAAACTATTAATAGAGTAAATACATAACCTACAGGGTAGGAGAAGATATTCAGAAACTATGCATCCAACAAAGGACTAATATCCAGAATCTATAGGAAACTTAAACAAATCAACAAGCAAAAAACAACCCCATTAAAACATAGGCAAAGGACATGAATAGACAGTTCTCAAAAGAAGACATACAAGCAGCCAACAAACATGAAAAAAATTCTCAACATCATTAATTGAAGAAATGCAAATCAAAACCACAATAAAATACCGTCTCTCACCAGTCAGAATGGCTATTACTAAAAAGTCAAAAAATAACAGGTGCTGGTGAGGCTGTGGAGAAAAGTGAATGGTTATACACTTTTGGTGGGAATGTAGATTAGTCCAGCCACTGTGGAAGGCAGTCTGGAGATTTCCCAAAGAACTTGAAACAGAGCTGCCATTTGATCCAGCAATTGCATTACTGCGTATACACCCAAAGAAAAATAAATTATTCTACCAAGAAGACGCATGCACTTTTATGTTTGTCCCTGTGCTAATCACAATAGCAAAGACGTGGAATCCACCCAGGTGGCCATCAATGGTAGAGTGGATGAAGAAAATGTGGTCCATACACACACAATGGAATACTATGCTGTCATAAAAAAAGAATGAAATCATGTCCTTTGCAGCAACATGGATGCAGTTGGAGGCCATAAACCTAAGCAAATTAACGTAGGAACAGAAAACCAAATATCACATGTTCTCACTTATAGTGGGAGGTAAATATTGAGCATACATAGACATAAATATGGGAATAATAGATAGTGTAGACACTAGAAGGGGTAGGGAAGGAGGGAGCATGGGTTGAAAAACTACCTTGTGGTTACCATGCTCACTACCTGGGTGATGGAATCTGTACCCCAAACCTCAGCATCATGCAATATTCCCATGTAACAAACCTGCACACGTATCCTCTGTATCTAAAATAAAAGTTGAAATTAAAAATAAATGTTAACTAATATTTATTGAAGGCACACCGTTTTATTTATTGAGAATATACTAGTATTTATTAAGGGCCCTGTGTCAGGCTATATATATATATATATATATATATTTTTTTTTTTTTTTTCCCCCAACGCCTCTGAGTCAGGTAATATTAGTTTCCTCATTTTACAGATGACAAAAATAAGTCATAGTACCTTGCCCCAGGTCTGACAGCTAGCAAACGGGAGAGCTGGATTCTGAACACAGGCAGGCTCCAGAACTTAAAACTACTATGCAATATTGCATAGTAGTTGCAGAACTTAAATAATAGTACTATTGCATAGTGTTATGCAATAATTCATAGTATAATGCAGAACTGAAAAATGCTGTCACAATATCACTATGTTGTGCTAGTCATTGCACATTCTCATCTCTTCTTCTGGCTGTAAGCTTCTGAATAGGTGGGAATGAGTTGCATTGCATCTCCTGTCTTTGGTACAGTGTCCTGTTCATGATAGAAAATATGCTTAAAAGAACTAGAAAGACAGGGAGGAATGGGATGACACCTGCATTTTGGCAGATGTTTTAAAAATTCTGGAAACCGAAGGAGCAGTTGGCCAGTCACAGGCTGTGTGTGCACATGTGCTTGACCACTCTCTCTATTCCCCTCCAGTCAGAGCTTAAACATCTTTTCATGGAGCTCTGCTGTGGAAAGCCTAGAAATACATTCTACTCTCTCTAAAAGCAACAACTAAAAATACACAAATTAGCAAGGTATGGTTGCGGGCACCTATAATCTCAGCTACTCGGTAGGCTGAGCCAGGAGAATTGCTGGAACCTGGGAGGTGGAAGTTGCAGTGAGCCGAGATCATGCCATTGCACTCCACCCTGGGCGACAACAGCGAGACTCCATCTCCAAAAATAAAACAAAAATTGAGAACATAATCCACAGGAATGAATCTCCAGTGTAAGAATGGTGACACTAATATATCCAGGAGAGGGATCTTAGACTCAGGACAGGTTATATGCAAAAGACAGTTTACAGCCTTAAAGGTTATAGAATACAGCCTGCTACTGAGAAAGCAAAGGCTAGAGACATCCCAAGATGACACAGTGGACGACCAAATGCTCACCACTGTTTTCTGGGGCTCTAACTCCAGGCTGTTGATTCTCAGGAAAGGTTGTTTTTCATACTGCCCTTTCAAATTATAGCACCTTTGCTGCCTCCATCTAAAACTGGCCCTTCCAACATCTCATCAACTTTTACATTCTGATGTCCCTATTTCAGAGAGATTTCTCTGAAACAGAGCCAGCCCTTCCAGTAAGCATATATAACAGAATGGTGATTTCAGAGAGTGGAGCCTGGTGGAAACAAAACCCAGACATGTAAAATTTGACACCTTAACCGACATAAGTGCCCACATTCCCTGCGTTTTCCCACTCTCTGCCTCACCCCACCTTCAACATGCCCATAATTTTATTCTGAGGAAAACCACAACCAGCACTTACCACCAGAGTCCAAATTCCCTGGCAGCAGCCTTGCTTTTAAAAGGGAGACATGAAAAAAATTGTCAAGACCTATGGGGCTTTCTAACACATTAAAAAGGCCCTCAAAAACTGTGTTACACCAAGTATAATATTATCTTTTTCTTTAAGAGATTTCTTAATTGGTTCCATGCAAAAGGTTTGTAGGTAATGGGTTTTAAATAAATAATAATGTTCCACCACCCTGACTGGCCAAGAAAGTAAATGCCTTTTTCCCTGACTTGGGTAAGCACTGGGATGGAAAAAAGGCCTGTGTGAAAATTTTGGCCGCACCGTAAAAAGGCAAGACCTCAATCTGGGGACTCAGATGCAATCAACCATGGTTTAGTTTCAGTAATTTGGTTGCAACAATTATTTGGCAAGCATAGTGCTAGGTATTGGTGGGACGGAGATGACAGACTGTATAACTGAATGCTCAGAATAATTAAGTTAAATTTATTTATTTTATTTTATTTATTTTTTATTTTTATGTTTTTGAGATGGAGTCTTGCTCTGTCACCCAGGCTGTAGTGCAGTGGCTCAATCTCAGCTCTCTGCAAGCTCCGCCTCCCTGGTTCAAGCCATTCTCCTACTTCAGCCTCCCAAGTAGCTGGGACTACAGGCACCCGCCACCACACCCGGCTAATTTTTTGTATTTTTAGTAGAGACGGGGTTTCGCCGTGTTAACCAGGATGGTCTCGATCTCCTGACCTCATGATCCGCCCACCTTGGCCTCCCAAAGTGCTGGGATTACAGGTGTGAGCCACCGTGTCTGGCCATTAAGTTAAATTTATTAATAATTAACAAGTATGTTAATTAATATTGAATAAAGGAAGTTTATTTGGGCTTCAGTCTTTCTGGGCTCCTCACAGTTACAAAAATACAGCATACCCTTCTGGTTCTCAAGGAGTTTCCAATGCAGATCTCTGATCTGGAGTGCCTCTCTTCCTTTTTGCCCCGAAGGTAGTCAGTGAGGCTCTTCAGAAATTTTCTGATTCTCTTCCTTCCAGATACCTCCTTATGCTTTTGAACTCAATTGTTGCCATGGGCTTGATTTGGCCAGTGAAATGTAAGTGAAAGCAATGTTTGTCTCTTCAGGTAGAAGCTGAGAGCCCGTGCTTACTTTTGTTTCATTCTCTCTCTTCCTCTTGTCACTTTCCAAATGGTAGCGGCCCTATCAGCCTGGGTCCTGGCATGAAGAAACACAAAGTAACACTCTCCCAAATTACCCATAACAGACATGGAATAAGGAAGAAATAAATCTTATTATGATCTCAAGTTCTGAGAGCTGTTTGTTACACAGCATAGCATAACCTAGACTAACTGATTTTTACTTCATCTACCCATTTACCATTTACCTAACTCTAATCATCCTTCAGCTCTCTGCTTCATGGTTACTTCACAAGAGCTTCATAAGATGCCAAAAAGTTCATTTCAATAGTTTCCAAAGCTTCCTCAATATAATGCTTATCATGATATTAAGATTGTTAGTTAATTTATTTATAGCCCATGATTGGTTATGAGCTCCTTGAGAGAAGAGTCTAAGCCTCATACACAATCTTATCTTTAGTATATAATGTAGTGCCTGATATAAAGTGCTATGGTTTGAATGTATGTGCCCCTCCAAAATTCATTTTGAAACTTACACAACACTAGTAAAATGTGAGGCCTTTTGAGTATGATTAGGCCATGAGGACTCTGCCCTCATAGATGAGATTAGCAACCTTATAAAAAGACCAGAGGGAACTAGCTAGGCCCTTCTGTCCTAACTCTTCTCTTATGTGAGTACACAGAGTTCATCCTTTTTTGTCCCCTTCCACTGCAATGAGGGCACAGTAAGAAAGCTCTGTCTTGGAAGGAAAGAGTAGCTTTCACCAGACACAGAATACACAGAATATACTGGTGCTCTAATCTTGGACTTCCCAGACCGTATAACTGTGGACAATAAATGCGTACTGTTTATAAATTATCCAGTCTCTGATATTTTAGTATAGCAGCACAGATAACTAAGACAGAAATTGGTACCAAGAAGTGGGGTGTTCCTATAACAAATACCTGAAAAATGTGGAAGTGGCTTGAAATTGGGTAATGTGTAGAGACTGGAAGAGTTTGCAGAATCAGACTAAAGAAATAGCCTGTATTTTCATTAACAGAGTATTAAAGTAATTCTGGCGGGGGCTCAAATGAAAACAGCTGCAGAGAGAACCTAAATTCTCCTAGAGACTAAGTGGTTGTAAACAGAGTGTTCGTGGAGATACAGACAGTGAAGGCCATCTTGATGAGGTCTTAGGTGGAAATGAAGAACAAGGCATTGGAAACCGGAGGAAACGTCATCCTTGTTATAAGTTGGCAGAGAACTTGGCAAATGGTGCCCATGTTCTAATGTTTTGTGAAAGGCAGAAGTTATAAGTGATATACTAGGATATTTGGCAGAAGAAATCTGTGAACAAAGTGTTGAGAGTGCTGCATGACTGTTTATAGGAAAAGACGAGAAGGGAGAAACAACTTAAAGACAGAGATTATAATCAAAAGGGAAGCAGAACTTAAAGCGTTGGACAATTCTCAGCCCAGCCATGTAAAGAATGGAAAGGTACTGTTTTGGAGAGAATAATCCTAAGGGTGAGGCCAAGTGACTCTTTGACAAATAAATTAGCGTACCTAGAAGGAAGCCAGATGCTAGCCCATTAAGACAATGGAAGAATGACACCAAAGTCATTTCAAAGATCTTGGAAGCCACCACTTTCATAACAGGCTCAGAGTGCCAGGGCCCTGAAGGCAGAACAATTTCATAGGTGGTACCTTGAGGCTTCACCACCCAGGACTGCCTCAGGCTTCTGCTCCACTCATTCTGGCCCAACACTCTTTGTCCGTTGCAGCTGTAGATCCTCAAGTGCACCCAGGTGTGGTTCAAACCACTAGTCCGGAGAGCATGAGGTAAACCATGGCAGCATCCATGTGGTGCTAACTGAGCAAATGTTCAGAGTGTGTGAGCTAAGCAGGCATGGCTACCTCCTCCTCGATTTAAAAGGATGCTTATGAGAGCCTTGGGGCGTAGGCAGAGAACTGTCACAGTGGCAGGGCTACCACAGATAGCCCCTACTAGGGCAATGCTTAGTGGGGGCAGGGCCACTCCTGAGACCCCCCAGCCTGTGCAGCCACCAGCATGCAATGCCAGCCTGCAAGAATAACAGGTATGTGACTCCAACCTGTGAAAGCTGCAGCATAAGCCGCGCCTAACAAAGCCACAGGGATGAGGCTGCCCAGAGTTTTGTGGGGACCAACCCATATACCAGTGTGTTAAGAAGTCAGGAATGGAGCCAAATAAAATTATTTTCAGTCCTCCATATTTGAGTGTTATTTGCCTTGTTGGGTTTTGAATGGGAGTGAGACCTATTACTCCTTTCTTCTTTCCTATTTTTTCCCCTTTGGAATGGGAATATCCATCCTATGCCTGTCCCACCACTGCATTTGAAGCACATAACAAAATGTATTCATTCTATCCCAATAATTCCAAAAATCTTAATTCATCTAGCATCAACTTTAACTTATAAATCTAGAGTATCATCTAAGTATCATCTAAATCAGATATGGGGGAGTTCTTCTCCAGCAGAGTCTGCAAAATCTGACAAGATATAGATATCTATATGTCCACATACGTAATTATAACTATCTGTTGAATTCATTCTCTAACCACTTCTATCAAGTCACTGTGCTAAAACTTCTTACTTAATGCTCATTAGTGTTACACACACACACACAAAGACACACACACTTGCTGCTAGATTTTACTCTCTTGGTGGATTTTACTCTCTTGCTGCTAGATAAGGAGTACCTAAGGCAAGATATACCTATCTTAGAGTTTGCACATCATCTGCATTATTGAACGTAAAGTAAAAGCCAAATGAGGGAAAAGAGAAGTTTACTGTTTCATGATCATTGTCTTACCTGAAACAATTAGGAAGTCACCGTTCAGCTTTCCAGGCTATGTAATTGTCATATATCATGAATGGCTGATAAGGGGTTGAATCTGTGAGGTTTTCCCATAGAGGAAAGGGAAATACTGATTCTCACTTTAGCCAACAGCAGTTGTCTCTAACTCACCCAAACTGCTGAGAAGAACTTAAGAACTATTTTACTGTGCTCTTTTTCTTATTTATTTATTTAGAGACAGAGTCACACTCTGTCACCCAGGCTGGAGTGCAGTGGCGATCTCGCCTCACTGCAACCTCTGCCTCCTGGGTTCAGGTGATTCTCCTGTCTCAACCTCCCTAATAGCTGGGATTACAAGCATGCACCACCATGCCCAGCTAATTTTTGTATTTTTAGAAGATATGAGGTTTTGTCATGTCGGCCAGGCTGCTCTCAAACTCCTGGTCTCGTGATCCACCTTCCTCAGCCTCCCAAAGTACTGGAATCACAGGCATGAGCCACCGCACCCAGCCTTTAAGAGCTATTTTATTTCCAATGCAGAATGGAACCTCAACACCATCATGGATGAGTTCCAGATTCATAAGACTTTAGGCCTACAGCGGACATCAGACACAATCTAACTGAGCTCCTTCACTGTAGAGATGTGGGAAAGGAGGCCCAAGATAGGAAAGAGACTTGCCTAAGGCCACACATCTGGTTAATGGAGAACAAGAGACAATACTCATTTCTCCCAACCACCATGCCAGTGGGAGTTCCAGGTCCACCCTGCCTGAGAGCTTCATGACCACCTCCAAGATGGCCCAACGCTGCCCTTCAAAAGGGGTCAGTACCTGGGCAATCTGATGGTGAATTCATTAGAGGTGAAATAAATGCTTATAAAAGGGAAAATGGAGACTTGTAATTCTACCTCTTGATTCTAAGAAATCCTTTCATTGGGTCTAGAGTGTTCATAAATCTCTATAATTTGAAAATTGAACAGCACAGTTTTCTATGAACAAGTGCAAAAACAGGGTCAGAAGTCAGGAAAATTGTAAAGATGGGATGTGACATTGCTGCTTCCCCAATCTTTACCTACAAAACCTCTCCTTGCTCTCTTCCATTCTATCAAATCCTAGTCTCAGACTCTTCATTTACACTAAGATGTAAATGACTGACAGCAAAATGGCCACTTTCAGGGGCATTTGGAGACAAAGGGATGACATTGCGATTATTGACCTATCACACTGGGGATATCAGAGCCAGAGAGAAGACATGGAGTCTGAAAAGAAAAGCTGTTCCCACAACAAAGAATTATCCAGCCCTAAATATCCATAGTGCAGAGGTTGAGATATCCTGCTCTGGGTTACAGAAAGTTGCATAAATTCCTAGCATGAATCATCAGGTGGGCACCTTGAGAGCAATCTGCCATCTCCATAACTTTGTACCTTTGCCTTTTTTTCCAAAAAGAAAGGGTCTAACCAAACCATGCTTATGACCAGCCTCAGCCTCCCATCAACTGGCACCATTGGCATCCTGGCCCTTGTGTGTTTGCACAGTGCCTGCTACACACTTTCACTAAATAACTCTCAACCTTACAATAATTCAGGGAAAGGAGACAGTATTGTTATTCATACCCCACATACAAAGAAACAAAGAAGGAGGCAATTTACCAGGTTTTCACAGGGAGGAAGAGGAAGGGTCAGAATTCCAATCCAGATTGATCCTAGCTCCAGAAACTAAACTATCACACTATCACACTTCAGACAGGAGTGCAGATTATGAAACACTAACTATTTTAAGAAATGTTCAGGGGCGGAGCAACAGCACAGGTGCCATCCAGTGCTGTTTGTGGAGAGGAGGTATTCGGAGGCCACAACGTAGGGCAAGGCATTTCTTCCTAGGCTGGGTATGATAGGTAGAATAATGGCTCCCCTGAAGATGTCCACATCTTAACCCCTGTAACCTGTGACTATTACCTTACACCATGAAAGTGACTTTGCAGATGTGATTGAATTAAGTGCCCTGAGTTGGGGAGATTTTCCTGGATGAATCAGCAGGGCTGCATGGAATCACAAGGGCCCTTATAAGAGGGAGGCAGGAGAGTCAGAGTCAGAGGAGGTGTGAGGATGGAAGCAGAATTTGTAGGGGTATGGGCGAGAAGCCAAGGAATGCAGATGGCCTCTAGAAGCTGGAGAAGCAAAATGGATTCTCTCCCAGAGTCTCATAAGGAGTGCAGTCCTGTGAACACCTTGATCTTAGCCCAGTGAAGCTGATTTCCAGCTTCAGACCTCCAGGACTTTAATGATAATAAATTTGTGTTATTTTCAGCCACCAAGTGTGCAATAATTTGTTATGGAAATCATAGGAAGCTAATATATGAGGATTGCTACATAAAGTATAGAACACACAGTCCAACTTGAACTTCAGATAAACATCAAATAATTTTCTAGTATGAGTATGCTCCATGCAATATTCATGTGTCCTGTATTTTCATTTGCTAAAACTGGTAGCCCTAACCAGCTTCCCCCTCCCACTCAGCCCCTGCATCCCCAAAGCCCTTTTCCAGGTCTGCTCTGTTACAGTGGTATCATTATACCTGCTATTCTGGGGTTAGTCTATGACTCAACCGAGTGAAACTGTTAAGGCCTCAGATAAATAGCTCTGAGGGAAAGTTATTATTCTATATCATTGCCTATCAATTATTTATAGTTTATAATGCAATGCCATTTGTAATGGGTAATATGTTTTTCTATTGTGTTGTAATATCATCCAACTCATCAGAACAACCATTGGGGAGATGGATTGGCTTGGTGCAAATAGCAGTGCCTAGTAACAAGCTGTGTGCATTTTTAAACCTGGAAATCACTGCTCTTTCAGATAAGAGGAAACTCTTCTTTGAATTCAAAGAGAAGGGTCCAAGCCACCTTTTCTGACAAATTGATTTCCTGAGAAGCAGGGCAGGAACTAGGGCAAGGCAAACGTGTTCAGGGTACAAAATGTAAGGAGGCTCTCCATTTCAGGTGCCGACCCTGCACTTGGAGAACGTGAAAATGAGTGCTGCTTTACATCTTGCACCCTGGGAGACTCACTTGCCTCACTCTAGTATCGACTCTGCTAAGAAAACTCACATGAAGCCATCAACAAAAGCCAAAGCTAACCTAGCCTCTTTACATGGCTTATGGGAAACTGAGGCCCAAAAAATGTGGACCAGCCAAGATTCAATTTGCTTAGTGACTTGTGGACTTAATGGTTGCTATTGCAGCATCGGCTGCATCTGCCAACACCTACCTACTGAGTTTCAGCCAGAGGCTTGAGGTTCGCACTGCCCTCCCAGCCCTGGGACCAGGCCCTGTCTCAACTGGATTAAGCAAATCAGTATAATTTCGTATCCCTGATCCCAGTGATTGAACACTTAACTCAGTCCTAAGCCAGTAAATAGGTTGTATGTCCCTGGCCACAGTGGTTAGCTCCAGGATATACATGTGGGGCAGGGTGAAGCTCATGACTTTGATTCACGGAGAGAGAAAATGATTCCTCTTTCCTTTGGAGGGTGTGGAATACAAATAGAAAGTCTGGAACTGCTGCAACCATTTATTACCATGAGAAAAGCCAGAATGGGAATGAAAGCAATCATATAGAAGGGAAAAGGTGAGAGAATCATAAAGGGAAACCAGATTCTTCACCAACTCTCATATAAAGGACCCACTACCTCTGGACTATTCTGTTATATGCACCAATAAATTCAGATTAATATTTAATCCAGTTTGAGTTAAAATATTCTGTTACTTGCACAAAAGAGGTTCCTAACTGGACAATGACCTTAGAAAAGCCAGGTTCTACAGCTACACTGCCCCATAGAACTTTCTGCATTGATGCAACTGTTCTATATCTGTGTGTTCGATACAGTAAGCCACTACCTGCGTGTGGCTATTGAACATTTGAAATGTGGCTAATGTGACTGAGAAATGGACTTTTAAATTTTGTTAATACTAATTCCTTTCAATTTAAACAGCCACACAGACCAGTGGTTACCATATTGGTCCATGCAGCCCTACAAGCTTCTTTTCCTTCATTTCATTTGTTGCCTCCTCCAGAAACCAGCTCCAGATCCTTTCTTTCCTCCAGAGTTGGTTATTCTGATCTTTTCTGTGATCCTATAGCAATTGAGCATTCCTCTAAAATTGTGATTGCCTCTCTTAGAATAATATCTTTTACCGTGTGTATCTCCCACCTTTGGTTGAGGTTTTAAAAGGCAAGGCCCATTCCTGTGTCCAAGCACTGAGCAGAAGCTTGCCATGGTGACTTTTGAATTGGATGAGATAATCTGTGGCCCAAATGTGTACCAGATGTTGAAAGGCTTTGTAGCTTTTAAGAATGTAAGACAATATAAAAATGTTTGCTATCATTATTAGTTATTGTTACTATTTCTGATTGTTAACCTTGATCCACTTCTCAATTTTCTACGGGAGTCTCAGTCACTGCCCTCGAATGACTAGAAATTTGCCCAGCCTTGTGATATCTGTGACCATCAGTGTCAGGCTAACTGGCTTCTTACCCCTCTGCTGCCTTGACTTTCTTTTTCTTTTCTTTCTTTCTTTTTTTTCCTTGAGACGGAGTCTCGCTCTGTCACCAGGCTGGAGTGCAGTGACGTGATCTTGGCTCACTGCAACTTCCGACTCCCCTGTTCCCTGGTTTAAGCAATTCTCCTGCCTCAGCCTCCTGAGTAGCTGGGACTACAGGCACACACCACCACACCCAGCTAATTTTTGTATTTTTAGTAGGCACAGAGTTTCACCATGATGGCCAGGATGGTCTTGATCTCCTGACCTCGTGATCCGCCCACCGCGGCCTCCCAAAGCTGCCTTGACTTTCTAGCTCAAGTGTCCTATTTCCCTAATTATCTGGCTTGGTCCTCTTAGTCTGCCACCTACACACTTGTGGGTGAGAGAGGAGGAGCTGGAAGACAATGCAGAGCTGCAGTTAAGGCCATTGCAATTGCCAGGGTGTGCTATGTGGCTTCAGCATGCTTAGAAGCCAGTATGGTTTGGCTGTGTCCCCACCCAACTCTCATCTTGAACTGTAGTTCTCATAATTCCCACATGTTGTGGGAGGGACCCCGTAAGAGATAATTGAATCTTGAGGCCAGTTTCCCCTATACTGTTTTCATGGTAATGAATAAGTCTCATGAGATCTGCTATTTTTATAAGGAGTTCCCCCTTCCACTTGGCTCTTATTCTCTCTTGCCCACTGCCATGTAAGACATGCCTTTCACCTTCCACCATGACTGTGACGCCTCCCCAGCTCCCAGGTGGAACTGTGAGTCCATGAAACCTCTTTTTCTTTTTATAAATTACCCAGTCTCGGCTTTGTCTTTATTAGCAGCATGAGAACAGGCTAATACAGAAGCCTCCTCCTCGTGATGTGCTTCCTGATCCCAGGCCTTTAAACCAGGGGAATTCATCAAATTCATTAATGTCCTTAACAAATGTTACTGAGTTTCTAAAAAGTATCAAGCGTGTGATGAGGCACTGGGGTTCTGTCAGTGAAAAAGACAAAGTTTCTGTCATACTGAAGGTCACGTTCTAATAGGGGAGACAGAC
Organism: Pan troglodytes; assembly: GCF_028858775.2. Classification (NCBI taxonomy): domain Eukaryota; kingdom Metazoa; phylum Chordata; class Mammalia; order Primates; family Hominidae; genus Pan; species Pan troglodytes. The sequence continues at coordinate 137,734,436 of NC_072405.2, forward strand.
AGAGATAATACACCATATAAATAAATGGTTACAGTAAAGAACAATAGAGTGTGGGAATAGAGGGGAAGCAGGCAGGTAACTGCAGTGGTCCAGAAAAAAGCAATGGTGACAAAGTCCAGAGTGGTGGCAGGTGAGACAATGGAGTGTTAGCAGATTTGAGACCAGGAACTTCTTAAGAGTCCTTTTTCTTTTGCCCTTGGTCTCACTCCTTGATTTATTCCAGCTCTGCCAGATCAGATCTTGTCCTTACATGCCCCCACCCATTCTCAGATACCCTCTGTGCCTTAACAACTAATAACCTGTTGGTTCTTTCTAGGGAATAACTTGTACTCAGCTTCTGGGGTTCCCTAGGCTTTTCCACTGGAATAAAATTTTCTCCTAGCTGAGCCCACTGTCCAATTAAGGATCAGACAAAATTTAGGAGAAGCAAGTCACTTCTGTTTCTGGATCTGTTTCTTCCTGTGCAAAACGAGATGTTGCACAAGATAATCTCTGGTGCCCCTTCCAATTTAATATTTTATAATTATAGCCTAGGTTTTGAAGAATAAAAATATAATAAGAGAAGAGAGAAAGAAAGAGATGAGGAGTGGGGCGGGGGAAGAAAGGGGAGGAAGAGGAGGAGGAGGAAAAGCAGGAGAAAGGGGAAGGGAGAGGGGGAAGGAAGAAAGGGAGGGAGGGAAGAAACCTATTTGTAAGGCCAAGTTAAAAATTCATTGCCACAATAAATACTTCGGTGTGAGGCTGTAGAAATTGGCAAAATGAAAAAATTCTGGCATGTAAACCCACAGGTGAGTCCTAGGCTAAGAGAAGCATCTTCTACCTCCCTCACTTCCTGATCCCCATCCCATTAGCATTTCTGAAATGCCTGGAAAGATGCTCCCTAGCAGGGTAGAGTCAGGAGCCCACTGTCTGTTCCTTTCTCATCTAATCTCAGCATTGGAAAGATGCTCCCTAGCAGGGTGGAGTCAGGAGCCTGCTGTCTGTTCCTTTCTCATTTAATCTGAGCATAATCTGGTGCTTTGGGCTGTGGAGTGGATTTCTCTCTCCAGTCTGTTTCTGCCTGTCCTGTCTTGAGGTGCACTAGGCAGGGATCTCAAGTGTGTCCTTGGCCTGCAGTGGGGACTTGTGCATCTGAAGGAGCAATCAGGCAGGTGGCCTGGGGCAGCCTGCTCCATAACGATGCCCTCATTCCCAGGAGCAAGACTGAATGCCAGTTACTCAAATCCCATTCCTGGCTTTCTGCTTCAGTCATTACTAAGAGTTTTTCATATCTTCTGGTGTTCAGGAAAATATTTCTATTTTCAGGAGAAGCAACTCTGCCTTATACTCGAAAATTAACCAGACATTCTATTATTGCTGAAATTCGTTCCTTGTATTACATTTTATTTAGGCTTTTAAAAATCCCTTATTTATGCAGTTTGAATCAGGGGTATTTTCTGGCTTACAGGTTAGTAGAGAATTACAAAAGATTCAAAATTTCAAAGATTCCCTAAGGGAGAAGTGATCTATTCCAATATGGGCTTATATTCCAGAAAAAAAAAAAAAAGCGTACTCCCAGAAATATTTGTCTGGGAAATGATTGCAAATGAGAAAACTCACTCAGATGTGAGAAATGATACCACCCTGGACTTTCATGCTAGGCCCTAAGAATTATGACATGGATGTAAAGAAGATTGCCACAAGTCGCCAGCTTGCCTGCTCCTTAAGATGCTTGAGGTCCCCAGTGAAAGCTGAGAAACATGAAATTACTTCTGAATGTGCCCACAGACAGGACAGTGTAAATTGTAATGACAGAGAAAAAGACCTGCTGCAGGCCTCCCTCACGCGATCCCAAGTGGGTTTTACAGTCGTGTAGCAGGATAGAGTGAGCCTCATTCTAAGGCTGACGAAGCTGAGGCTCAGTAACCCCAGTTTGATCAACTTGAGTCAGCAAGCTCAAAACTGGTGAAAGCCAGATTTTCTTATTTTTTTTTCTACCCAGGCCTTCTACAACAGGTCTCTACAACTAGTGTCTTTTATGACCCAGTGCTGCTTTCTGATTGGGAACATACCAAGTTCAAGGTCCCCATGTAGTCCTATATAGTATTCACAATACTATATAGTATGCAACTGTTCTATATCTGTGCTGTTCAATACAGTACTATATATAGTATGCACAATACTATATATAGTATGCATAATTTCCATGCAAGGAAAACATTTAATATCTTACAATGCACTTTCACACTTAGCATCCCACTTGACCCTTACAACAACTTCATGGGGTAAATATTTCTTTCCATGTTTATGAATAAAGAAATTGAGGCTCACGTTCTGTTAAAGCCATTGTTATGGCCTTAACCCATTCTATTATGCCTCCAAGAACACACAAAATCTGGTGGCTGTTCTGGGAGCTAACAAACTCTGCTTTAAGTCCTAACTCTGCCATTCTCCATCTTTGTGACCTCAGGCAAAATGAAAATTTTTTCTGCATCTCAGTGTTCACATGCGATAACTAGAGGGAAAGAGTACTTGCCTCATACGGCAGATTCTTCATTCATTCTACAAGCATTTATTCAGCATCTACTACACTCTAAGTTCTGGAGATACAGTAATGAACAAAACAAAAGCCTCAGCCTTTGTGGAGTTATGCTCTACTTATGGAAGGCAGATAAGAAAATATATTGCATTTGAAGGTGATAAATACTAAGAAATATAAAACAGGGAAAGAGAATAGGGAGTATTGGAAGGAGGAGTTCAGTTCAAATCAGAATGACCAGGAAAGACTGCAATTGAGAAAGCAACATGCAGTGAAGACTTCAAAAAGGAGTGAGGGGCCAGGCGCACTGGAGGAGGTTTACTCTTGTAATCCTCGCACTTTGAGAGGCCAAGGCAGGCCAAACACTTGAGCTAAGGTGTTGGAGGCCAGCCTGGGCAACATGGCGAAACCCCATCTCTACAAATACAAAAAAATTAGCTAGGCATGGTGGTGGGCTCCTGTAGTTCCAGCTACTCAGAAGGTGGGGATGGGAGAAACACTTGAGTCCAGGAGGTCAAGGCTGCAGTGAGCTGAGATTGTGTCACTGCACTCCAGCTTGGGCAACAGAGTGAGACCCTGTCTCAAAAAATAAAGGGAGGAGTGGGCGGTGAAAGAGCAAGCTTTGTAGGTATCTGGAAGAAGAGCTTTCTAGGCAAGAGGAAACAGCAAGTTTAGAGGCCCAGAGGCAAGACACTGGGAGGGTGGTGCCTCTGTGTTCCAGGAACAGGGAGGCCATGTGGCTGCACTGGAGTGAGCGAGGGAGAAAGAAGTAGGAGGAAGATCAGTGATGTAACTGATAGTGCGAGGATGGGGCACTAATTACGCAATGCTTTATGGGACCATTACAAGGACTTAGATTGTTTTCTCTAAGAGTAATTGGGAGCCATCGGAGGCTTTTGACGTAGGAGTGCCATGATCTGACTTCAGTTTTACCAGGATCACTCAAGCTGCTATGTTGCGTTAGACCGGAGGGATCGGGTGTGGAAGCCAGTTAGGAAGATGTTAAATGTTCTCTAGGAAAAGAGGATGGTGGTTTGGGCTGCAATGGTAGCCATTGAGATGGAGAAATGGTAGGAATTGGGTTTTATTTTGAAATCGAGCCAACAGGTTTGCTGATGAGTTCTATGTGAGTGGGAGAGAAGGAATGGGACTACGAGTTTCTTGGTCTGAGTAACTGCTTTTCACAAGAATGGGAGTATAGAAGAAGCAGCTCTGCAAGAGTGAGAAAGAACTGAACAATGAATGTATATTTTCTCCAGCTATACAGTGTCCAGCACAGAGTATGTGTTCCATAACAGGTAGATATTACTATTAATAATGTATCTGCTCACCTGGTTAAATATTTCTGCAGACCTTTGCCCTACATCCAAGCACTCTGAGAAAGCACACGGTCAGGCTGTTTTCCACCAGCAAACGGACCACAGAATCTTGGTACCATAGTGGTTTTAAAAGCCCATTGGCTACCCAAAGCCCCTTTGACCCATCAAGCGTGCTCTGGACTCAATACCTTTGCACAGGCTGATCTCCCTCTCCACCCACCCTTCCTTCCTCTCAGCTTCTCCATACAGGAAATGGACAAAGGCACAAACTGGAAGTCAGTGCAGATTCAAGCTTTGGTTTTGTTCAGAGAGTATTCCTTAATGCTCACAGAAAATCTAGCCCAGCTTCTCCTATTACAAAACTGGAAGCTGAGGACTAGAAAGATGAAGTGGCTTGCAGCTTCCCCATCAGTATGACAAGGAAACTGTATTAAATAATTCCCAAGGATTCTTCTAGCTCTCACATGCTTTCAGGTTTTCAATAAACACAAGATACAATACAAAGCGATCAAAATAATGACCAGCTGATTTTGCTTTCCTTCATTACCCTCATCTAAGCCACCAGCAAACTCTGCTAACTCTTCCTCCAAAATAGATCCCACTCTGTCACTCCTTTTTTTTTTTTTTTTTTTTTTTTTTGAGATGGCGTCTTGCTCTGTCACCTAGGCTGGAGTGGAGTGGCGCGATCTCGGCTCACTGCAAGCTCCGCCTCCCGGGTTCACGCCATTCTCCTGCCTCGGCCTCCCGAGTAGCTAGGACTACAGGCACCCACCACCACGCCCAGCTTTTTTTGTATTTTTAGTAGAGATGGGGTTTCACCGTATTAGCCACGATGGTTTTGATCTCCTGACCTCCTGATCCACCCGCCTGAGCCTCCCAAAGTGCTGGGATTACAGGCTTGAGCCACTGCGCCCGGCCACTGTCACTCTCTTTTTATGGCCACCACTATGAGACAAACCACCACCACCTTGAAATGAACAGCCAGAGCAGCCTCTAACTGGCTTCTTTCCCCTCCTTACCCTGGCCCTCCTACTTGCTATATGCATGTGACAGTCTGAACGATCTGTTCAGAATTTGAACCAAATGTATTTACTTCTTTTCCCAAAACCTACCAGTAACTTTCTATCATGTCTTACCTTGGCCAATCAGGCCTTACATGATCTGGCCCCCATTTTTCTCTTTGACCAGATCTTGCACCACTATCCCCTTATCTACAAGCCTCTCTGACCTTCTGCCTGTGCCTTTGATATTCCAGGCTTCCCCTCTCTTTGGCATTCAGGCTCCTAAGAGGGCCACCCCACCCACAGTGATTCCCACCTCTCCATATTCACATCCTTTGTGTAGGCTGGACCTAGTGCTTTGCCTCTAAAGAACAGAATATGACAAAGGTGATGGGATGTCACATCCACGATTAGGTTGCAAAAGACTGTAACTTCCATCTTATTGGCTCTCTCTCTCTCTCTCTCTCCTTCTCACTTTCTCACTCAGATGAAGCAAGTTTCCATGTTGTGAGCTGCCCTGTGAGAAGGTTTACTTGCTAGGAACTAAGAGTGGCCTCCAGCCAACAGCCAACAAGGAAGTGAAGCCCTCAGTCTAACAGCTTGGGAGAAACTGAATTGTGCCATCAATCATGTGAGTGAGCTTGGAAGCTCTTCTATCCCCAGTCCAACCATAACAGGACTACATCCCTGGCCAACACTTTAATGACAGCTTGTGAGAGACCCTGAGACAGAAGACTCAGCTAAGCCAGGCCCAGATTCCTGACCCATAGAAACTGTGAGATAAAAAATATTGCTTTAAACCATGCAATTTTGGAGTAACATATTATACAACAATAGACAACTAAAACACCCTCTTGGAACATTTTCTCTTCTTTTTCTCTCAGCCAGAAATTCTATTTCTACTCAGGTCTTCCAATGGTTGGTTCTGTCATGCAGCCTCTCAGCCCAGATGTCCCCTTCTCAGGCCTTATTCCCTAGCTAACTCTACACTCAGCCCATTACTCTGTTTCATTATGTTTATCCACTTTTAACTGCTGGAAAGATTTTATTTATTTACTGATTTACCTGTCTTCTCTATCGTAATAAAAGCTCCTCAAGAAGAGGAACTTTCTCAGATATGTTCATGGCGGAATCTCAGCTCCTAAAATAGAGCCTGGAACAAAGCCCCCTTCCATAATTACATGTTGAATAAATAAATGAAGAAATTATGAATGAAAAGGAGTTGGGGGTGGGGGAGGAATGGAGATGCTCTACCACATGATTTTTTTAAAGCTCTAGGACATTGGGCCAGGATTTGCTCTCCTGATTTATCCCATTTGTCTGCTTGAGTACATTTAAATTTTGAAGGACCCCAGGTTGTTTGTTTCTTTCAAAGATTACCCCCTAACTTCAATTTTCCTGCTTGAGTTTTCTGCAGATCTCAGCTGAATTTCAGGGTGGCAAAAACCCACATCCTCTTCCGCTGGCTCCACCTTTCTCTTCTCCTCTTCTGCAACCCACCGACTAGTTTCAACACACCTTTCCTTCTAAGTGAAGAGCATTTAAAAGATTGTAAGGCTTATTGAACTCTTACAACACCATATCTTTATTTGTTAAGTACCAATGACTCAAAAATAGAGTAGTCTCTCCTGAAATTCATGTGGTTTTACAAATTACGGAGAAAGTTCTAGGCTCAGTGTGGATTGCCAAGTGGTGAAAATTTGTTATGTATCTTTTGCAAGGCTCTGTTTTCTTCCTTTCTACTGTCATTTTGTCTGTAGCTTGAAGGAATAGAGTGAATTATATCCCCATATTGTCACAGAGAATATAGAATAAAAGATCATCCCATTTTTAAGGGCCCCTCCACTGAAAAACACCCGAGGATTTTGTGTTTGCTTCATTCTTAAATGTGGCCCATAAATGAGAACATTCATACAAATGTCCAACTAATATTTGAAAAGGGGTTTCATTGCTAATTTCATTAGTAATTGGGGATGAAAAATAAAAACAATATTACACATTCCAAAAATTGACTTAGATGTGAAAGATTAGAAATTCCAAGTATGGGCCAGAATGTGGAACAATGAAAACTGTCATACTTCTGGTCAAAGTGTAAACTGGTACAAGTATTTTAGAAAACTATTTGGTATTATCTACTGAAATTTAATATAATCCTATGACCCAGCAGTTCTAGGTATATATCCTCAGAAACGTGTGCACATGTGGACCAAAAGACATGTACAGAAAAGTTTATAGCAGTATTAGTTATGATAGCCCCAATCCAGTAACAACAATAGTTCTAGTTCAACAATAGTAGATGGATAAACATGTTTTGGTATATTTGTACAATGGAATGCTACATAATAATGAAAACAAACTACTACTATATATAACAATATGGATGAATCTCAAAGATACAATGTAGAACAAAAGAAACTAGACACTTGAAAATGCCTACGGTATGATTTGATTTATATGAAATCCAAAAAAAAAAAAAAAAAAACAAGCAAACTTGGCTACCTTTGGGGAGAGGGGAGGGGCTGGATATGGGGTGATATAGGGGCTCCCAGAGTGGTAGCAATGTTCTGTTTCTTTGACCTGGGTTGTGGTCAGTTTGTCATAATTTAATGACTTGTTCATTTAAGATTTGTCCACTTTTCTGTGTATTTGCTATAGTTCAAGTAAACGTTTAAAAATTAAAAAAAATAAAAATAAATAAAAACAAACAAATGAAGACATATATCAGTTCAATACCGAAACATCAATAACATGTCTGGCAAAAGGCAAGAACTATCAAAATGGGTAACAAAGCAAAATCTTCCCTTTGTCATTTTCAAGATACATGCCTATAACACAATGCACAAAATATAGTCAAAGATATTCATCATACAATATTCATATTAGCACAAAATTCATTTAGATCTAAATGTCCAATAAAAGAGGATTGTGAAAGTACTTTACAGTGTATTTCTACAACAGAGTATGATATAGCCAGTAAAACTCGTGTTCTCAAAGACTTAAGTAAAATGCTCCTGGTATCTCGGTAAACGAGATTCATTCAAAGTGAAACATATAACCTCAGCCCTGTTTGTATGTGCTTACACCTTCTAAAGTAATTTTTGTCTTCAGTTGCTCTCTTTTCCTTTCTCCCTTCTTTGTAGCTTCTGTCCTCCCATCCTTTTCATTGTCCTCCAAAGGAAATATCATTCTCAGCAGCCATGATTTCATGAGACAAGATTAGGAGAATGGGTAGAGAAAGACTGGAATGCAAAGGTAGTAAAACTTTAGATAAAATTCTTTCTTATTGGGTGTGGTTTCAGGTTCTCCTCTATTATGGAAATTCTAGATAATGAGCAAAGAAGAAAGCAAATTTAAAAGGAGACCAGATACTCATGGACATAAAGATGGCAGCAATAGAAACTGGGGACTACTAGATGGGGGATGGAGGGAGCTAGAGGGGAAAGAGTTGAAAAACTATTGAGTACCATGCCCAGTACCTGGATGGTGGAATTAGCTGCACTCCAAACCTCAGCATCATGCAATATACCCAAGTTACAAACCTTCACATGTACCTCCTGAATCTAAAATAAAATGTGAGGAAAAAAAGAAGGCCAGAGAAACTCTTCCTTACTATATTTAAAAGAAGCTTAAAATAGGGTAAGAAAGGGTTATGGGAGACTTATAAAGAGGTGAGGATATTTTGGGGTAGGTTGGAGAATCCAGAAGCTATTATATAGATTTTGGGTGTGGAAAGGTAGGAGAGTAATAGAAACAAAGGTTTAGGAAGTTTTACCATGGGTTATGAATTACATTCCACTTAACATTATTTGAAGACCAGAGGTAAAGCGTGTATTTGTCCTAATAATTATCTATGGCTAATTGAGTAGCGATTTTCTGAGTATCCATGAACACACGAAGTCCTAGATTATATTAAGAGCATAAAGTAAGACATTGAGGTCATCAAAAAAGCTTGTCATGAAAAAATCCAGCACTGGTTATTTCTCTACAGTGGAACTAGAATTAATTTATATTTTGTTCTTTATATTTTTCTCAATTTTTCCCAAGCTTTCGTATATAAGAAAGTGCATGACTTATATAGCCAGAAAAATGCACATATAATATATATGATTCAGAAAAAAAGTTCCAATAAACTTACTATTGTCTGTCCCTTCAATTGCTGCTGGAAGGATGTTTGATAGCGAAGCAGAAAAAGAAAGCATGGAGAAAGGGCTCTCTCAGTATATGGGGTGGGGATGGGAGAGGAACAGCCGTGGAACCCCTCCCACCATGGCCTTGGCCTTGTTCACAGGACAGCAGTTTGCCCTAAGTAGTTTTGTAGAAGGCATTAAAAAAATTGCATCAGGCTGGGCACAGTGGCTCACGCCTGTAATCCTAGCACTTTGGGAGGCCGAGGCAGGTGGATCACGAAGTGAGGAGTTTGAGACCAGCCTGGCCAAGATGGTGAAACCTTGTCTCTACTAAAAATACAAAAGTTAGCCGGGCGCGCTGGTGGGCGCCTGTAATCCCAGCTACTTAGGAGGCTGAGGTGGGAGAATCGCTTGAATCTGAGAGGCAGAGGTTGCAGTGAGCTGAGATCATGCCACTGCACTCTAGCTTGGGCAACAGAGCAAGACTCAGTCTCAAAATAATAATAATAATAATAATAATAATAATAATTGCATCAATAAAACAGCAACTTGCCATAGAAATAGTTATGACAGTCTGTTTTATATATAATCAAAAGATATGTACACAGAATTTGATGTGAATGATGTATCCACAGAGAGCCAGTAATTTAAGTGCACCCAGAGATGACTGCCTGCCCTGATTATACTCCTGCAGATGCTGCCAGGGGAGGAGCAGTGTGGTCTGGAAAAAGCATGGACTTGGGTTCTCTGAAGTTAGACAAGCCTAGATTTGAATATCAGTTTTGCCACTTACTGGCTATGTGACTTTAGTCAAGTTACTAATTGTTTTTGTGCCTCCGCTTCTCCAGCTGTAACATGGATTTAATTAAGTCCATATCACCTGGGTGCTAGGCACAATAATTGAGAAATGGGATTATATAATATACATTTAAGCACCTAGTGGAACTCTGAGAAGTAAGAGGTGCCCAATTAGCTTTATCCTTACTGCCATTCCCACTTATAGCTCCCACCCCCCACCACATCTCTTCTGCCCTGCCCCAAAGTTCTCAAAGCAAGGGGGGCTGGGTGGGGATAGGAGGGATTGGGGGCAGGGAAGGAGTCAGGGAGGGAAACTGACTGGAAAGATTATTTTATCATAAAATAATTTTCCTGCCAAGTTCCTCACTTACTCCTGGATTTATTTTTCCTTTTGTGCATAGATAAGGGTGTGTGTTGGTGTATTCCTGTCTGAATTTAGAGGCATTTCTTAAAAAGTCATCCAGCGTCATATTACATTAGTTCTTAAACCCCACATACAAGTAAGCATTCCAGAGTACTCATATGTCTTGGGATGTACCTTTTATCAAACAATCAAGAAATTATAATAAGCAACTCTGATATAATCTTTATGAAGTGCCAGGAACTTGTCTAAATTTTTTACCATACAAAGTAGGCGCCATGACAATCTTCATTTTATGCATGAGGAAATTGAGGCACAGAGAGGCTGAATAACCTGACCAAGATTATTCTTCAGGCCAATGTCAAGTCTGGATTTAAGCTCAGAGCAGAAGTCAAGAAAGTGCAGCTGGTGGGCCAAATACAGCTCATCAGATATTGTATAGAGAAGACTTCTGTAGCCAGCCTTCTCCTCCTCAAGGCCACCTCATCATCACTCCCTTTCTCTGTTACTAATCCTAGTGTTCGGTTTTTATAGCTCTCAGAACCCGATCCTATTTATGCACTGACTTGTGTATCATCGTGTATACATACATACATTGTATATTGTATGACTCGAGTTAAAAATAATTTCTACCTTTTTTTCTCTTTTCCCACACTACACTGATGTAAGTTTTTACTTTTTAAAATAAATATATATTAAATACAGTCCCTGACTCACAATGGTTTGACTTACAATTCTTTGACTTTACAATGGTACAAAAGTGATATGTATTTGGAAGAAACAGTACTTCAAGTACTCATACAGCTATTCTGTTTTTCACTTTCAATACAGCCTTGAAAAAATTGAGATATTCAAAGTTTATTATAAAATAGGCTTTATGTTAAATGATTTTCCCTAGCTATAAGCTAATAGAAGTATTCTGAGTACTCTTAAGGTAGGCTAGGCTAAGCTGTGATGTTCAATAGGTTAGGTGTATTCAGTGTATTTTTGACTTAAAATGATATTTTGAACTTCAAATTAATTTATCAAGACATAGCCCCATCATAAGTTAAAGAATGTCTATAGTTATACAATAAAATTCTCAATGTTTTCTTTTGGCCGTCCAAACCTAAAATATGTACAACCCATTTCTTTACAAAAGAAGTTTGCTGCTCCCTTATCTAGTGTATCTTAATCACTATAAATATTCCCTCTCATTACATGCAGTTTCAAGCACAATCTGCAACCCACAGCAATAAAATTATCAGTTATCAAGCAGGAAGGCATCATCATCATCATCCCTTCCACTGTACAGTCGGTTTGGGGTAACACAAGCAGCATTGTATGCAGGCATGGCCTGCCAATCAGTGACACAAACGCTCTGGGCTCTCAGGGGCTATCAGTAACTAGGATAGGTGCTGAGGCAAATACAGTGGTAGATGACACTACCTTCATCCTGAAGATTTACCATCAAAATATCCCAAAATAGTGCATTAAGAGCTATCCAAGTCTTTAGGTGAACTAAACCTTCAGCCAAAATATTCTCTAGTAGATTATCAAGCCACCTAGTGAGAGAGAGAAATCAGACAAACATAAATTTCTGTGTTTGGGGGGAAATTTGTCACTCACTCTGTGCCTCAATTTCCTCTTCCATACAATGGGGTTGGTGATGACATCTACCTCATGGAGTCATTGTAGGATTTGACTGGGACAATAGATGTCAAGTAGTTAGCACTTTAAGTAGTTGAGACATAAACTCTCAATAAATGTCTAGTATTACCGGTATTGCCCTAGAATTTCTTAGTGGTAGAACAAAGAAAGCCCTCTGTAGAAAGGCTTCAGCAGGGTTATAGTCACCCTGAAATTGCACTAAAATTTTATATTTAAGATGCATTTTTCTGGGGAGAGTTTCTGTAACTTACTTCAGATTCTCTGAGAAATCTGGAACTCAGAAATATTAAGTGCCACAACTCAAAATGATATGAACTAGGGGAGATACATGAAGGCTTTCGGGAGAAAGATGTGCACATCCCCAGACATGTCCCCTCTGATGCATCACAGAAACCTGTCAGTTGGTACTGATCTACCCTCCTCCTCCTCCTTCTCCTAAACACACACACACACACACACACACACACACACACACTTCATCCTACTCTCCAGCATTCAGGGAAGAAAACAGAGGCAAAGGTTGTGAGCTGCATCCTTGCAGTCAACTGCTCTTGGGACTTCTGTAGCCAGTCTTCCTCCCTCAGTGCCCCTCATCATCATTCCCATTCTCTGTCAACTGATCCTAGTGTTCTTTTTTATAGCTTTCAGAAACTGATGCTATTTATGCAGTTACTTGAGTATCATTGCCATCTACTATTTGAATATAGGCTCCATGAAGATAGGAACTTGGTCCGTCTTGCTCATGACTGAATTCTCTGTATTTGGCTCAATAGACATTTGATCAACAAGTAAAAGAGACCCCAAAAATCCCCAGAAAATTTCAATTCAGCTTGCACATGAACAATGAAAGGCAGCTTGAGAATCTTGACTCTACTATGAATGCCAAATAGCCTGCTTAACCAAGGTTGTCCAAATTCAGCTAAGGGATGCATCAGGATGGACACCATGAGTGTTTTGTGTGGAAACAGAGTGAGGGTTTGCCTATCATTAAGCAACTTGTGAGTAACGAGTGTATAACATCCAGGATGTTTTGACATTTGGGCTTCTTACATCTGACTGCTGCCACCTCGGGCCAGTACATAACTTAGGGGTAGGGTAGCTACGCTTATAGACCTGAAATTCTAGTATAATAATAAGACCAAATATCTGAATTAAGACAGTCATAAAAATAATCTTGGGTTTCTTTTATTTATTCATACATTCAACAAATATTCATGGAGCCTTGTTATGACTGGGCACTGGGAACTGAGCTGTGAACAAAACAGATAAATCCTTATACTTGGGATGTTTATATCCAAGTGGAGGACTAATGAGAAATCCTTCTCCTCCCCCAGTCCTATTCTCTAGCGCCCTTCAATATCTGATTTGATCAAATTTACCAAAAATACTTTTTGCACAAGGCCGCACACCCACATGCCCCTCATATATAGACAGTGCATCAAATGTGTTATGGTTGACAGTAGTTGTTCTCAACCAGGGGCCATGTTGCCTTCTCTCTAGAAGACATTTCTCAATGTCTGGAGACACTTTTAGTATCACAAGAAGGGGGATGTGCTAATGGCACCAGTGGGGAATGCTGCCAACCATTCTACAATGCACAGGACAGCTCCTCACAACAAAGAATTATCTGGTCCCAGATTACCTAAGTGCTGAGGTTGAGATGCCCTGGTCTACAGTCGACATCTAATAGCCAGATCCAAGCAGCAGTTATACTTTCCCTGATTTCCTTTAATATAATAATATCCAGCATTAAAGAGCCATTGTAGACATTGGGAGTTTTCCCACTGCTCAGAAGTTTTTAAACACCCTTCCCTCATCTAAGAAACCTTTCACATCCCCAAGGTGGAAACAAGAAACTCACTTTCCCATTCTCCTTTGTAATGCTCCACCTCAGCCACACCAAACACAGTGAGTGAGAGTATCACTGAAAAGTGAGAAGATGAGAGAGCTGATGCTGGGTAGAAACCATTTTTTGGCTAGAGATGGCAGTGATGGCTGGAAGTGGGATTTCTGACATCCTGAGCCCAGAATGTGAGCTGGGGTCTCTGTCCTCAATAGCATCGATGGAGTCTGTACTGGTGCATTCCCATTGTATAGTATGGATGTAATCCTTCTCCATAGAGCCTCCCAGTGTGACTCTCCAGCCATCTTGGAGACGTGAAGCACTAATATTCTTCAAAAAATTCTTTTTTCCCCTAAACCCACTTAATGGGTTCTGTTTGCATTTTTTCATAATAACAAGCAAAAAACTGTTCACAGTCGATAGGAAATCTAAGAAGGATGGACTCACAATTCACCTAGAACTCACTCACTGGCTTACACTAATCATCTTATTTTGGGGTAAAAACCACCTTGGCTACTAACACAGTAAAACACCCTAGTGTGCGCTGCCTGAAAAAGGTATTTCAAAGATAATGTCTTCATCAACAGCAAAAGAAGAAACCTTGTCCTCTGTCTTATCAAATAGCCAATGCCTTCATCCAGCCAGTTTTTCCCCAGCTGTAAATACAACCTATGTGAGTTTCTCTCTATTTTGCAAGCACAGGAAATAGGAATCATAAGCCACCTGTGCTCCTTTCACATCAAATTAAAAGGGAGAGAAAAAGATTGAAAGGAAGCGTGGGAAAACAAAACCTCCATAAAAATTTTAAAGTCAGACTGCCCTTGAGCCAGCTTGAACGTTGGTTTAAGTGGATTATGACGCCAGCTTTCGAGGACATGCTCTACCATGGGAATGGAGAGACGGTGCATGGAAGACGCACCACCTTCATCTTGTATTTGCCACTGTGGGAGAAGACTGACCTGTTAGCCTTTTCTGCTCACCAGTTCATCTTTTGCTGGGAGAGAGAATTCTGAGTGCAGAATTCTTCACATTATCCATGCAGAACTAGGAAAATTCCCCAAAGTTATGGGTCTGTATAGAGTTAGTGTCACAGTAAGAATCCCATTGCCCAAGCAATAGGGTCTAAAATCACGATCTTATTCAAAGTAACAGCGACCACTTACCTCATGCCTCATATGTGCCAGATACTTTTCTTACATTATTTTTAATCTCCATAGCAATTATTTAAGGTAGATAATATCTAGAGATGAGGAAACTGGGGCTCTAGGAGTATGCATGATTTGTCCAAGGTCTCACAGCAATATCTTAGTAGAGTCTGTCTAGAATCAAAGCCAATTTGTCTTTTTGCTCTATCATGATTCATCTCTACTTCACTCTAACTCTATCCTAAAAACCACCTTCCCCATCCACTATATAAATGAATGTTAGCACCACCCTTTCAGTAAAAGGATCTAGACATTCACCATCTCTCTACCATCCTAGCAGCAACTGCAATGCTTGGAAAATAGTTGAGGATTAGTAAGGGCTTGTCAAATGAGACACAGTTTCTTGTTCTGGCCCTGACACGAAACAGGTAATCAAGTAAACGTATATTTTATATATATTCACTTCACTTTCCTAGGCACTAATTTCCTTATCTATAAGACAAGGGTATTGGGCCAAAAGTCTAGTCTTAAAGGTTCCTTTCAAGTCATTTATTGAAAGTTTGTCTGATACTTAATTTTTTACTGAACTTTATATATTCCTTAAATACACACTCAAAGAAACATATACAGGTAAATACAGACCAGCTCTATCTAATGGTGTTAACTGTCACTCAGTATATAGAGACATCTTCTCTCAGAGAAATTGGTCACATGTTCTTTCTTTAGACAACTGCTTATCATGTCCTTTGACTAATCATAAGCCAACAGTAAGAAGTTAAGAGTGCCAAGAAAAGTAACTGTGTTAAGTTGCATTTGTATTTTTCCAAGTATTTACTCTCCCATTCTTTCATATCTATAAGAGGATTATCCATCCCCACCCACTGGCATGTGCGTACTGTGCCTCCATGAGGGGGGTATATCTGTTTTTCTTCACAATGAATTTATCACATTCCTTGCTTTGGCCAATAGAATGTGAGTGGGCATACGATGTGTGCATGTCTGAACAGAAGTCATGAAACAATTGCCTGGTTCTGATTTATCTCCTGCTATTTTTTTTCTTTGGCGTTAAATTGGTATGTGCGAGATAGAGGTTGATCTTTCAACTTTGACCTGGTATTGAGAAGGCACCTGAGGCAAAACCAGAGCTGATCTAGAGTTGACATACACAGTGGACATATAAAATGAATAAAAGATAAAACTTTTAGATTGTAAGCCACTGTAATTTGGAAGATGTTACTGCAGCATAACCTATCAAAGGCTGACTTATAAATAATATTTCAGATACCGTCAATTCTCACTGTTCACAGTAGTTATGTTTTATGAAGTTTCCATGGATACTGAGTTAGCGAACACTGAACTAATGTTCCTAGGTAAAATAGAAGATTAGGTTCCCGTGAGCTCTGGCCAAAACATTTTCATCATCCAAGCAATACATAATCTTGCTTTATGTGTGTTTCTATGTAAAGACACCTTATTCAATATATTTTGTTGATTCATTAAAATTAAACTCATGGCCAGCAGCATTATAGCTCATGCCTAAATGAGGCTTATCTAACATGTATATATTTTCCATAAGACATTTCACAGTCTTCTTGCACTCAAGAACACTACACAGCACTTCAGCACTATGCTGAAATGGGGCCGTTTTAAACAGAAAAATCACCACCAAAAAAATTAGCTGGGAGTGGTGGTGCACACCTGTAGTTCAAGCTACTTGGGAGACTGAGGCAGAAGAATCGTTTGAACCTAGGAGGCAGAGGTCGCAGTGAGACAAGATTGCACCACTGTACTTCAGCCTGGGCAACAGAGTGAGTCTCCATCTCAAGAAAGAAAACAAAACAAAAACAAAACAAAACAAATAAACAAAAAAACACTTCATCAAAAAGCATAAAAATGGGGAAAATGTGGAGCTAAGTAGATTGAAAGGGACACTTGTTACAATGTGAGAGCTGAAATGAGATAGCAGAGGCTCACCTTGTTTACCCTCAGCTAGGACCATGTGTGTCAACTGACTTAGATGTTTTGCCACCCACTCTAAGCATGTCCAAGAATCACTGTAAAAGCACCATGAGTATTGATTTGGGGATTTAAGTATGTTTTAGCAAGTAGGTGAGTTCACAAATATAGAATCCATGAATAATAAAGATCTACTCTACTTACATGTGCCACATCATTTAACCCTCATAACAATCCCAAAAGGTGAGTATTTTTATCACCATTGTAGAGAAAAGTAAGATTCTGACGGTGAAATAATGTGTCCAAAGGTATAACTAATTTGTGATAAAGCAAGAATTTAAAGGTTTTTAAAGTCTTCTAGGTTTGCATGGCTCCAAAATCACAATATGGCTCTTTTCTCTGCCCCATATTGTCTCCCAGTAGAAGGAAAGTTGACATGTGGCACCAAGACTCAACTTCTCTGCCTGGATTTCAGGGCCCTGCTTAATCTGATTGCTCATGGTATTTTCCATCTCCATTCAGTCCATGCTCAACAACACCCTCCTCTTCAGTGAAGAGATTCTTTCCTCCCATTGTGCTCAGCCTCCATTTTTAGTTCTACTTTGACACGGAATATGCTCTTCTGTCACGCATCTGGTCCACATTCTGAAGGCTGGTTGGAGAAGCTTGGAGATTATTTGGTCCAATCTTGATGCTTCCAGCTCAGACCCAGAGAGGGTCAGTGATTTTCCCAATGTTAGTGAGAGTCTGAGTAAGGACTTGAACACGGATTTGCTGACCTTGGGGCAATTATCCCTGGGATTGTTTCACTTTTCCTCCCACCCCAAAAGCAATTACCTTTAACCTTAGAGCAAACAAATGAGGCAGAGGAGGGGCGGGAGTGGCAAAAGCAAATCATTACCACTCAGAGGTGTTTACAAATGATTTCAAAGGGTTTTTAGGAAGGAGACAGAGCTGATGACTTTGTCAGTCAAACGGCCTCCTGTTCTAAAAGAAGCCAACAAACCATTGAAGAATAATAGCAGAGACCTTCTGGTCTTTGAATTCATACAGCACCTTTCACCTCTGAAGCTCAAGGCTCCTTCCAGACGTTATCTCATTCTTCTTCCCAGATCACTAGTAGAGAGTAGTTGCAAGTATTGTACCCATTTTGCTGATAGAAACATTAAGCCTCAAACGCAGTAAGAGATTTGATCAGAATCAGAAAAATCAACAACCTTATTCTGCAGAACCAGGGTTAAAGCTGAGAACTAGAATCAAAACTTAGCCCTTTCAAATCTCGTCCTAAGCCATAGAAGGAATTGTCTAGAAATGAGACTGAAACAAGGGGGAAAAGAGGACTGGCATTTGTTGAAGATGTGTTGTGTCAAATGTCTCATATTAAAGATATCACGGGTCCTTGGTATCCATCCTGTGAAGTAGAAATTGTTATCCTCACTTTATAGACAGAGAAAAGATTTGACCACAGATATTCATAACATCAAAGCCAGCATCATTGATAAAACTGCAGAAAGTGCCTGGTATTTGCAGAAGACTATGCTAGGCCCAATGAGCGTACAGTGAAGCACAAGATGAAGACGTAGCAAGAACTTATTGTGCACCAGGCATCAGAGATCCGAAGATAACTAAGACATGCCCTCCAGGAGTCAACACTCTATTTGAACAGAGAAGAGGAGCATGTGGAGCATATAGAGAATAATCCAGAACCCACTCTCTTGTTGAGTACTTTCCACGTGCCAGGCACTGTGCTCTTCATGCTAGAGATTCAACAGGGAACAAAAACACAGTTCTTGCCTTCGTGTAGCTCACTATGCTTGATTGTCAATGTATTCCAAGGGATGCTGCATACCCAAAGATTCGGGGCAGGCACAGGAGAAAAGGGAGGACTTTGACTTTGTGTGCTTTATCTTAAAACTCATGCAAATTTAACATCCTACTCTATAATATATGGAGGTTCATTTTAACATTACTATATATTTCCTAATAATCAAGTTAAATTGTTTGCCTTTTTTTTCTTTACCAACCTTTCCAAAACAGTTGAGACTTCAGGGTACCATTCACGTTGACTCTGGAGCATAAACGAACTCCTAACAAACTAGACCTATACCATCAGGATGCACAAGCCTGATTTAAAAGTGCTGGCAAATAGGCACAGTCCAATTCTGTCGACACCACTTTGATTCAATATCGTTAGTGTCTACTATGTGCTATTATGCACAGTGTTCAGTGCTGGGGGAAACAAAACAAAACAAAACAAAACAAAAACAACCAAAACCAAAAACTGGGATAATGGAGAAGAAAACTTCAAATTATTTCTATTCAATGAAGTTAGAGCTATGGCCAAAATAGCTAGAGGGGCCAAGAGGGGCCACCCAAACCAGATTAATAAGCTCCAGGTTCCTCTCATATTTGCACATTAAAAGCACACAATAATTGTTTTTGGCTGATAGAGTCACATCAGTTTTGTCTTAATCTTACAAAATATGTGTTCCTTATAAAGCACATAATCACACCCAGCCTTGCAGCTCCACGTGGGGGGCACAAACAGGGTAGGGCTGCTTTCTGGACCCAGGAGTCTAATTAACTCTCTCATCAAGTCAGTCCAGTTGGGCCTCCAGCCTCCTACCCCACCCCCACCTTGGATGTGCCCTTTGGCAGCATTTACAGGAGTGGTCTCCCTCTCATTCCCCAAGCAAAGAAAGTTTCTCACATGGTGATCTATGAATGTGTCTGCTCATGACTTCTCTGGAAGTTAATTCTATTACCTTGTGGGTTGGATTGACAACTGCCAAAGGATTTCCTCATGCCTCTGGGACATGGACCTCCTGGCAGTGACTCTTTCTACACTGCTGCAACCTGACAAATTTAAAAATGAATCATTGGCCAGACGCAGTGGCTCATGCCTGTAATCCCAGCACTTTGGGAGGCCGAGGTGGGCAGATCACGAGGTCAAGAGATCAAGATAATCCTGGCTAACATGGTGAAACCCCATCTCTACTAAAAATATAAAAAATTAGCCGGGTGTGGTGGCAGGCGCCTGTAGTCCCAGCTACTCGGGAGGCTGAGGCAGGAGAATGGCATGAACCCGGAAGGTGGGGCTTGCAGTGAGCCGAGATCATGCCACTGCACTGCAGCCTGGGCAACAGAGCAAGACTCCATCTCAAAAAAAAAAAAGTGCATCATTACATTCTATCTACATCCAAATCCTTTATTTTTCCCTCCTAGTTATGAACTAGCCCAGAAGCCTCAGACTTACTGCACTTTCTATTGTCAGTATATTCAGATTAAACTAACATTTACTGAGAACCCACTGTGTGTCTCTCATGTTTATAAATGTTATTTAATCATATGTCCTGATTAGCCCTGGGAATTAAATAAGTGTTACCATTTTCAAGATGGGTTCTCTGAAGCTTAAAAAAATAAGTTACTAAGCCAAGTCTCCAAATTCCAGTTCTACTACTTTTCCCTCTCAACAGTGTTGCCTAAACCTTTGGATGGATAGATGGATGGATGGATGGAGAAAGAGACAAAGAAAGAAAGAGAAAAGAGAAAGGCATATATATATATTTTTCTTCATTCTGGGGGCCCACCCTGAAACTACTGAATCACAGTCTCTAGAGGTTCTCAGGCAACTAGCCCAGCTGTTTTTGCCAACTGGAATTTATGAGCCACCGCAAGAGACCACATGCAGCTTCATCTAAAACAAATTATTTTTAAGCACGCAGACTGAGCAGTGATATGAGGAGTGCACAGGAGTGCCTACGCCTACTCCTGGTCTCCATGAGTCTCCTTTGCAAAGTCAGGTATTACAAGATTCTAGAACACATATTGCCTGCCACTGATAATTTAGTTGTTCAGCAAACATTCATTTGCTGAGTTGCATGCCAGACACTTTACTAGATGATGGGACAACTAAAGGGAAATGAACAGTTCTGTCTCTATGTAAAAATAATAATGATGATGATGATGAGATGGGACTTCAATTGAGGAAGTGCCATTGGGGAGGTATGTAAAACGTGCTATGGAAAAAAAGCAACAGGAACCCCTTGATAGAAAAAAAAAATGCTGGTGGGGGTAGGGATTTCTGCCTGTGTTCTTCAGAATGGGGTATGGGAAAATCTGGGAGGAAAAGAAATTTAAGTAAGAGCAGAGACTGCAAAATTTGTTGTGTTGACTTTTCCTCATGCTGCTTCCCTTGGCATGGGAAGTCATTAGCTGGATAGGAGAGACTTCACAAGAACTGCAATGAATCAAGATGTGCTGGTTTTGTTTTGACACATGGAATTCTTAGGGATTTGATGTTTTTTTTTCCCAGTCTTCTCCATCAAAGTTGTTTTCAACCAGTCCTGATTGGACCGATTGACTCATCCTCAGATATCATAGTTTTCCCACTACAAAAGCATGGAACTGATGCCAATAAACCCACTCCTTATTCCCAGAGGGCTAGGGTGAGTCCTTGCAGAGGGGAATCGCTAGGGATGGCACCTGGCAGAAATGGACCATCTGTCTTTCCTCCACAATTATGGTCCCTGCCATTGTGAAGGAAACATTTACCTCCTCCTCACCCTCAGGCCCCCTTTTCCTGCACTTAGGGTCTCATTGCCCCTCCCCACCCTCCGACAAGTAGCTGGTGCTTTCTCCTTGACCCCTGACTCACTGTGGGGAGAACTCTGCCTCAAGAAACATCTTTTCATCTCCCTCTCTAGCTCCAACTGTCCCTTTGCCTCCATGGGGAGCTCCTTGCTCTCTCCTTCGATATTTCTCTGAGGGCTCACCCAGACCACTCCACTCCACCTGCCACCAGTGGTCTGAGACTGAACTATAAATCTGGCCATCCTCCTCTCCTGTTTGGTATCTTCCATCCCCTTCCCATGTCTGGCACATGATGATGACCTCAACCCCCAGGTGACTCTTGGACCACATACCATCCATGCCTTTCCCGTTGAGCTACTGTGGAAAGCCCATGCTTGCTTCTAAGTGCTCCATGGTTTGGTTTGGTTTGGTTTTCTGTCATGTCATTCTGTCTGCCTGGGACAGGATTTCTCCCTATCAACACTGAGAGATCTCCTGCTGACCCTGTGCTCAATGATTGTGTCTGCCTTGTCCCTAGCATCCAGATCAACACCTAGCAAATAAACAAGTGCTCAAGAATGTATGTTAAATGAGTGAATAAGCTAGTTAGCAAGAGAGTGAAAGAGAATGAATGAATCCTTGGAGAGCGCAGGCCTTCACTGTGAGGCCTCTAGAAGCCTAAGTGAATGACATACTCCTTCCCCTGGGCTAACAGCATGTGAAATATCCCTCTGCTGTAACCCTTATCACTCTTACGATGTGGAACCTCAGGCTCCCTTCTTGGGCACATAGTCTGTATCACATTTTGTATCAGCAGCACATAATAGCCATGCAATACATAATCAACAATTTAGTTTTACGAATCCATTTGACCATCCACATTCCCCACATCTCCTCACCTCTTTCTACAGCATTTTCTGACTCCTCACTTTTCATTCTATCTCTCTTACCTTCAGAAAATTCCAGACCTGGCTCCTTTACCCTAGTAGTACTGCCTGAAATGCCCTCTCCTGCATCCTTTCCTATGTGTATTTAAAACCTAAACTCCTCACAGCTAACAAAAGACCATCCTCCCAAGCCTCCCAGGCTTTCAAGAACATTCCTCCTGTGGCTCCCAAGTCACACACATGTCTCTTTGACAATAATAATAAAAACAATCATTTTTCAGTACCAGAATGAATCTCAAGTGCTTTATGTATTAATAAATTCAGACATATCTCTTTTTATTGTACTTCTCTTTACTGTGCTTTGCAGAGATATTGCATTTTTTTTTACAAACTGAAGATTTGTGGCAACCCTGCATCTAGGAAATCTATCAGTGCCAATTTTCCAACAGCGTAAGCTTATTTCATTTCACTGTGTCCCATTTTGTTAATTCTTTGGTAAGTTCAAGTTTATTGTTATTATTCTATCTGTTATGGTGATCTGTGATCAGTGATCTTTGATATTACTATTGTAATTGTTTTGGGGTGCCACACACTGCACCCATATCAGACAGTAAACTGGTAAATGTGTGTGTTCTGACTGCTCCACTCCAACCAGCCATGTCCCCCATCTCTCCCCCTCTCCCCTGGCCTTTCTATTCCTTGAGTCAGAAAAAAATATTGAAATTACGTGAATTAATAATCTTACAATGAACTCTAAGTATTCACGTAAAAGAAAGGGTCACAAGTCTTTCATTGTAAATAAAATACTAGAAATGATTCAGTGAGCCGAGATCACACCACTGCACTCCAGCCTGGATGACAGAGTAAGACTCTGTCTAAAAAAAAAAAAAAAAAAAAAAAAAAAAAACTAGAAATGATTAAGCTTAGTGAGTATGGCATGTCAAAAGCTCAGCCTCTTGTGCCAAACAGCCAAGTTGTGAATGCAAAGGCAAAGTTCTTAAAGGAAACTAAAAGTGCTATTCCCACGAACGCATTAATGATAAGAAGCAAAACAATCTTTTTGTGATATGGATAAAGTTTTAGTAGTCTGGATAGATCAAACTAGCCACAACATTCCCTTAAGTCAAAGGCTAATTCAGAGCAAGCCCCTAACTCTATTCAATTCTGTGAAGTTTGAGAAAGATGAGGAAGCTGCAGAAAATGAGTTTGAAGCTAGCAGAGGCTGGTTCATGAAGTTTAAGGAAAGAAGCCATCACCATAACATAAAAGTGAAAGGTGAAGTAGCAAGTGCTGATGGAGAGGCTGCAGTAAGTTAACCAGAAGATCTAGTTAAGATAAGTTATCCAGAAGATCTAGTTAAGATAATTGATAAAAGTAGCTACACTAAGCAACAGAATTTCATTTTAGACCAAGCAGCCTTATATTGCAAGAAGATGCCATCTAGGACTTTCGTAGCTACAGAGGAGAAGTCAATGCCTGGCTTTAAAGCTTCACCAGACAGGGTAACTCTCTTGTTAGGAGCCAATGCAGATGGAGACTTTAGGTTAAAGTCAATGCTCATTTACCATTCTTTTTTTTTTTTTCTTTTTATTATTATACTTTAAGTTTTAGGGTACAAGTGCACAACGTGCAGGTTAGTTACATATGTGTCTATGTGCCATGTTGGTGTGCTGCACCCATTAACTCATCATTTAACATTAGGTATATCTCCTAATGCTATCCCTCCCCCCTCCCCACCCCACAACAGGCCCCGGTGTGTGATGTTCCCCTTCCTGTGTCCATGTGTTCTCATTGTTCGATTCCCACCTATGAGTGAGAACATGTGGTGTTTGGTTTCTTTGGCCTTGCAATAGTTTGCTGAGAATGATGATTTCCAGCTTCATCCATGTCCCTACAAAGGACATGAACTCATCATTTTTTATGGCTGCATGGTATTCCATGGTATATATGTGCCATATTTTCTTAATCCAGTGTATCATTGATGGACATTTGGGTTGGTTCCAAGTCTTTGCTATTGTGAATAGTGCTGCAATAAACATACGTGTGCATGTGTCTTTATAGCGCATGATTTATAATCCTTTGGGTATATACCCAGTAATGGGATTGCTGGGTCAAATGGTATTTCTAGTTCTAGATCATTTACCATTCTTAAATTCTTAGGGCCCTTTAGAATCATGCTAAATCTACTCTGTATGTGTTCCGTAAATAGAACAACAAAGCCTAGGTGACAGCACATCTGATTACAGAATGGTTTGCTGAATATTTTAAGTCCATGCTTGAGACCTGCTGCTGAAAATCAAAGATTCCTTTCAATATAGCTACCCAAGAGTCTTGATAATGCTTTTAGTTATCCAAGAGTTTTGATGAAGATGTGCAAGGAGATTAATGTTATTTTGTGCCTGTGAACACAGCATTCCTGCCATAGCCCATGGATTGAGAAATAATTTGACTTTCAAACCTCATAATTTAAGAAATACAGGTTATAAGGCTACAGTTGCCATAGATAGTGAGTCTTCTGATGAATCTGAGCAAATTAAATTGAAAACTTTCTGGAAAGAATTCAGCATTTTAGAGGTCATTAAGACTATTTGTGATGCATGGGAAGAAGTCAAAATATCAGCATTAATAGGAGTTTAAAAGAAGTGGATTCTAACCCTCATGGATGACTTTGAAAGCTTTAGTGGAGGCAAGAACTGTGGATGTGGTAGAAACAGCAAGATAACCAGAATTAGAAGTGGAGCGTGAAGATGTGACAGAATTGTTACAATCTCGTGATAAAACTTCAGTGGATGAGAAGTTGCTTCTTATGAGCAAAAAAACAAAAAAAAAAAACAAAAAAAAATAGTTTCTTGAGATGGGATCCACTCCCAGTGAAGATGCTGTGAGCACTGTTGAAATGACAACAAAAGATTCACTACAATCAACTTAGTTGATAAAACAGCAGTAGGGCTTGAGAAGATTGACTTCAATTATGAAAGATCTACAATACTATGGGTAAAGTGCTGTTAAACAGCATTGTAAGCTACAAAGAAATCTTTCGTAAAAAGAAGAGTCAATCAATGCACTAAATTTCATTCTTGTCTTATTTTAGGAAATTGTAATAGCTACCCAACCCTCAGCAACCACCACCCTGATCACTCAGCAGCCATCAACATTGAGACAAGACCCTCCACCAGCAAAAACAGATTATGATTTGCTGAAGGCCCAGGTTTATTATTTAGCAATAAAGTTTTTTTGTTTGTTTGTTTGTTTTTGAGATGGAGTCTCGCTCTGTTGCCCAGGCTGGAATGCAGTGGCATGATCTCGGCTCACTGTCACCTCTGCTTCCCATGTTCAAGTGATTCTCCTGTCTCAGCCTCCCTAGTAGCTGGAACTACAGGCGCCCACCACCACAACTGGCTAATTTTTGTATTTTTAGTAGAGACAAAGTTTCACCATATTGGCCAGGCTAGAACTCCTGACTTCTGGTGATCCTCCTGCCTCAGTCTTCCAAAATGCTGGGATTACAGGGATGAGCCACCATGCCCAGCCAGCAATAAAATATTTTTTAATTAGGATGTGTACATTTAAGAATGGGCATGGTGGCTCACACCTGTAATCCCGGCACTTTGGGAGGCCGAGACGGGAGGATCACTTGAGGTCAGGAGTTTGAGATCAGCCTGACCAACATGGTGAAACCCTGCTTCTACTAAAAAAAAAAAAAAAAAGTTTCTAAAAATTAGCTGAGTGTGGTGGCATGCACCTCTGTAATCTCAGCTACTTGGGAGGCCAAGGCAGGAGAATCACTTGAACCTGGAAGGTGGAGGTTGCAGTGAGCCGAGATCGCATCACTGCACTCCAGCCTGTGTGACAGACTGAGACTCAGTCTCAAAAAAATTAAAAAAATAAAATAAGATGTGTACATGCTTTAGACATAATACTATTTCACACACAGTAGACTACAGCAGTGTAAACATAACTTTTATATGCACTGGAAAATCAAAAACTTCACGTGACTTGCTTTATGGCAATATTTGCTTTATTGCAGTGGTCTGTAACCAAACCCACAATATCTCAAGTTATGCTTGTATATACATTTTTATAATCTCCTATACATAATATGGAAGGATAAGAAATTGAGGCACAAACAGGTTAAATATCTGTCTTAAAGCTGGGCAACTGGTAAATGATAGAGCTAGTATTTAAACTTGGCCATTATTCATTCATTTATTCACCGATTCATTTATTCATTAAACAAATAGTTATGGAGTGCCCATGAGGCATTATTTCCAGACTTCAACACTTTGTGGTATTATTCACTTGGCAAACTAAACTATTCTGTTGCTTAGACAAAGTGAAGGCAGACAAAGGAGGAAAACCAGAAGGGATTATAGGCTCTGAATCAAAGAAAGGCAGAAAAATGGAAGAGTGAGAGACAAGTTTCAGTTTCAGGTGAGATACCTGAAAGGGGAAAAATTCCTAGGGAATAGCTTTCCTCCTCCAGGGCTCCAGGTTGAATGAATTCCCTGAACTCAGGAACAAGCGTCAAGACTTGTTTTATTGGTATTTACAAAAATAGGTTTTAAAGGATCAGTGATTTGCAGATTCCAGTTGGATGTGTCACACACACACATCTCTCATTCATCATGTCTAAGAGAGGGGAGAAGGAAAGACACAGTTTTGAAAGCCTAGATATTTTGAAAGGGGTGTTTTGGGATTTCAGTGATTTCTTTTTCCAGCAGCAACTGTATCTTGGACTGTGGTGTATCTCTCTTTCCCATCTCCCAGGCAGGTCAGTTAACCCTTTTGGGCTGTGTTCAATCAGGGTTAGTGCGTAATAAAGATCCTCTGCATTTAGAATTACCTTTTTTTATCTCTAAACCCTCTTCAAGAGGCTGCAAACTCTTCAAAGACAGAAGCTGCTGTATGGATTTTTCACCTGCTTCAGTGCCTAGAGAGGAACAAGGGAGAGAAGGGGAGAGAAAAAGGAGGAAGGAAGAAACAGGCGCAAGGGATATCTACTTGGTACTTCACAAGGTAGTGTTAATGAAATACACTTAAATCAAGAGTTCTGGGTTCAAGTTCCAGTCCTGACGGTGCCTATACATCCTTGGGTCATCACTCAGACTCTCAGAGCCTCAATTTCTTACTCTGAGAAATGGAAATAATAATGCCTACTTCACCAGATCATTAGGAGAATTAAATAAGGTAATGTATTGGGTAACATTTTGTAATTGTGTGCTACTGTGTAAGTTAAAATTGTATGAAGGTTTAATAAAAGGAATTGTTCTTTAAGACTTCAAGGAGTTTCTGTCAGAAGTTGAAACTAGAGGATTTACCAGGATGTTTCTGGCTCTATAGGGGTCATGTCCCTTTCCAAGATGCCTCAGTTGACCAGTAAACACTTTCTTTTCAAGGCTTAATATTAAAATAGTATCAAATTCTGATCTAATCTGGATCAGAAGAGAAAATACTCCAACCTACCATTGTCAACCGCAACACTGGTTGTGTTTAATGGTGATGGAATTCTGTCACTTCCACCAACACTTTTTGAGCATTCGCTGGATGCAGGGCATTCTGGTGTATACTGATAAGAAACAACAACCAAAGATAATTAAGATTGACCTCACCCTCCGAGATGTTTACAGTCTACTTTGCTTCCCTAAGCTTCAGTTTTTCCCTCTGCCAAAACAGAAGCTCGGAAGAGATGTCTCCAAGACACTTTCTACCATGACCTTTTGAATTTCATAACTTTCTAATTCCAGAATTCAAAGAGTGACTGTTTTACCTCCCACTGAATGATTCTTCTGAGAAAAAAGCTCTCTGCTAGCTAAGCTAGCCAAGACACTACACCTGAAGATAATACCTAAACTTCTGTTTGTGTCCCAGGAATCCCAAATTGATGTCACACCAAAACAATGTCATTTATACAATTCATTATATAAGTCACTCAATACATTTGCTTAGTTGATTTTCATTAAAATCCTGCAGGGAGCATTATTACACTCATTTTTCAAAAGAGATAACTGAGTCGTAAAAGGATTAAATTATTTGCCCAGGTCACACGGAAAGAAATTAACGTGGCCACGGCATAAAACCAGATTTTCTGTTTTTAAACATATTTTTTTCGCTGACCTCCACCCTGTAAGAGGTTTTATTACCAAGCGATTGAGAAGCACAGGCTCGGGGACACTGAATTTGACCAAAGAAGCCAATAGAACTATTCCAAAAACCTATGGTTCCCCCTAAAGCATTAGAAAGACTCAGAACGGGTTAAGTTCTCCCTGGCTCATTCCCAACAGACACTAAATTCACCTGTACTTGCTCTGAAATAAATCAGTGTCCCTTTCTGCTGCTGCTGTTGTCTGGAAATAATGCAAATGCAATGGGCCTTTACTGACATTGTGCTTCCCTGGAAGGATACACATAATAAATTATCCCTTAATACTGTTAAAGAGACATTTTCCTCTTACTCAGGAGCTTTTGGGGTTGGACTGGGCTACTCACCCAGCAAGGAGGAGGACATGTGTCTTGTCACTGGCCCGGTTATTCATGTGGCCTCTCATTGCTCCTTGGCTCACTGCATTGCAAGATTCAAGGATGCACTTCCAGGCCTCCACATCAAGTCATAGGACTTGCCGGTAACCTAGATTGGTTTTCTCATTTGTAATTTGAATTTATTTTATGTTATGCATTTGTATGTTTATTTATTCGGATGCTCAGAAGCTGAAGATAACTAGTGCTCCTGGTCCATGCCATTCATCAATTGGAAGAATGCCAAGCTGTTTCCGCTGAGGACAGAAGGCATTGGTCTCCCCTGCAGGAAGCCACTGCTGCTCCTTAATTGTTTGCTAGAGGAAGAATCAAGGGTAAAATTTAAAGTAAATGGCTGGCCGAGTTGCACTAATTCATCAAAGCATGTTTCAAGTCAGTAGTCAGAGCATGCATCAGCCCCCGGCGCCACCAGCTTCTATGAGAGTGGAAAAGCCAGCAGACCTCCGAGCAGATGAAATCATTAGGAGGCATTCAGCAGGGCTTGAAAAGCAAAGAGAGAGGAGGTGGGGATTTCTGTGCATGCTCCCTTTGCCACATGGGAAACACCAGCTGTCTGTGACCTAGTTATCCAAGAAAGGAAACACGGAAGAGAACCCACAAAACTGTTTGCTACATGAGAACCCCATTCTCCAAAGACATGCTGGATGTTGAGAAAACAATTAGCATCTTCTAGTTTGACTCTATTTTTTTTTTTTTTTTTTTTTTTTTTTTTTGCTTAGAGATTTTTCGTAGCAATAAAGACAAGCCCTATTACAGTAGCCTAAGAAAATGGAATTTTTAGGGATAGCCCATGGATAGGAAGTAAAAATCTTGGTTCATGAAAGATGGGAAGTAGGAACTGGAATGTTTTTGGAAAATCTATCAGCATCTCACCTCTTTCTCTTGCTCTCTTTCTCACATTACATGGCCCTTTATTTGTGCAACAATTCATTTTCCTACTTCTCTATGAAGGTCTCTCTTCTTGCTTTTAAGCATGAAGCCACTCATTCATTCAGTAAATATGTATTTAATGCTAACAGGTGCTGGCACTGCCCAAGATGCCAGGGCTACAGCAATTAACAAAACAGACAAAATCCCTGCCCTCGTGAAATGTACACTGTGGTGAGGCAGGCAGAAACTGAACAAGATAAATAAGTAAAAGATACAGTGTGCAAGAGGGCAGTGAGTGCTTGGAAGAAAAGATCAAGGGAGGAGAAGTGAAATGCTGGCAAAGTAGTTGAAATCTTAAATAAAATGGTCATGGGAGACCCCACTGAGAAAGTCATTTCTGAGTGAAACCTGAAGGAAGTAAGAAGTTAGCATTGCAATTGTCTGGGGCAGAGCATGCTGAGGAGAGGGAATAGCAGGTGCAAAGGGCCTGGGGTGGTTCAAGGAGTCAGCAGAGAGGCCATTGAGAAAGGAGGTTAAGCAAGTGAGGGGGATTAGTTAGAGGTGAAGTCATAGACCTAGGGGCACAGATCACAAAGGGTTTTCTAGGTCATAGTGAGGACTTTGGCTTTTACTCTGAGTGAGATCAGAAGATCCCAAAAGGCCACCACAAGATGATATACACATGGTCCACCTAATCCAGTAGTCAGTCCTTATTGCTAACTTGCACACAGTCAAGCTCCCTTAATCTCCAAAAGAGGAGATCCAAGCAACGATACTTCATGAGCAGTCGGCTTCGAGAGTCATCCTGAGTTTTCAAGGCTAACACAAATATCAGTCTAACTACGCAGTCCACCTGTGTAAATATTTGGGGAATAGTGGATGGTTAAGGAAGAGACCTAGTATGAGATAAAGTGTCCAGGCCCTGCACACATTTGGGTCTCACAGAATTAACTGGCAAATGCTAGTAAGAGTATCAGGACCTTAGGAAATAGAGATTCCTTTAGAAAACTCTAATTCCCAGAAAGATTTTCACATAAGACCTTCACACAAAGACAAAATTAGAATGTGTGTTCTCTCACCATCTCCTTCTCCAGAGAGTCCTTAGATGTGGCAGAAGGACCCACAAGAGTTGTCAGAGGCAGTTGTGAGGGGTTGCCAGTCATGTTAGTATTAATAGATATCATGAGAAGTTAGACACGTTTTTGAATAAATTAAAATGAATTAAATATTAACCCAAAATGTCATTATGCTCACTCCCTACCCTCCCACTATGCTTTCCCGACAGAGAAAGAAAGGGTGGCACTGTGGCTGGAATACAGAGCCCACAGGACTTCAGCATGTCCTACACATAAACCTCCTGCTTTTTGTGACCCTTGGTGGAAAAAGTATGAGAGCCACGTATCTTAGAAATAACTGCCTTTCCTCCCTAGATGCCTGCCACAAAAACAGACATGTTCTAGAACTTTCTTCTCCCCAGTTCCAAGAACACTGAACTCATGGTAATGGCCAAACAATGATCTTTTTCTAAGGACAATGTCAGAATGCTTTACTGTGCCATTTTCATAATCAGACGCAAGAAAGTTACCATCTGTAGTTCAGCCATAGCACTTCACATGAAAGAGGAAATGACTATATATTTACATAGCTCTCATGAATATGCATTTTGTAAATGCACAAATATGTACAATTACTTGATAGACTGTTTTGGTTCCTATCTTTCGAATATTTAATACAACTGTAAATGTTTAATTCATATTTACTGAGTTGATTGAACAGTTTCTAAATTATTCCAAGCCTTGCTGGAAACAAGATTGAATGTTTCCAGCATATTTGCACACTAGGATTTGGCCAGGAGAATCCACACTAACTGGTTAAATGATGATTTTCTTAGAAAGCATATTGAATAAGCTGCTGGTGAAATCATCTTGCTGACCACAACATAGAGGGACAGCACCAGATCTAATTCCAACCATGATCTGCAGAGCCTCTCATGACTAGGCCCCCCTGATGCCTCTTTGCACCTCTGTCTGCACTGCCCCTCATTGCTAAGCCACAATCAACCCATGTTCCACTTTCAGTCCTCTGCACCAGCTGCTCCATGTGTCCAGAATGCTCTTCACATAGACATCAAGCCTTTGCTCTAATGTCACCTTTTCAATGAGGTCTATCTTAACCTCTGCATTTGAAATTGCAATCCCATCATCCCCCAGAACTCCTGATATCCCCTACACTCCCTTATACTTTTTTGTCTATAGCAACCACCCTTCACCACTTTATAACATTTATGCTTTGTAGTCTGTCTGTGTCCACTCACTAGAATACAAATATCACAAAAGCAGGAATCCACTTTTTTTTTCATTGAAAAACTCCAAATCCTAGAAGGAAGCTGGCATTTAATATGTGCTCAATAGACATTAGAGGAAGAAAGGAAGGAAGGAAGGAAAGAAGGGAGGGAGGGAGGGAGGGAGGAAGGAAGGAAGGAAGGAAGGAAGAAAGGAAGGAAAGAAGGGAGGGAGGAAGGAAGGAAGGAAGGAAGAAAGGAAGGAAAGAAGGGAAGTCAAGAGACCTGGGCTCAAATCCAGCATGGGAATAAGTAGGGAGGAAGGAAGGGAAGTCAAGAGACCTGGGATCAAATCCAGCTTGGGAATGAGGCAAGACCAGAGCAGAGGAGATTGTCCTTGAGCTCAGATGACGCCCATCTGGCCAACTCTCCACAAAGCTGGGTCACACTGTTTAGAGGACAGTTCTTGGCAGTAGTAGTAGTGCTGGTGGGGAGGGCTTTGTCATTATATTGTGTGCGTGTGGTGTGGGACTCTTCCTTAGTTCAGCTAAAGACAAGCTCCCTGTCACAAGGCCATGAAAGATTAGGCTCGCAGACAATTTGAAGGGTGAGAATAATGGGATTTATTGAGCAAAAGGAAAAATGGGGGCAGAACAGGGACGCAGCAGAGCCAGAGTCTTCCTAGTATGTGCTTCCTGCTTCACAATTGAATCCCAGCTACCACCCAGGAATAGGAAGGGCCAGGCTCTTCCCCACTGCAAATGGTGAGAACCTCTGTGGCTCCACCCCAGTGTGCACTCCTCCCAGTATGCAGGCTGGTTGGAGTTTCTCTGTGGAGCCTTTCCCATCTGGCTGTCTCACATGCAAAATGGGATTATTTGAATCTCCTTCTGAGAGTAATCTGAAAGTTAAATGAGGTAAAGCAAGTGAAAACATGCTCATGTATTAGGTCTAGGGAGGAAGCAAAAAGGAAGTAGAAGGATTCTCCTGAGTAGGGGATAATTCTTTTAGGGAGATGCTTACCCCAGAATTATTAATATTCAAGCAAAAGCCAGGAGTGACTATAAAACACAGCTCATCATTGCAGACCAAAGACAAAGCACCTCAAAATATGTCTACTACAGTAGGCATAGTTTGCAGAAAAAAATTAGAGAAAACTACATCTCCTTGGAGTAAAGTGCCACAGGTATCCAATAACAGAAAATAGAAAAAGACATCATTGCAAACATAGGAAAATAGTAGATGAAGATGCAAGATCCTAAAATGTGTATTTTGGGCAGTTTGTGACAGATCAAGTCACATTTATGACAGAGTGAGAATTAACCCAAAGCAAAATCAAGATATCATTTAAATGTAAAACGGAATGATAGACACAATTGAATAGGACAAGGAGACAATGTGAAAATAACAGAGAGGCAAAGGACAAAGAATAAAAATTAAAAGAAGGGGACTCACTCCAGAACCGAAATAAGATACCCCACTAATTCTCCTGTCTGCAGACATCACCAATATTCTGGTAAATAAAATTAATGATAATTACCAGAATGACACTATAGTTATCAATGAAGAGTGTTTGTAGCTTGTCATACGTGTGTGTGAATGTTCAAGGGGATGTTTAGTAAACTGTAAATAGTGTGGGTTCAGTTCTGCTCTGCTAATCCTATATGCCATAATTACAAGGTCTCAAATAAGTGCAAACCCTTCAATTATCAGGAAGAGACATCTGAGCCAAGTGGAACCAACTGACAGTAGCAATCAAAATTCTATTGCCCACAAGGGTGTGGGGGAAAGAAGTACTTTCAAAACTTTAGTGGCATTATAAACTGGCTAAAAATATATATACTTCTGGAAGGTAATTTTGCATACTTGCATATGCAAACATTCCTGTAAAAATGTGCCTAAAATTTATTCCTCTACTCTTCTCCATCCACCTCTGTAATACAACTTCTGGGAGTTCAGTCTACAGAAATAATACAAAGATCCTGGGAAAACAATGTTATTTTGCTCATAGGTGTTTATGACCACATAATGTTTTATGGTAAAAAATAAAACACAACATACATAATTATTGTGGGTATAGTTTAGGATTTCAAGATGCTTTTTTTCATTTTTATTAAACTTGGTGTGTAGACATATAATTTACATAGAGTTTTATACATTTTAAAAACGTAAATTTTTAGAAATGTATACAGTCATGTAACCATTGTCATCAAGGTATGTAACACTTGCCTGGAGTCCCAGCTACTGGGAAGAGTGAGGCAGGAGGAGCACGTGAGCCCGGGAGTTCCAGGCTGCAGTGCACTGTAATCATGCCTGTGAATAGCCACTGCACTCCAGCCTGGACAACATAATGAGACTTTATCTCTAAATTATTTTTTAATTTAAGAAAAGATATATAAAACTTGCATCATCTCGAAATTTCCTTCAAATAGTCAATACTCACTTCCTGCCCCAGGGAATCCGCTGGTATAGTTATTTTCCTATGGTTTTGCATTTTCTAGGTCATTATATAAATGAAATCTACAGTACACAAACTTTTGTGTATGCCTTTTTTCACCTAGCATGATGCATCTGAGATTTATCCATGTTGTTATTGGGTAATATTCTACTGTATGGATGCAACAAAATTTGTTTATCTATTAACGATTCATTTTATTTTGATATAATTATTGATTGTCAGTGCATAATTATTAGTTATCTAAATTATAGATTTGAAAGATAGTACTGAGAGGTCTTGTATACCCTTCACCAAGGTTCCTTCTATGGTTCCACCTTATACAACTATCATACAATATCAAAATCAGGAATTGACAGAGGTACAGTGTGTGGGGTGGGGGGACAGGCATGGGCATGCACAAATTTGCATGGGTGTGCATGTGTAGTGCTATGTCATTTTATCACTTGTGTAGATTTCTGTAAGTGCTTCTGCAAGATACAGAAGTATTACCTCCCACAAAGATTATTATGCTACTCCTTTACAGTTACACACCCCCATGCTTATTTCCGTTTGCTTTCTCCCAACAATAATGTAATTATTTTAGACATTCCCTGCTTTGATATACTTTTTTAACCCCATTAGACAGTGTTATATTTTTTTTCTTCAATCATCAAACATGATCTAGAAATATCAAGAGAAGAAAGTCTTCAGTATTTGCTGGTATTTTTACTCTTTCTGTTGTTCTTCCTTCCTTCCTGATGACCCAAGACTTCTTTTGTCATTTACTTTCTTTTTAGAGGAATTCTTTCTGAGCACCTCCCTTGCTAGCAACATATTCCCTTAGTTTTACTTCATCAGAGAATATCTTTATTACACCTTCATCCTAGAAGAATATTGTCTCTGGATATAGACTAATTTTGGAAAGACATAGTTCTTGTCTTTCAGCACTTAAAAACTATGCCATTTTCTTTTGGCCTCCATGGTTTCTGATGAGAAGTGTGTTGTCATTTGTATAGTTTTTTCTCTGTAAATAAAATGTTGTTTCTAATTCACTGATTTCTAGAATTTTTGTCTTTAGTTTTTAAATGTTTTGCTATGGTGTGTCTTGGCCATCTCTTATATTTTCTACTATTGTACTTTGGATTTCTTTGGGCTTATCGTGTTCAGATTTCTTGGGTTTATCATGTTTGAGTTTCACTCAGTATCTTGAATCTGTAGGTTTATGTGTTTTGTCAAATTTAAGAAATACAGCAATTATTTCTTTAAAGACATTTTAGCTATGCCTTCTTTCTCTTCTTCTGGGAATTCAACAATATTAATATTCAGTCTTTTGTATTAGTCCCAAAGCTCTCTGAGGCTCTGTTCAATTCTTTTCCAATTTTTTTTTTCTGTTATTCAGATTTGAAAATTCTCCATTATTTTGTCTTCTGTTTCACTGATATTTTTTACTGTGTCCTTCCACTTTGTTATTGAGACCATCTAATGAGTAGTTTATTTCAGTTTATTGTATTTTTCAGCTCTAAAATTTTTATTCAGTTCTTTATATCTTCTTTGCCAATACTTTCTACTTTTTTCTCCTTTTTTCCAAACATGTTCATAATTTCTCACTGAAGCATTTTTGTAATGGCTGCTTTAAAATCATTGCCAGACAATTCTAGAATCTCTGTCATCAAGGTAATGGTGTTCTTTAATTATATTTTCTTATTCAAAATTTCTGATTTCTTATATAATAAGTGATTTTTTAATGGAATCCTAGACATTTGGATTATGAAACTCTAGATTTCCTTTAAAGTCCTTGTTTTAGAGGGCTTCCTCTGATACCAAGCCAGAGGGAAAAGAATGGCACTATGTTGACACTATCAGGGGAAGGTGGATGTCCAGATACCCCACTATGTCCAGATACCCCACTCAGCCTCCGTTGAGACTCAGAAAGGGGGAGGATTCCTCTTGACTGCTGGGCGGAAGTGGGAATTCAGGCACCTGCCAGGCCTCTGCTGGTACCACTCTGGCTGGTAGTGGGGTGGATGGTGGTAGGGAGGTGAGGGGTGTGGGGGAGTTGGACTCCCTGCTGACCATCGAGGATGAAATTCTCAAGGTCCTACTTTACCTTTTCTGATGCCACCCAGGCAAGGGGGTTGGGCACCTCCTTACATCTTGGTGAGGGTGAAAGTCAAAGCTTCCTGCACAGCCCTGGCTGAGAAGATGGAATGGGCTACTGTTTTTACAATGGTGTTTGGTAGTTGATGTCTGAAAGTTTTTTTTCTTGCTAGGCTGCCCTTTCCTGGTCCTCTGGCTGTGAGCAATCTTGTCTTGGGACTCTTTTCACTTGCATTCATTGACACTTCCAGGTTGCCAACTCCTCAAGAGTTATCCCAGTCCTGGGATAGATGAGACCAAAAGAAAACCCAGGAATCCCACTCTCATGTCATACTCTGAGTCCTGAGGCCTCCAACAAGTTGCCTTCTTTTCTCCACCTTTCAATGTCTTCTCGTGCTTATATTATACATAATATCCAAAGTTTTTAGCTTTACTTATCCAAAAGAATGGGAAAAAATATCCATCCATTACATTTCAAAAGATGTTTATAAGACGATGTTGGAGCACAGAAAAAGAAAGTTATAATATTAAGGGGAAAAAAATGATATAAAATGTTCTGCATACTACATGCAAAATCGCATCTCTACTAAAAATACAAATAATTAGCTGGGCATGGTGGTGCACGTCTGTAATCCTAGCTACTCAGGAGGCTAAGAGATGAGAATTGCTTGAACCTGGGAGGTAGAGGTTGCAGTGAGCCAAGATAATGCCACTGCACTCCAGCCTGGGTGACAGACACATGGTCTAAAAAAAAATAAAAAAATAAAAAAATAAAAAAAAAATCTGCAAACTGTGGTTACTACTATGCATGTATTTTTTAAATCACAGATATGCAAGAAAAAACACTGAAAGAAAATATGACAGATGTTAATATGCACTGAGTTAGTGAAGCAGAAAGAGGGATAAAGCAATTCTCTTCTATTTCAGTGTTCTGTATGATAGCAAGATTACATTAAACATAGAAATTAGATTAACAAAAAGTATTCAGCCACTCAGACAAGAAAAGCTCTTAAAAATGAGACCTGCAAAGAGATCCATTTCAGGATGGCTATTCTGCTCATTCATAAAACTACATTGTAAACTTCACAGTTTATGAAGTATATAAAGGACAGGCATTGGGGTTGCTTTGTTGAACAAATCAAGCAGATATTTGAATGAGAAGAGTAATATAGTCAGTAGAAAAAAAGTGCAAGAAATAAGTAGAGAAAGAAGGGATATTTTCTGCTGAAGCATGTATTCTCTGGCACAAGCCCACAATAAATTGAAATCGACACCAACAGTTGGCTCAAAAATAATCAACTACAAATATGCTCAACACATAAGCATTCTCTTGGACAGAACAACAAAGCATGGTCTGCATTGTTCCTAACAGCTCTTTAGAAGTCACCAGATGCAGTTTAAGCTACAATAACATAGTGAGGTACAAGTTAATTACATAGTTACCAGAAAGTCACAGACTTTTTTTTTTCAGTAATAATGTAGTAAATAAATACATGCTCACTCCATGGGAAATGGTGGCAATTATTAAGAGCACATATGCACACCATCATATTGCTTACTGATAACTGTGCAGTTAACCAATGGCAGTGTGCTAAAATGGATATTTGTGTTTCCCTGAGTTTTGCATGCTACGTGCGATGCATGTGAAAACCAAGCATAGGGAATTTCAAGTATGAACTTCAGCGTGTGAGTGTTGTTTGTGGTCCAATCTCCGTCCCCAAACATCCCCAGAATAAGGCTTCTGCTTTTTAACAATGTATATCTATTTTAACCAATTGTCTAGCGTATAATTAATGCTCTATAAACTCTTTGTTAAATGCATTCACAGAAGGTGACAAAAGATTTTTGTGACATGAGTAAACCAAAAGGAACAAATAAACTTGAATTACTTTATGTTTGTGTTGGTGTTTCAGAAAAGAGCTTTGGCTTTGAATTCAGAAGTTCCTAATCTGAATACCAGGTCTACCAATTATTAATTAAGGAATATCAAATGAATTACTTGCAGTATTTGAATTTCAGATTTCTCAATTATAACAAGGATGTAAAGAGGTTTATTATGTGGCTCAAATAAGAAAATGCATGTGAAAACACTTGTAAACCAAACAAGTACTATCCACACAGGAAACAATGTTATTATGGGGCTACTATTTAAACAGTAGCAAATTCAGGCCTATCTTCAAAGAATTATACGTTATCTAAGGACCTCTCACTGATAGTAAGAAAGAGGTGGTAAGAGAGTCAGCACAATTATTAGTCATAAGGGCAAGGGAATGGCCTAAGAGGAATCCATAATGAGTGATCTGCAGTGTAAATAATCCACAAATTTTCGACACAAAGGCTCAAATCTAGAACCAAATCTATGGCAGGAAGTTTCTAAAAATATAAATGCTGTGGGATTTTTGTGAAGTTACGTGCCCCTATGACATATAAATGAGCTCAAATAATTTATTTTTCTCATTTCAATTGACTCATTTGGCAAGAATAACGCACTCTCCAGTAATAAGGATAGAGGAAGGATAAACAACTGTGGAAATTTATTGCCTCCAAACCAAAACTGTGCATCTCTCCAAAGCTCTGCTTTGTACTATCAGAAATAACTCTGGTTCTTAGGTTAATGGTGTTCAGGAAAAAGACATCACATGTAGAACAGCTTTTACAAGCTAGAAAAGAAGTCAACAACTAGATTTTTCTTATTTATTATAATTCATCAATAGAATAAAACCTTTCTATTCAATATGAATGGATTCAAAGTTGGTTGTTTAATTGGAAAATTTGTTGCAATGCGTTAACATCTATTTAGCTGAAAAATATGTAAATGTTTATGTCATCACAAATCTTTTATTTTAAGGCTCATATCTTCTCTTTGATGATGGTTTGGTCATTGACATTCAAATCATGTTTCTTCTGTAAGCCATAACTCCTGGTTTTTCACTGGAGGGGAGTGATAAGTTAAAACACTTGGAAAGAAATCTGACTAAGACCCCAGTAGATTCCTATGACGTTTTCCTCGAACTTTTACAGTTTTCTTCCTCACACCTAATTCAATATTAATTTTGTTAGTAAGTTGTCTTTATCAAGCCTGTGCAGAGCATTTATCTTATACTTCATCGACTCTCCTTTTGCACTCATATTTCATCAGTTTGTATAATAATTAAGTGCTATAACTACAAGATATAGTACAGCTGAGACAAACAAATGTATGTACAAATAAAACCAAAATACAGAATAAGTCCTGGGTCCCTACTTTTCCTTTTCTGATAAACACAGACATTCAGAAAAAGAAGAGAGCATTTCTTAAACCAAGGTAAACTGAATCGAATTTTTAAAGTTCTTTCCATTTCCACTACCCTCTGCAAAAATGTTTGCTATATGCTTATTGTCACCATCAAAGATGAAGTCACCCTCTCTCTCCCCTGAAAAATACAGAATTTTATTTTGTTTACCTGAAAGCTGTGTGATATGACTTTGAATTGAAAGTATTTATTGTCTATAATAAGATATGTGTTACATTGGTAGCCAGTCTTTTTGTAAGTAAACTTTTCTTATTTTAAAACAGCTTCATATTTGCAGAAAAATCTCAACAACAGTACAGAATTCTCATATACCCCACATCAGGTTTCCCTTATAGTTAACAGTTGCTGGCTTTTTGCTGTAACTGTAAAGCATTTAATCTGGAACAAAATAATCTCCCATTTTATAGAAGTCATCAAAATGTACACTCTTTCTTTTGTAAAGTTATTATGCCATTTCTGTTCCTCACTGCCAATCCAAAACTACAGCTACCAAAGGCACGTACACTTTTATTGTGTTGACCACCCAGCAACCCTTCCTTCAAATGGCACACAAGCACCTAATTTCCAGTTTGGGGAACAACCCCGCCCCAACTCACAGTTTTTGGCATTCAGGTGGGGTGATTCCAGGGGTAGACATGGGGCTCAGGCCTGGCCAATCAGAGCACCCCTCACTCCAGCCACAGTAATCAACAAGTGGCTGGAGGAGATTGTTGCCACCTTGTGGGAGTAGCCTTGGATTATCTCAGTTTACACCTATTGTCCTGAGAGGATCATTAATGGATTTTCCTTTCACCTTCAAAAGCCAAAAATGATACAGTCCCTCCAGTGAAAGTCCTGAGCTATTCTATGCATGACTTTAGCTGCCTCCGTAATTATATGAACCAATAAATACCATAGAAGAAGGGGGAGAATATTGGCTTAAAGTCATTTGACAAGCAAAGAGTGTCACTTGCCCTGTTCCTCATCACAAGTTCATGGTTGCAATCACCAAATCTTTCTATTTGGCCACTTAAAGTTCATACATGCATAATCTGCACTGGCAATACTGGAACATTTCCTTAGAAGAAGCACATGCAAAGACCTGGAAGCAAGAGAGGGGAGAATATGTTTCCAAAATGAAAGGGAGATCAAGAAGGAGAGAGATCAAGTGCAGAGGGAGGTGAGTGTGGGAGGGAAGATATCAGGTAGGGAGGGTAAGCAGGGGGCCATGTTTCGCAGGCTGCGTAGAAGCTTGTGTGTTATTCTAAGGACAATAAGGAACCAGGAAAGGATTCAAGCCAGAAGGAGGGTCAAGACCATGTGCTCATTTTGGAACAGTCTCTCTGAATGCTTAGAGAGAATGAAAGGCAGATCTGAAGACAGGAAGCTGCCTCAGGAAGCAATGATCTTGAGTTGGGGCTATGATAGTGGCAAGGGTAAGAAATGTATGTATTAAAGATATAGCCATTCTCACAGGTCGAGTTTGGAGTCTCATTAATGGAAATTCCTGTCTAACCCTGGTCTCCTTTCCCTTTGCAGACCAAACCATTAGGGCCCAGAATACAGCCCTGCACAAATAAATATTTGTTCAATTAATGAGTCTCAATAGTTCGATAGTTGAATACAATTAGAGATGCAAGCCACCTCCAAATTGTCTAGCAAAGAAATTTTGTCTTGGTTCCTAGGTTTTATGCATTCATGGGGGAAGTAATCATGCATTATCTACCTCAATATGGCAGCCTCAATTGCTTGAGCAAAAGCTGAAGTCAAACCTCTAAGATTTTCAAATACTTTGTTAAGTGTAACTATTCATATTCTTTTGCCCTTTAAACAGTAGAGAATCAGTAAAGTATTTTCTTGGTTCCGTTGATATTAGATAGAACTATTGACTTTCCTCCTCTTT
Source organism: Pan troglodytes (assembly GCF_028858775.2). Lineage (NCBI taxonomy): Eukaryota > Metazoa > Chordata > Mammalia > Primates > Hominidae > Pan > Pan troglodytes. Next base: position 137,776,007 of record NC_072405.2, read on the forward strand.
TATGGCACCATAAAACATGTTGTACTGAAATAAAGGTTTACTTTGCAACTGAGAATTCATAGGCAAGGCTTCCTGCTGACTCCACAGAACCCAGGACAAGGGTGTCACTGTTTTTGTTGATGGAGGTATTCTTAGAACCAATTAACTACTCTTTCCAGAGGAACCTTTGGATCATAATTAGCTTTATGTGTGTGTGCACTCACACATGTTCTGGAGAAAAGAGAGAAAGTGTACTACATATAAATGAGTAATTAGGTTTCTGCTAAATTAAAAATTTTCCCAAGTCACGGTCTGCGCTTAGATGATCTGTTTCTATTCTGCTAATTTCTGCTCAGAGCAATCACTGCCCATGAAACCATCACGTTTTCTTATTCCACAGAGGTCATAGAAGTTCTTTTCTTCTAATGCAGAAAGAAACCCTTGCCCATTTTCCCCTGTGCCTGCAAAGGTCAGAGAGATGATGAAGTAATGCTCCAAAAAGATGTTTAGCCAAAGGAACTTTAGCTCAAGGCTTTGACTTTTACCCCTTAGACTAAAAGGCCACAATTTTGAGTTTCAGTGTCATGAGATCATGAAAGAGGAAGGGACCTCTGTGTTCAGCTAGGCAGAGAGGTAACAAGAAAAAGAGATGTGCTCTAGAATTAGGCTTGAGTTCTGTCGGGGGCACCTCCTGGCTGTGAGGCCTTGGGAAAGATGCTCTGTCTCATTTGAGCCTCATTTTCCACATCTGTAAATTGGGGGCAGCAAATACTGAGGGTGACATCATCTTCACTGCATTGTAGTGAGGGTCACATGAGATAGTGGCAAGAAAATGCACCTGTGAACTGTAAATAACTAGAGGAATGCATATTGTTTTTTGCTATATAGGTTGCCCCTTTTTCCAAAATGGAAACAGAGGTGCAGGACTTACCCAGAGCAGCAGCCTGGTGACCATCTAGAGTCCCAGCTCCCAGTTCAGAGCACCTTCACCTCTGCACATGACCTTCCAGTTATTGACACTCCTCCAGCAGGGCTATGTTTACCTAATGTGTCAAACTCAATCCTGAGGACAGCCGCTCTGACCAGTAGTACAGCAGTTAACATTTAGATGGGAAATCTTAGTGTGTTTGGACTTATCATATCTTAGTTTAAACCAAATAATTCAACCAAAGCATAAGAGTATTCCTTTTTCTGAGCCACCTCATTCTCAGAATTACAATTATTGATGTCACCCAAAGTGAACACCTAGCTCTAATTTATCTGAGGCCTTCCCTTTTTGAACACGGAAAGTTCCTCATGCCAGGAACTTCCTCAGTCCCAAGAAAACTGAGGCAGTCATCCATCCCAAATGTCCATATTTCTCTGAATGTCTACAATATGCCAGGCACTGTTCTGAGCTCTTTATTTACAATGTTCTACTTATTCATTTGGAAATATAGATGAGGTAGGGTTATTTCCAGTTTATGAGGTGAGGAAACTCAGTTCCGAGTGATCCAATAACTTGCCCAAGTCACACAGCCAATGTGCGTTGGAGCCAGGACCCAGGGCATTGTGAATCCAGAACTGTGTCATGTAACACTGACTCCCCGAATGCCCTGAACATTCTCAGGAATTGTGGGTGGGCGGTGTAAACTGCTTCACACCAGCTTATTTTATAATCTACCTGCCAGTTGTAATGGTTCTGCCTTGATTGGAAAGTGGTTCTAGTATTCAAACTTGGGAGTGTGATAGTGAAAAGACCACTAAGAAAATGCATATAAAGCCCTCAATTCAAGTTCCTACCACATTGTTTCTTGACTTTACATCTTGAAGTCTTTTTTTCCTTATCATATGAAATGAAAATAATAAAACCTACATCAAAGTAATACCTTGAGACTCAAAGTGTTTAGAAAACATTTTGTAAGCTAAGAAACCCAATATATTAGCAAAGTGGGGCTTAATTTATTTACATTAGGTTAATTATGTTATTGAGGATTTATATGGTGTCACTGTACAAGCTTAATGGCTCTGTTAGCCTCTAATTTTTTTGGTTTATTTCCCAAAATTTACTTTCACAACCATTATCTTCCAGATACCGTATAGCAGACATCTGTGGTTGCCTGAACAGCAGGAATTCTTCCATTTCTCTTAATGAGATCCTGATTTCCACGTGGGAACATCATCCTGTCCCCATCCTCATTCTCAAACATGAGCTTTAGCCAATCAGCACATGAAGCAATCAGTGTCAGTGAGACATTTGTGAGAACTTCTGCGAAACACAAGTTCTCGTCATCTTCCATGGGCAAATTTATCTTCCCCACTGGATGTGAACAATCATAGTTAAAGCCACTAAAGCTATCAACAGTAGACTTAAGAGTTTTGAGTGAGGGAGAGAAGACGAATCCTCACTTCATGAAAGCAGAATTAAAACTAGAAAGAGAAATGGATTTTTTTCATATCAATTTAGCCTTAAATCAAGTCACATACAAATTCCAGCTCTGCACTTTCAAGACTGAGTGAGCTTGGGTGTGACCATTAACTTCTCTGAGCTTTTGTTTCCTCATCTGTAAAATAGGGATCAATCTCTTACTCCTTATAGTGCCGTGGTGAGTGTTGAACTGGATAACAATTGTCAAGTTGCCTACCACAAGGCCTGGCAAATAAGTGCTCAGTGAGTGAGGGCTTTCCCTCGCTGCCCTGCCCCTAGCGGGGAAGACTGGGCAGTGACTATATAAAAAATGATTTGAAAATAAGATTCTTGTTTGGAGTTTAATAAGACTCCGAGAACTTTGCTCATGTTACTGTGTGTGATACAATAAAGGGAAAGGAGGCTCAATTATTTCTTACTGTCTCATTTTCATATCTGTTTACATAATTCAATTTGCATTTTAATTTGCATATTAATTCACTTTCCAAGATGAACCCTGGACCAAATCCTGATGCAGTATTTTTTGTGTGTGTGCCTGTGTATGGGATATAAGGTATGGCTTTGGGAAGAGGACAACCATGACCCTGATAAACAACTGGCTAGAAGACACAATTCCTCCAGTTACAGCCATCCTTAACCTCCTCATTCCCAGTCTCTTTGACCATATACTAAAGCTGTGCTCACTCAGTCTAGGATTGTCCCATATTAACATAAATCTGAAAGAGAGAACAATCTTTATTATTAGAGGAGAGTAGGTCTTCTCTGGCTGTTCAGCTATATCTTGGAAACCCAAAGATGCAGCTGGCCACTCTTCAACAACAGCAGCAGATAAGGAAGTAACGTGTTTGCTCCATCTGAACACCATCCAAAAGGAAATCCTCTCCAAGCCTACAGGAAACTCCAAGACTACAGCTGGCAACAGAACACAGGGAATAAGAAGCGGCTAGGTTTAAAGGCAGGAGCATAGAAATCAAGAATTTTCAGCCACCTCTGCTTCAACTATGTATTTCCCACTCTGGGAACCAGGGTTCCCACCTGTAAAATGGGCAGTCAGAAATAATGAAGAGTAAGAAACAATCTCAACATCAGGTCAGCTACATCCAGCACAATCCTGGAGTGTGAGCACATCCTAGGTTATGTGAGCACATACCCTAGACCTATAGGATAATGGATGGAGTGAACCCTGCAGGAGTACAATAAGTACGCCAGTGCTCCTTCAAAAACTTCCTTCCATTTCACAGGATTCTTTTCTTCCCAGCAAAATCCTTATCATCTCTGAGGCCCAGCTCAAATGCTGTCTCTTCTGTGATGTTTTTGCAACACTCATTGCCCAAGTAATCCCAGTTATTCAAGCTCTTAACCACACAATGCCCTGTCCACAGACTCTGAAAGATGCTGATGCATTGTTGTGTCCCATGTCTGTTTCCCCAGCAGGTTGTGAGTTCTCAGTTGAATTCAGTTTCTTGTTGCAGAGTCTTTACCAAACCACAGAAGAATCAAAGTTGAACAACATGGAGTATCTACATTGGAGCAGCCCACAGTTCAGGGATGGACACAGAACAAGAGAGATTCATTACGGACATGAAGCACAGAGATGTTGGGGTTTTCTCTGTTGGGAAGAATAAAAGGTCCAGAGAAGCTTCTCAAAGAGATGGCACCTCAAGGGTCAGGACCTCACCTTATTAATCTCCATGACCCAGCATCTACTACAGCATCTGTCACAACTGGGCTCTGAAAATGTTGGCTAAGTAAATGAATGAATGATATCAATACACAGGGTTTTTCCCCATTTTCTGAATATTCTGGACTACGGGATATCTCAGAACAGTACTTAGCACCTAGTGTGTGGTCAATAAATTCTTGTTAAACCACTAAAAATTGCTGGACAGCTGAACTGAAAATTACTCACAGCCCCATTCAACTGCATCAGCCATGAAAATCAACTCAGAATTTGCAAATCTATGCTGGCATTTAGCACTTAACATGTAAATACAGAGTGTCAGCCATGTGGCTAAGATCAGCTTTAATTCAGTGTTCATCTCTGAAATTCATTAATGATTAAATACTTTTTTCCTTTGCTCTCTATGGGAGTTGAAACAAGTATCATGTATCCAAAGACCAGGGTTCAGTTTGGCCCAACATTAATTAACTTAATGTTTCAACAAAAATTTATTGACCATCTACTAGGTGCTGAGTGCTAGAATCCATTGACTACCTACTAATGAAGTGCTAGATTTTAACACAGGGACATCTGTGGTAAAACAGTAAATTCTCTAACCTCATCTAGAGGGGTTGAATGTTCTGCCTTTGCCTACCTTCTATAGTCAGAGACTACTGGTATTTCAATCCGTAAGTATTAACTGAAAGTCACTCTAGTTCTCTGCACATGTGAAGCAGAGCATATTATTATTTTGTCCTTGTTGCTCTATCTAAATGTCATTCCCTCTTCTCCATCCCATCACTTATTTTGTCCTTGGAATTCCTTCTGGATTTCCTCAAGATTATATAGAAGCTCCATGAAGGCAGGACACTGTCTGACTCATTGGCTCCTGAGTCCCTTGAACGTAGTGCTGAGCTTGGCATATAGCAAGGGCTCAATAAATGTTTATTGAATGAATATATGACATGATGAATGATTAGATGAAAACGTCTCCTTTTCCAGGAAGTTTTCCCTGTTTCTAAAAAGGAGTTAAGGGCCTCTGCTGAGGGCTCCCCAAGTCTCTCCTCTGGGTCCAGCAGAGCACATTCTCCTTCTCCATTTTCTCCTGTCTCCACTGCTCAGTGGAGAGTTCCTCTAAGGCACAGGCCATGAGTGTTTCATCTCTAATTTCCTGACTCTAGCAGAGGGATGTTCACAAAGGATGTGCTCAGATAATAAATATCGATTAAACTCAACAGACCTAAACGAAGGGAATCTCTAAACTCCTGGGTAACTCACTGCAGATTGGCCCTCGATCGGTTTCTAGGGATCCACTCTATCCCCTGAAAACTCCGGTGGTACTGAAGAGCCTCTTAAAGTTAAAAAGCATCAGTGGGATGGAGGTGGGATTTATGTTGATCATCAGAGGCCAAAAGTCCAGTCACAGCTGTGGGAATGAGGAAAAGAGTGAATACTATTCGTATTTCTTACCATTAAAACTAAAAATCATATTCTGATACTGTACACAGAAGAATCAAGTGCATTCTCCAGCAGGCAATTGACACCGGCCTGCTTATTGGAACTGCGAAAGAATAAGCAACCACAAAGGCAAGAATACACAAGTACTGTTCTGCTTATCCCAGGGAGGTGATTCATGGGCTCTTCCTGCCATCTGGTTTCCTGGCAGGGATGGTAGAGGCAAATCTGAGGTGGGACCACTTGCTGCTTAGGATAGCAATGTGGTAAGAAGCATCACCAACCTGCCATCATCACCAGTCAGACAACTTGGGGCTCTCCCCTCTTGATAGCACTGCCCTCAGGCTGCTCTGTCCTGACGGTAATTTTGGTCATGGGGAAAAGGCACCAATTTTACCCTTACTTTCTCCCCCATAATGGTACCTGATGGCCCTCATAATTGTAAAAGCACACAATCACAGCAGCTATTAACTTGCTGACACATCCTTGAGTTACTCTTCTAAAATATATCCCTAAGTGGATTGCAGAAGTCTCTGGGTGACTGTAGGATCAGACCATCCAATGCAAGACATCACCAGTCCATTGCTGTCACTGAAACTTGGCTTTGTTGGGATGGCATTGGTCTGCAGCAACCTTCCCGGCACTGGTTCCTCAGCCCACTGGAGCCAAGGATTTCTGGTGGGAACATCTGGTAAACCATAGGATCTTTCTGTTCTCCACATTACCCAGACATGCATGCATTAGGGGAGAAAACATAAACATTTATACTCTCAATCTGCTCCACCCCTCAAAAACGGTATAATGCCTAAAACAGGTCTGGTTTCTATCAGGGACAGTTGGGCCATCTCTCTGTATTCCACTTCCCTCATATATTAAAGTAAGAAGACACACTTCCATTTAAAGTTAAAAAGAAGAAGGATCAGCTTCTTTTGAGTATGTAAAGTCTCAGTGGCATCAACCAATAAGTGGAGACTGTTAAACTCTCCAGTGGTGGAATAATGCGGACAACCTTGTGAGTTTACATGTTTGTGCATGCTTGTCATGCGCTAGAGAGTGTGCTAAGCACTTTACAAGTCTTATTGCTTCTAATTTTCACAGCAAACCTAGGAGACAGGTATTATTACCATCTCCATTTTAGAGGTGAGGACACAGGCTCAGAGATAAAGTGATATGGCCCAAATCCCCATGGCTAGTTAAATAGTGGTGCCTGGGTTTGAATCCAAGTGGCCTAAATTCAAAGTCCAGGCTCTTAGCCAATACTCTGGGTTAGGGTAAGAAGAAAATTGGATAATGTATGAATCAGAGATATTCCAGATTAAAGGAAGCTTGAGGAGCTCCTCCCCAATGTTTTGATGTTGCAGGTGGGGAAGTTTTTGAAATTGGAAGCTGCTTAAGGCTTAAATTGTTATGAGCCAACACTTGGCAAGAACGAGTTGCCCAAGTTCTTTGCAATTCTGATGGCTAGGCCCATATACTCTAGCAGAACATTTTGTACATGATTGTTGCTCAAGTAATATTATTTGAAGAAAGAATGACAGTTTGACTCAAAATGAGAAGATCTTGACTCATACTTCACCATCAAAACTGATTCCTTTTCTGTGGCCATTTCTTCATCTGTAAAAAGGGCATAGTGGTTTCTGCTTAACTTTAAGACACCAAGATAAAAGGTTACATAAACCCACTGAGGCATATTCCTACAATGCACATTTATACATCCTTAGTGGCATTCTGATGGCTGATAAAAGTAAGACTTACTGAAAATAAAAACAAGAAAGAAAGAATAAATAAAAATAAATTTTCATATTGTTGCCAGACTGAAAACTCCCTTAGAATAAGGATGGTGTTTGGATTGGTCGCCACTGTATCTGTAATGCCAAGTAGTTATCACTGTTTGTATACATTTGGAGAATAAAGGAATGCATCACCAAGAATGTTTAATACAATGCAAAAGGAATTTTGAGAAAAAGGTAGGTGGGAAAATGTAGGATACAAATTTGCACATATGGTATAAACCCAGCTCCATAAAAAAGCAAGAAATACGTAGGAGAGAAAAAGAATTTAAGCCCAGAAGAAATACACAAAACACAGAGTGGTTTGCCTCTGGATAATAGAGTAATGAGGAATCATTTTTCTGCCCCATTCAGTTTTTTCTGAATTCTTTAAATTTTCCACAATGATCAGTTGTTAATGGATAATCAGGAAAAAATGAAAAATAAAACTATTCACAGAGTCCAGCTTAAAAACCCAAGTCCTAACATAAGGAGGTCACTGAGTCTGAGCAGCTTGGGTGTGGGGATCTCGGCTGTGAGCTACCCCACTGCACACCATTAGAGCAGACGTTTAGCCCTGAGTCATATTCCAAAGCCATATTATACACTTGAACTTGCCTTCCCCAATCCTACAGCTGCACAGCAGACATGCACAAAGTCCCATATGCTTCTTTAGTGCAGATTATTCAAGAAACACAGGCTGGGGGAAATGGCATTGTCAGGAATATCACAAGACAGGCAAGACTTGCAGGTGCACAGCAGCAGAAACCCACAGCCATGGTTATTCAAGTGAAGCTGGAATCTAAAGGGATGAACAGACCTAGAAGCTCCTTGTGTGATCACTTTGTCTGTGTCTCCATAGCCAGCCTTCTCAATTAGTTGCGACTTATAAATAAGCATGTTTCTGAAATCTCCAACACATTTCCTATAGGACCAAAGAAGATAAAGAGATAGGGCCGAGTGTGGATGAGTGGAGAATACAGATATGCTCAGGCCGGGCATTTCATATGGCTTGCAGAGATTTTACTGAGTGATGGAAGGTTGCAGGCCCCATCAGTCCATCAGGGGATGTTCATTTTGAAGTGAAGATCTGGACCCTTCTGCTCCATGTGGCCCGCTCTGGTTTATGGCTCTGTCTCTGGTTGTCTATTAACATGAGTTAGTGCCAGTACTTTATAGTCTAAATCTTTGCAACAGAAAACAGCCATTCTTTGAGCTCAGCGAGCCCAGCAAGAGCAACAATGTATGGAACGAGGAGCGTCATCTCTCTGGACACTTACTTTCTGCCCCTTGCCCTAATGTACAACTACAGTCTTCTAAGCACAATACTTCTTTTTAGCAAGGCTTTAAAATACAGTTCTGCCTCTCTCTATTTCTATTCTCACTACTCCTGTTCAAGGGCCTAGTCTCCCTCACCTCTCTCCTGCACTGCTGGCTTCTACCCTTGCCCCCTCTCTTCCATTCTCCACTGGTAGCCAGAGTGAGCTTACAGAAACAGAATTGAGATCACACATCACTCCCCTGCTTAAAATAACTTAGAACTCTCCACATTGGCATGCAAAGGGCTGTTGGACTTAAGCTTCCTTCCTGACACCCCCTTGAGCTACTTGTCTCCTTTTCTATGTTCCAGCCATGCTGTTTGCAAACCTACCTAGCTTGTTCCTACCTTGGGACCCTTGCACTGACAACTCTGTCTACCAAAAAGGCTCCCCACCTGAGTGTAAATTAGTTCAACCATTGTGGAAGACAGTGTGGCAACTCCTCAAGGATCTAGAACCAGAAATACCATTTGACCCAGCAATCCCATTACGGGGTATATACCCAAACGATTATAAATCATTCTACTATAAAGACACATGCACGCGTATGAAACTTGCAGCACTGTTCACTATAACAAAGACTTGGAACCAGCCCAAGTGCCCATCCATGATAGACTGGATAAAGAAAATGTGACACATATACATCATGGAATACTATGCAGCCATAAAAAAGGATGAGTTCATGTCCTTTTCAGGGACATGGATGAAGCTGGAAACCATCATTCTCAACAAACCAACACAGGAACAGAAAATCAAACACCGCATGTTCTCACTCATAAGTGGGAGCTGAGCAATGAGAACACATGGACACAGGGAGGGGAATATCACACACCAGGACCTGTTGGGGGTTGGGGGTTAGGGAAGGGATAGCATTAGGAGAAATACCTAATGTAGATGACGGGTTGATGGGTGCAGCAAACCACCATGTCACACGTATACCTATGTAACAAACCTACACACTGTGCACATGTATACCAGAATTTAAAGTATAATAATTTTTTTTTAAAAAAAGGATCCCCATTCTCACTTACAATCTTCTTTTAGTTTGTTCTTGATAAGCTTTCAGCTCTTGACCACAAATAGGCTCTCCAGGGTCCATCTAGTTCAATTCTCTGTTTAAGATTTATTCCTAAGAAGGAGGAAGGGATTGGGGAAAGGGCTGAAAAACTATCTACTGGTCACTATGGTTAGTAACTGGGCGACAGGGTCAATCATACCCAAAACCTCAGCATCACACAATATACCAATATAACAAACTTGCACATATACGCCCAAACCCAAAATAAAAATTTAAATTTAAATTTTAAAAAATATTTCTTAAGATATTTATTCCTAACTTTGAAGTATATTTTTCTTTACAGTCTGTTTCCCTCTATAAGAAAGCAAAACCCATAAGAGACTAAGGATCTTGACAATTTAAAGCTGTATCCCCAGTACCTAGGACGTTGGCGATATCAATTCATATGTTTTTAATGCATTCCTGAATGAATGAATGAATAAAACAAATTCAAGCTTAAATGGAACCCAAAATCACAGAAATGCTGTTCTTCAGTACATTACTAAGTGCAGTGCCTCCTTGACCCGTCTACCCTAAATCATCAAAGAATAAAGAAAACCTTCAAGAAGTGATTCCGAATCCTAGTTTCACCATTTACTCCATGATTCTAGACAAGTCTTAAATTCTCTGCACCTCAGTTTTCTCTTCTAAAATAGAAGATGTAAGAGAAATAAAAACAGCTGTACCTAGAGTTGTGATGCCTATTCAATGAGGGAGTATATGTTGGGCACTTTGAACTGTATCTGGCACATGCATTACCATGAGGATATTCTCCCCATGTTGACAGCATTGTGTAATAAAAAAGCTCTTAGCTCTGCCGCTGGAAATAGGCAGGAGGGGGCCCAGCAGGGAGCAAGTCTGAAAGCAGGGAGACCCTGTAAGGAGATTGATCCCCCCACAGCTGACTGGTAATGAGGCTGGGCCAGGGGAGAGGCAGTGCAAGTAGAGATGAGCTGATAAATTAACAGAGCAATGCAGAAGTAGAATTAATAGGATTTGTCTATTGTTGGAGCTATTGGAGGGAGGAGTCAAGAGCAGGAAGCTGAGGATGCAGACCTGGCCACCCGCGATAGGGATGAGCAGCCGTCTACTCACATCCACTCATAAGCCAACCCAGGAGATGCTCAGGGCACAAATCACATACAACCTGGAACCTGCCTTGAGGACGTGGGTGCAAAGAGGGGAACCAGCAGAGACAAAAAAAATAAGTGATGAGGGTCACCCTGGGGGTACGAACAGAGGACAATGTGGTCACAGAATGGGATACGATTTCTTCAAGTATAGGAGATTTGGATAGGCATCACAGAAAAAGTGACAGCCCGCATCTTTTTTATTGCACTCCTTACAGCATACCCAAAAGCATTGGTGAGGACACAAAAACTACAGATAAGAATCAGATTCTAAAAAGACAATTCTCTTTTCCATTCCTGTGCTCTCCCCTGCAACTTCCCAATCCCTCACCTCTAATTAACCCGCCCACCCCTTCACTAGCTTCTGATTTCAGGCAACGTCCAGTACTTGTTCCACCTTTCTCTCTGACCAGCCATCAAGAAGATCTTGTATGTTTCTCCTACACACCCCTGCCCCTGGACCCAGGAATTCTTCCATTTTTCCATATTTGGGCTATATTAAGTAATAAGCCCACATGCTTTCTGTTGAGAAAATAGAAAAAGATGTTTCCCTCTGTCATAAAGCAAAAGAGGTAACCCAGGGAACATTTTGTCCCTCTAGTTATCTTCCCACAGGCCCATCAAGAATCAGGCAGTAGGTGAAAAAGAAACACAGAGAACCTAGGAACACAATAGGAAGACCACCATGGGCCCTTAGGGGGTCAGTGAAGGCTTATGATGCAAAAAGAAGGTCCCAGGTACCTTAAAAACTCCACTTCCCTCTCTAGGATCCCCAAGAGAGCTTGACACCGTCCCTCTATGCAGATGTTCATAAATCAGGCATATGTAACTCTGCGGTTTCCTGCACATAATTGATCACAGTTGAGCTGCTCAGACATTAAATCCAAAGGACATCAGAGAAGGACGAGTTCAGTAAAGAACACTGAGAAAGAAGTAGACCCTGAGCATAGATCTTGGCATACATGCGTGGGAAATGGCCTCTCAAGGGGTCATTATCCATTCAATTACACACACGTTAATTTGGAAAGAGAAAGTTCCTGCCTTGAGTAAATTACTGTCTGTTAGGGGAAGTGAAAATCCTCTAGGGGTAACAAATAACAAATTTAAATGCCTTCTGGGTCCAGCAGATACCATCAATACCTATCATGACCAAGGAGGTGGGTGGCCTGTGAAAAACCAGAGAGTCCAGGGCCACCTGAAACACCCTCAATTTCAGAAACATTTTACATTTCATGACTAGCAGATAAATACCCCTGGGGTAGTGAATTTTCAAAATCTCACACAGGTCTCCTTAGAGCAGAGTTTCTCATCTCCAGCAATATTGACGTTTGGAGTCAGATAATTATTTTTGGGTTGGGGGGTGGGTACTGATATGTTCATTGTAGGATGTTTAGCAAGATCTCTGGACTCTGCACACTAGATACCAGTAGCACTCCCATAGTGGTGACAATTAACTGTGTCCCCAGACATTGCCAAATGTATCCTGGGGAGCAAAATCATTCCTATTCTCACCTCCTGAGAAAGAAGTGCAGGATATCACAATAGCAGAGGGCAATGGAAGATGACAGTCCCATGCTAGAAGCTGCTTTACAAACACAGTCAGCTGCTATCTCCACAACAGGCGTGTGAGGAAGGATTCATGACCCTCAATGAAATGAAGAAATGCAAGCAAAGCCAAGTTGCCATTGAATGTGGCAGTTACTGTTTATTTATTTTATTATTTATTTTATTATTTATTTTATTTATTTATATTTTAATTTCTCTCTCTCTTTCTTCTTTTTTTTTTTTTTTTTTTTTTTTTTTTTTTTTTTTTTTTTTTTTTTTTTTTTTTAGAGAGATTGGGTCTCACTGTGTTGCCCAGGCTGGTCTCAAATGTCTGGCTTCAAGCAATCCTCTCACCTTAGACTCCCAAAGTGCACTTCGCCCTGCCAGAGTTACTATTTGAATCCAGACATTCTGACTCTGAGGCTGCGTTTTAACCAGCCTGACATCACGCCTCAAGCAGGGGATTTTTCAAAGGACAGGATGATGGAGCTGAGGCTCAAGAGACAGTCAGCCTTGACCTCTGTGTGTGGAGCATCCCTCCAGCGATTTCCCTGTCCATGGTGTAGAAGATGGGCTGGCGAGAGGCCACAGACGTCCGGAGGCTGCTGCAGTTGTATTGATGATAAATGACAAGGGTCTGCACTTAAGCAGTGGGAGCAGGGATATAGAAGATACTAAAACTATTTAGGATGGGGGCAATGACTCACGCCTGTAATCCCAGCCCTTTGAGAGGCCGAGGCAGGCAGATAATTTGAGGCCAGGAGTTTGAAACCAGCCTGGCCCATATGGTGAAACCCCATCTCTACTAAAAATACAAAAATTAGCTGGGCGTGGTGGCAGGCACCTGTAATCCCAGCTACTCAAAAGACTGAGGCGGGAGAATCTCTGGAACCTGGGAGGCAGAAGTTGCAGTGAGCCAAGACCAAGATCATGCCACCATGCTCCAGCTTAGGCAACAGAGTGAGACGCTGTCTTTAAAAAAAAAACAAAAATTAAAGACAAAATTGACAGGATTCATGATTGATTGAACTAGGGAGTTTTTAAACATTCTAGAATATTCCACAATTAGTCATAATACTTAATATCAACTGGTTTCATAAACCAACTAACTATCACAGCAGCTTAACAATAAGTTTTATTTCTCACCCATGTTGGTCCAATTGCGTGTTTGGCCAGCAGCCTTCAAAGAAGTGACTCAGGGATTCGAAATCCCTGCATCTTGTGGCATCGGCCTACTCTAGGTCAGGGGTCATCAAACTACTGCCTGTGGACCAAATCCAGCACTGCTTGTGGGCCAAATCCAGCCACTGCCTGTCTTTGTAAACACATTTTTTATTGGGACACAGTCATGCTCATTTGTTTACGTATTATCTATGGGGGTTTCACATTACAACAGCAGAGTTGAATAATCGCAACAGATGCAGAGACTGTATCATCCATAAGGTCTACAATATTTACTATCTGGCCGTTTGCTGGAACAGTTTGCTGACCCTTGCCCTCAGCTCTCCTTGGAGTCTCTCACTGGATTTCATGTTTCTATTGGCCAATGAGAAAAAAGAGAAAGTAAGAGGGCTCACACGAGAGGTTTATCACCAGCTGGACCTGATGCATGCCCTTCCTGTGGCCACACACTGTTCACTGGTCAAGACTCAGACTCACGGCCCCACTCACTGCAGGAAAGCTGGAAAGCATGCAGGCAATGGTGGATAAGGCTGAGAACCCACAGTCTATGCTACACATCCATCCATGGCTCTGGAGGAACTTCCTTTTGCTGATTATCATCCTTTGGTTTCCTTAGAATGGAAAACTCACATATTCTTGCAAAGTGCTATAAACAACCATATCTCACTGAGATGCATTAATGACCAACATAAACTACTGATCCCTGAGTTTAAACAAATGTATTATGTTAGTTGATAATCTTAGAATAAACATGACCTCAATTAATAAATTTTCTCAGAGCTATATACTCTCTCTTAGTTCAAGTAAGCGTACAAATGGAAATTCAGTTTAACTGGATAAAACAGAGTGTCTACTTTGTGCTCAGCACTGTGCCAAGCAGAAAGAAAAATAAAGACCTACCGGATACCTGCCAGGACCTCATCCTATGCGTGAAATACATAAATATAGAAATAACAAAAGAAGTATTATGTCTAAGTTCAAAAATATGAAGTTTTATCTTCTTATCAGCTCAGAGAAAGAATATATCATAAGGACTGGGATAGTTGAGAGTCACTTCCTGGAGGGGGGAGAAAAGCCATTATAATTTATAACTGTGTTCAATAAAAATTAAAAACAGTGAAAGTTGATCAAATGTAAAAAACACTTTAAAACTTAGAAGTCATTCTCACTATGTGATCTTCTTTAATATTCATCAAAATTCTGTAATTTCCAGTGTCATCAGGACTAGCTCAGTTTCAGTGAATTCCAGCAAGGAATGTCAAGTCACCTGTGACCTGGAACACACAGCCTGCGAGGAGAGCAGCAGGCCTGAAACAAGGGTGGGATTTTTCTTTTTCTTTTTTATTTTCTCCCCTTACCCCCTCTTTCTGATTTTTACTCCAGGGCTCTTTCTACTACCACATTGTCATTAAAAATAAAATAATGTCATTTGACAGACTTAAACTGAGATAACCACAGAAAACTCCAGATCTGTTCCAAAGCAAACAGCAGCCAGGAAATCCTTTCCATGCACAGACAGTAACATTTCTCCTTAGCTCAAGGATGGTGCAGCCAAGGGTAAAGGAAATGAGGACACAGGTTGAATGCTGTCCCCGAAGAGTGCTCCTTCCAGGAGCTCAGGTCAAAGGCAGCTTTGAGATTAAAACACAGCTATCCTGATAGGGGAAGGAAGTAGCACTGTGAGGGTTGTCAATTTTATCAAGTTCAGTAAATGAACCAGACAAAGAACAATTGATCAAGAATATGCAGCCCTTTGTTGGCAGTTCTGAAGAATTCTGGCTTCTCTCTGGGGTCATGCTCCCAGGTCCCCGTGGCCCATGCTGTTTGTCATCTACACTCACAGGCCGCTGGGACGGTAAGCTCCTGAATGACAAAGGATATCTGGGTGTGCCGCACACGTATGTACACAGTATTCTGCCTACATATGCAGGAGGTCTCCATGTTGTGGTAGAGTAGACACCCGCTGTTATGGCCCACTTGAGCCAAGCATGTCCATAGGGTGAACTGTAGCAGTCACCATGACAAGTCTGGCAAGAGGACTTCCCTTTGATGAGGAAGTCACCATGG
Source organism: Pan troglodytes (assembly GCF_028858775.2). Classification (NCBI taxonomy): domain Eukaryota; kingdom Metazoa; phylum Chordata; class Mammalia; order Primates; family Hominidae; genus Pan; species Pan troglodytes. Next base: position 137,791,577 of record NC_072405.2, read on the forward strand.
AAATGGGAGACAAAATGAAGTCATTTGCCTTGGCCCTTAGAAATAAAGTTCACATCCTTAGTGTGACATATCTGTGCCCTGGTCCCCATTCATTGGGGCAATCTTTCTGTGTCAACTCCTGCTTTTCAGTGTCCCACCAATATGAGACGCTCTGTACATTACTCACCATATACCTGGGCTTGCTTATAATTCCACTTCCTGCTTCCTGGTGTGCCACTCCCACTTTCTCCACCTGGAAAACCCCTATCCATGTGCCATACTTAGCTATTAATGTCAGTTCATATGTGACAATTTCTCCAAGGTGTTTTTTTAGTGTCAGGAAGCCACTCTTTTTGCTTTGCAACTGTGACTCTTTGTATGCATTATTAATATAGCACATGTTACATTCTGTTGACATACTCTGTGTTCTTCTCTGTTTCTCCAACCAGTCTGGATAGTTGAATGGACAGGCATGATGTCTAACTCTTTTCTGTTTTCTCCAGGCACCTATCAGAGTGTCTGACATGTAGTAGACATTCAACAAGTGTTTGCTGGAGATGGTAAATCTCAGGGGAAAATCTGGTTGGAAGGAAACTGTGAGGAAGTGGAAGGAGGCAAGAATTGAAGCTTGAAGTATTCCGGCCCCACCACTCTGTGCCCTTGAAATCATGGACACTTCAGCAAGTATTTATTTCTTCATTTAGAAAGTGGGAGTATTTTGTCTACCTTACATATTAATAACAAAGTCAAGATTAGGCAATAAAAAGCTAGGAGGAAATAGTTGATTGATTGTGTCAACAATGAATTAATAAGGACATGAAAGGAATTTGCAACATGTACTTTTAGCAACACTGATTCATTGTTACAGAGTGATAAGTCAAGAAGGAAAAAACAGAAGATGGTATCAACTGGTAGGATAAGAGGAGGGTCTAACCTTTTGGCCAATTTGCTGAGCAATCAATTCGAATTTACATCCAAATGGTCATTTGGTCTCAGAATAATGAAGAACAGAGAAATAAGAAGGTAGAAACTCACTGAATGAAATCATGACTACTCTAACTCTCCTTATCCTTCCAGATGCTGTTTAATCACATCATTTGTTGGTGTTTGCATTTGTTTATCAGTATTTGTATTCACTGAGAGGCCCACACAGGTCACTCTCAGAGTCTGGCAGCTCCAAGGAGATCACTTCCACTGTAGGTAGATTTGCTCTTATCAGCATCATTGCCTTAGAAGGGGAGAGTGTTCCATCTGCCTTAGTCAACAGTAGTAATAGTAGTAGCAATGGTGGTGACAGAAATAGGTAGCAATGGTTGTGTTATGGAAATTCACATCTATTGAAATCTCATCAATGACCATGTACTGGCCAATCATTTAACTACATCTCAGTTAATCTTCAAAACTCACCTGCAAGTGACTTACCATCTTTTATTCAACTAATATTTAATAACACCTTCTAGGCACTGGGGATATAGCACTGAACACACCAGACGAGATCTTCAGTCTCATGTCAATTATTGCTTGCTGGTGGGAGAAGAAAGACAACAGACAAAAAAAAAAAAAAAAAAAAAAAAAAAAAAAAAAAAAAAAAAAAAGTAACCGCACTAGATAACACATTTTCTTTTTCTTTTTTTTTTTTTTAATTATACTTTAAGTTCTAGGGTACATGTGCAAAATGTGCAGGTTTGTTATACTTTAAGTTCTAGGGAACATGTGCAAAATGTGCAGGTTTGTTTCATATGTATACATGTGCCATGTTGGTGTGCTGCACCCATTAACTTGTCATTTACATTAGGTATATCTCCTAATGCTATCCCTCCCCCTCCCCCCACCCCATGACAGGCCCCGGTGTGTGATATTCCCCTTCCTGTGTCCAAGTGTTCTCATTGTTCAATTCCCACCTATGAGTGAGAACATGATAACGCATTTTCTAACATGTGACAGAAAGTGACTGAAAGGTGAACTCTATTTTAGGTAGGAGAAAACTTATTAGTCTCATTTTACCAATGAGGCATTAGAGGCTCAGAGAAATTAAGTAACTTCTCCAAGATCACATAGCTACCCACGGACAGAGCAAGTCTGTCTAAACAGGAAGCAATAAAATAGCATACACAGCAGAATATAGTCAAGAATTAGATGTATTATGCTTTAAGCCTTTGTTTCGTAGCTTCTTAAGAATAGGAAGAAAAGTCAGTGTTGGCTACATTGGCTAGAAATCTTCATGAAGGAAGAAAAAGTTAAGCTTGTCTTGGAGCGTGGTTAGGATTTAGACAGGTAGAAAGAAAGAAAAGAGTTGTGAGCAGGAAGAAATGGGTATTTATCGAGGACTTATTAAGTGGCAAGAACAAGACGAAAAGTTTTAGATATGGTGTTTTAGTAAATATTTAAAGTTTTGTTTTTGTTTTTGTTTTTGTGTTTTTTTGAGACGGAGTCTCACTCTGTCGCCCAGGCTGGAGTGCAGTGGCACAGTCTCGGCTCACTACAAGCTCTGCCTCCTGGGTTCACACCATTCTCCTGCCTCAGCCTCCCAAGTAGCTGGGACTACAGGCGGCCGCCACCACGTCCGGCTAATTTTTTGTATTTTTTAGTAGAGACAGGGTTTCACTGTGTTAGCCAGGATGGTCTCGATCTCCTGACCTTGTGATCCGCCTGCCTCGGCCTCCCAAAGTGCTGGGATTACAGGCGTGAGCCACTGTGCCCAGCCAAATATTTAAAGTTTTTTAAATTTAGGCTGGTTACATGACCTTTCGAGGTGGCATAAGATGCTGGGTGTTGGGCATGTAGGTAGCAACTGGCACGCTGTATGCAGGGAACACTAAAATGGCTCAGGTACCTGAGGAAGAAATTTACATTGGGGACTATTGAGAAGTATAATTCAATGGGCTAGCAAACCAATGAGAGGCAACTGAAGACATTGAAGGAGAGGTGGCGGAAGCTGGAAGTGGCATAGGAGACAACAGGAACTGTAGCAATTTTTTCAACAAGGAAGTAAAACTCAGATGTTGGAACTGAAACCATCTTTTACCATACTCTTTCATCTTGGAGTCATCACTCTCAAATATGGCTCCCCAGCGATGCTCCCTTCTCGTATGATATTAGAATTAGTTGTATCACTTATTTGCTAGACTGGGCTACAGAATAAGAACACAGACTATGTCAACCCCTCTATCCTCTTAGAATCTGGCACGGGATCAGGCACACAGTGTTTGATTTCAACTGGCAAGGCCATGGCAATCAGGCAGACAGGTTACCTAGAAAATGGTGAAAAAATGGCACCAAATTAGGGCATCACAGCACCAGATAAAACTAAGCAGAGATTCACCTGAGGTGGCCTGAGGCAGCAGAGCCAGAGGGGCCTGACTCTGATCCCACAAAGGGGAACTCAGAATCATCACTGTGAAGGTGAGAAGAGCCATCAATTCTAAAGGATGAAGGAGGCTAAACTGATAGAAGAAAAATGAGCCAGGACATCAGAAACAAAATTAAAAACAAAGTGGAATACAGTGTGAAGATTGATTTGGGGCAAAAGATTTGAAGCTAAGACCATGAACAATGAGATTCCTTAATGGAGTTTCCCTTTGTATGATGCCTAGAACCAGCAACGGGGCAGGTGCAGTGATTTAAGGATGACTCACAGGGATGGATACCTGTTGAACACACCTTAAAAAGATGAAAGAAAGGTAGGAAGGAAAGGAGATAGATGTGAGAAACATAGATAAGGACAGGGAACTGAGGAAAGGGAAAAAGGAAATAATCCATGATATTTTCAGAAATGATTTATAACAGGGATTGGTAAACTATGACCCTGAGCCAAATTCAGTATACTGTTTCTATAAATAAAGCTTTGTTAAATCACAGCCACACCTATTCATTTAAGTAATATCTATGCCTGCTTTCAAACCATAGTTGCAGGGTTGTTGCAAGAAAGATTATCTAGCTCCCAAAACCCAAAATATTAACTATCTAGCCCTTAACAGAAAAGGTTTGCCACCCTAGTCTATAGTAAAGGAGTATTGCAATATGGATGCTAAGTGGCTAAAGATAAAGCTGACATTCTATATCAGGGCCAGAATTCTGAATGCCTTGCTAAGGTGTTAGAACTTTCTCTGCAGGCAGTAAGGATCCATGCAAATAGCCTAAAATTTTTCTCTACATAAGCATAATTCAAAACCAATCAAAGAACTCGACAGTGGCAATCAATGTGGCACGTGAACAATAAGAACACTACTGGCATGTTTAATCAACCAAGCTCTCTTCTGGCTTCAACTGCCTAAGACTTAAGAACTGTATGCTGGTCACCAGTCTGCCAAATTAGAGAGTCACAATGCCACTGTGGTCTTTAAATTTCTAATGTCCAAAATGGGGGAAATAATCCCACCTGTGGGCTTATTATGAACATAAAATTTAGATAATAGAGAAAAAATATATTAAATAAATAAAATATTTTACAAAGGTCTGACATCACTCATTCACTTACTCAATGAAAAAAAATGTATTTAGTGCCTTTTGTGCCCAGAGGAATCCAGAGATGAGGGAGATTAAGGCCCATAGACTAGAAGGAAAGATGGGATGCAAACGGCAGTGCCAAGTTCACACATAAAGCAAAGTAGGGAGGAAACCACTCAGCTTGAGAAGAAGTAGGCTGTCAGGAAAAGGGTCCATAGGAAGGGTTCCCAGCAAGGAAGAAAAGATCATGATGCTGAGGAAGGAGAAGAAGCTGCTTTCTATGTACAGCAAGTGCAAAGGCCTAATGTAGTTCAAAGTGAGTGGCACCTAGAAGCCAACTGTGGATGCAAACAGAAATGAAGCAAAAGATGGAGGGAGGAAATGAAAGGTTTTCTATGCTATGCTAAGGAACTTGGACTTTATCCATTGGAAGTAGTGAGCCTTTGAAGGATTTGGCATCCAGGAAAGACATGGTCAGAACTGGGTCACAAATGTCTCCATTGATCAGACTGTTAGTTGAGATTCCAGCTTTTCCTCCCCTGCATGAATGAAGGGGGCAGAGCATAAGACTGGTCATGACAGACCTTTCAATGACCTTTCCATTTCAGGCAAGTCAAGGTTACCACTCATAGTCATCGTCCTAGCAGCCATTGGGGAAAAGCAGCTGGACAAGAGAAAAGAATGACGGCACATGAAACACCCTTGAATAATCCCTCTAAATTGACCCCCGGCCCTGGGACATCTGCCTACAAAAGAAACCGTGCCTGCATCTGTGCCATGTTTCACATTTCCCAGGCCCGTATCTTCTCCAAACGCAATCTGGACAGCCTATATTTATCAAGCAAGAGAGGAAACAATCAAGATATTCAGGAGAGGATGGAAAGAGCAAGATAATTTCTTGATTTGGATTTACACAGTGGATCAGGGTTTGTGTTGTTCTCTCACCTCCAAAAACCTCATTGATATCTTCTCCACCTTAGAGGAAAAGAGGACTAGGAAGTGATTGATATAAAAAGAATTGCCATGGGAAGGATGCCCACGTGGGACAGTGCCAAAGCTCTCTCTCCTGATGGGACCCTCTGCTAATAGAACCACTTGACCAAGAAGGACAATTTTTTATTTTTGTTCCTAAAACTTCAGAGTGTCATGGAAGAGAGAACAGGACCCGGTTGCAGTTTGACATGCACAGAAGCCCAAAAAGGACTCACTGCTGCTGAGAGGTAGTGTCATCAAAAAGGAAAGTATGGGTCTTGTAGGCAGATAAATGTGGGTCGAAAACTGGGTCCCAAGCCATACCTCCTGTGTGACCTTAGGGCACATGCGAAACTTTCCTAAGCCTCATTTTCTCATCTATAAAATGGGTAATATATTCTAATGAATAGGTAATATATCCCAAATGCTAAGCACAGTATTTAATGTGTACTCAATATACCCTATTATTAAAATTATGCATAGCTTAATGCTCAAGATGAGTTCCCAGGCCATTTATTTAGTAAAGTATGGTGTGCTTTAAAAACAAAAATAATAATCCTACAACATGAAAGTCATAATACACTAAAAGAAATGTTTGAAGAAATGGCATCCATAAAATAAAATAATTACTATTTAAGATTTTCTACAGATTCCTTAATTAGCACAGAGTAGATATTCAGGAAATTTTGTTGAATGTTTAGATAAATTATTGAGCTAATTAATTTAATACATAATATAGGCAGATTTTAAGTCTATAAACCTGCATAAGACAAGGCAGTATTAATATAAAGAAAGCTTACATAGACCGACAAAACTGAAAAAGAACAATTGCCAAAGGATTGAAAGAACAACTCAGAGAAGAGGAATTTGAAATTACCAATAAGCCTTTGAGCAAACCAATGTTCAAACAATACATAGTTGTATAAACACAAATGCAGACTAAAGCATTATTCACTATCGAGTTGTAAAAGATTTTTAAACTAATAGCATCCTATGATTGTTTGGGTGTCATGAGATGAAGCAATTCAGGCACAGTTAGTCAGAATGGACATTTACTAGCCTTTCTGGAAAGCCACTTTTCAGCACTACTACAAGCCTTGAATGATCTGTGTAGTTTGACTCAATAATTCTACCCCTAAAAGCCTTCAATATAGAAATAGGAGAGCCATAGACAAGGATTTATCTATAGAAATGTTTGTCACACTATTATTTATATAGTATCAAAAGAAGAATAAAAGGAGAAGGAGGAGGAAAGAGGAGAGGAAGAAGGAAAAAGAAGAAGAGGAAAGAAGACTAAATGTTTAGCAAGAGAAGAATATTTAATAACATAAGGCTTGCTCTTGATATAATTTTAAATAAAAGTAGTGAATAAATAATATTAAATATCAGTATGATCATAATTTAGTGAATAAATATTAGATAGATGTAGATAGATACAAGGACAAATCCAAAAATAGATTAAAGACAGAACATAAATTCAACAAAATATTATGTAGTTATTTTGCATAGTTATTTGTGTAAATAAAAAAAGGCTGCTTAAGAGAGAATAAAAATTGCATTCTTATCTAACTTCTAAATAGCAAAAAATGGGAACCCAGGACATTCAGATGCTTCTTAGCTTATAATGAGAGTATGTTCCAATAACTCTATCTTAAGTTAAAAAACATTTAATACACCTCACTTCCTGAAGACCACAGCTTAGCCTAGCCTACTTTAAACATGCTCAGAGCACTTATATTTGTCTACAGTTGAGGAAAATCTACCACAAAGCTTATTGTATAATAAAGTGTTGAATGTCTTATGTAATTTATTGAATGCTGAAAGTACACTTTCTACTGAATGAATATCACTTATACACCATCATGAAGTCCAAACATATAAGTCAAACCATTGTGAATTAGGATAGTGAAGTAATATCATCAACCAGCTAAGAGAAAACCATGCTCAATCTGCAGTTGTATGCACAAAGAGGGGTAACTTGTGGGAACTAGAGATTGACACAATAGAATTAAAATATAGGGCAGTAATAACAAGGGAGTTTGGATGAAAAATAATCAGTTAAAATATTATGTATTTTTATATTGTTCAAGTGTATAGAAAAAATAATACATTTAAACTTTGTTAACATGGTATGTGTGTTAAAATAGGTAGGTAACTACTAAAATGATAGTCACACAGCATATAATTGCCAAATAAGTAGAGGGGGAAAAAATGGAAAAAAACTGAATCAATCACAATGAAGGCAAGAAAGAAAAAAAAGAAAAGAAAAGAAACATAAAAGACAGGAGAAGTGGAAAGCACATAACCAAATTTTTCAAATAAATCCAAATATATCAGTGCCTAGTCTGCTCCAGCTGCCATAGCAGAATATCATAGACTAGGTGACTTAAACAACAGAAGTTTACTTCTCGCAATTCTGGAGGCTGGAAATTTGACATCAGGGTTCCAGTATGACCGAGCTTTGGTGAAGGGACTCTTCCTGGTTTGCAGAGAGTCACCTTCTCACTGTGTGCTCACATGGCCTTCCCTCTGTGTGTGCATGGGGTGAGAGAGAGAGAGAGAAACAGCAAAATAAATGGTACTGAACAGCAAAATAGGATGGCAAACAAATCAGTGCCTGGATTTTGTGACAGTTTGGTTTATTGTTCAGAAATATTCACCCTTTTGCCAGTTCTACCATGGGTGTGATAAGTGCCCCACCCACTGAGGTGACTTGTTTTAATCAACAGTATATGATATGATTTGGATGTTTGTCCCTGCCAAGTCTCATGTGGAAATGTGATCTCCAGTGCTGGAGGTAGAGCCTCGTGGGAGGTGTTTGGGTCATTCAGATGAATCCCTCAGGAATGGCTTGATGGTTTCATATTCTCACTCTTGTGTTGCACGCAAGATCCAGTTGTTTAAAAAAGTGTGGCACCTTCCCCCTTTCTCTCTTGCTTCCATTCTTGCTCTGTGATACCCTGCCTCCTCCTTCGCCTTCTGCCATGTGTCGAAGCTTCCTGAGTCCCTCACCAGAAGCATAGCTGGCCCTGTTTCATGTACAGCCAGCAGAACTGTGAGCCAAAATAAAACCTCTTTTCTTTATACATTACCCCGTCTCAGGTATTCCTTTACAGCAATACAAAAACAGACTAACACAGTATAAGGGCAGATATAATTGGAGCAAAGGCTTAAATGTGTTTATATATATAAAATGGGGTTTGGCCTTTTATACTTCTGTGATAATGATGAGAAAAACATATTCTAGTCTGTGGTCTAAAAAGGGTGAGAGACACATGGAACAGACCTGAGCTTATCCTGTAATTTGGAAAAAAACAAACAGCAGAATCCCACCTAGATCAGCCAAACCCAGCCAATTCACACATGTGAATCAGTGTGAATCAGAATGAGACATTGAGTTTTGTAGTAGTTCCTTACACAGCATATTTTGTGCCAACAGCTAACTGATACAGAGCTATATTTATAAACTTGTATCAGCCAGCCCCAGAGAGACCTATAAATATATGACTGACAGTAAGTCACCAAGTGTATTGGGTAACAGCTAAGTGATATAAAGTAATATTTATAAACTTCAATCTTTATGTTGAAAGAATAACAACCAACAGTTAATGGATTAGAAAAATGACAAAGAATGTACACATGAAAAGAGAACAATGACAAAATCAGAAAGCAATTACATTCTAAATCAACATCCATATCTCTGCAAAGGACTTGATATACGCTTATAGATTCAAAAAGCTCAGCAAACCACAAGCTGGACAAACCCAAAGAAATCTATGGCAAGGTTCATTATAGACAAACTTCTGAAAATTAAGGACAAATAAAAAAATTGAAAACAGTGGGAAAAAATGACTTTTTATAGAGAAAAAAATATGAATGACTGATTTCTCATCAGAAACCATGAAAGCCAGAAAGAAGTGACATAACACATTTAAAGTGCTGAAAAAAAAATGTCAACTCAAAATTCTATAACCAAAAAAAAATATTTCCCTGCAATGAGGAGGAAATCAAGACATTCTCAGATGAAAAATAAGAATATTTTTGTCAACAGAACTACCCTAAAAAAATGACTAAAGGAATTTCTCCAAACAGCAAGGACATCTGGAAGAAAGAACAACAGAAAGAGGAAAATTACAGGTAAATATATTTTGCTTCCCCTTTTGAGTTTTCTAATTTATGTTTGATAGTCGAAGCAACATTTTTAATATTGTCTTACGTGGTTCTGAATGTATGTACAGAAAATACTTGAGACAATACATTATAAATGAAGATAGAAAGGAAGGAATGTTTTTACACTTCACTTGAACTAGTAAAATTTCAATACCAGTAGACTATGATAAGCTATGTATATACAATTTAACATATATAGTAGCAACTATTTTAAAAAGCTATACAAAAAGATACCATCAAAAATATTATAGGTAAGTCAACATGAAATTATAAATCATGTTTAAGTAACCCACAAGAAAAACAGAAAAAGAAAACAGATACATGAAAATCTGAGAGGAAAAAAAAAAAAATAGAGAACACAATGGGAAGCTTCATTCAGTGTAAGGGTACTAGAAGTTCTAGCCAGTGCAATTAAGAGGAAAAAATTAAATAAAAAGGCATAAGTGTTGAAAGGAAGAAATTAAACTGTCTTTATTTGCAAATGACATGATTATCAGCACAGATAATCAAGATAAATATATAAAAAGATTTCTAAAACTAATAAGTTAGTTCAGTAAGGTTGTAAGCTATAAGATAAACAAAGGAAAATCAATTGTATTTGAATGTATCAACAGTAAACATATGAACATTAAAATTAACAATACAATATAATTTATGTTTACTAAAAATATAAAATGCTTAGGCATAAATCTAACAAAACCCCCACAGTACTTGTAGGTGAAAACTATAAAATACTGATTAAAAATGATCTAAATAAATGGAATAACATAGCATGTCCATGGATTGAAATACTCAACATAGTCAGTTCTCTCCAGATTGATACACAGCTTTAATGCAATTCTTATAAAAATCTCTGCAAGATTTTTTTGTAAATATAGCTAAAACAATATTGGAAAAAAAATAGTGAAGTGGTATTCCAAGGCTTACTATATGGCCAGAGTACTCCAGACTGTGGTATTGGCAGAGGCATTGTATTAGTCCGTTTTCACACTGCTGTAAAGATACTACCTGAGACTGGATAATTTATAAATAAAAGAAGATTAATTGACTCATAGTTCTGCATGGCTGGTGAAGCCTCAGGAAACTTACAATCATGGTAGAAAGCAGGGAGAAGCAAACACCTTCTTCACAAGGCGGCAGGAGAGAGAGAGGGGAAGGGAAAGGAAACACTCATAAAAATGGATCTTATCAAAATTAAGAATTTTGCTCTCTGAAAGACCCTGTTAAGGGGTTAAAAAGATAAGCTACAGTTGTAGGAAATATTTGCAATCCACCTATCCAAGCAACAACCAATATCTAGAATATATAAAGAACTCTCAAAACTCAATATTAAATGCAAATAATACAATTAGAAAATGGACAAAGTACATGAAAAGATGTTTCACCAAAAAGGGTGTGTGTTTGTGTGTGTGTGTGTGTGTGTGTATGTACTGTATATGGCAAATAAACACATAAAAATATTCAATATAATTAGCTGTCAAAGAAATCCAAATTAAAACCACATTGACATATCACTACACATCCATCAGAATAGCTAAAATAAAAAATACAACACTAAAGTCATTATCACAAAGAAATACAAATTTATGTTCTACAGGAATTTGTACATAAATGTTCATAGCAGCTTTATTCACAATAACCAATAGGTAAATGGTTAAATCAACTGTGGTACATCCACACCATGGAATACTACTCAGCAATAGAAAGGAATAAAATATTGACATACACAACAACTTGGATGAATTTCCAGAGAATTATGCTGAGCAAAAACAGTGACTCCTAAAAGACTACACACAGTATAATTCTCTTTACATAACATTCTTGAAATGATAAAATTATAGAAATGGAGAAAAAAATCAGTGGTTGCTAGGGGTTATGGAAAGGGTGGGGGTTAGGAGAAGGGAGCGTGGCTATAAAATAGCAACATAAGGCAAACTTCCGTGGTGAAAATGTTCTTATCTTGATTGTATCAGTATCAATATCCTGGCTGTAATAACGTACTATCGTTTTGAGAGATGTTAGGATTAGCAGAAAGTTAGTAGAGAATACATGGGATCTCTCTGTATTATTTCTCAACCCCATGTAAATCTACAATTATTTCAAAAGAAAAGGTTAATTTAAAAAAGCAATACTTGTACAAATATTTTAATGAGGTACCCTAATATTTCACAAGATACCTCTTGCAGTTTTCCGAGAAAGAATTTTTAATGAATCTTTAAGAATCAGACTCAATTGATTCTTATGACTTTAAAATGGAAATCTTGGCTTATCAAAAAAACTTATACATCCTCAAAAAATGTAATTGGTGTTTACATGTGATATACTAAAATTAAATTTTTTTTATTGAGGAAATGTTAAAGTTTGGGTCAGAATTTATAAACAAAAAGAGTTAGAAAGACAGAAAATATAAACCAATTTTTCCCAGTAAAAATCAGATAGAAAATATAATTCTAAAGAGATATATTTATAGTGGTATTATTAAATATAATGCACACAATAAGAAAAAGTGTAAGCCATTTATGGATAATATTGTAAAACTTAATGGAAAGACATTAAAGGAAATCTAAATAAATGGTAAGCTATATAATATTGTAAGTAAGACAGTATCTTAAAGATGCGAATTTTCCCCAAATAGATCTATAAATTTAATGATATTTTACCAAAAATCCTAACAGCATGTTTTCATATATCTTAACTGATTCTAAAATTTGTACAAAAGTTCAAGAATAGCCAAGATGCTCCTGAGGATGTAAATCAAAGTTATGGGACATCCCCGGTAGGATATCAATAATTGTTACAGAGATTTAGGGATTAAGCCAGCGTGGTGCTGGTGCAGAAATTAACAAAATGACAAATGGAAAAAATAGAGTGCCTATGAACAAACATATACCCAAAATGGAAACTGTTATTTACAAAATGGTCATTGCAGATCACAGGAAAAATAACTTTTTAATAAGTTGCACCGGAATAATGATTATTTATAAGTATTACATCGATATTTGATCCCAGCCAAAGATCTCTTTCAAGTGGAATGATTTGAAGGTTAAGGAGCAAACTATAAAGCTATTAGAAGAACATAAGAGAATATATTTGTGGTTTTGGGGTGTAGAAGTATGTTTTTAAAAAACACAAACCTTAAAAGAAAAAATAGACAAATTTCACTACATTGAAGTTAAGAATTTTCTTCATCAAAAGACACAATAAAGAAGCAAAAAACCTCAAGCTGAGTGAAGACATTTTTAAACATAATCAATAAAGGCTTTGTATCTAGCATCTATAAATATTTCCTAGAAACCAAATGTTTTAAAAAGACAGCCAAATAGATTGGGAAAAAGTTATAAACAAGCATTGCACAGAGAAAAGGACACACAAATGGTCCAAAAACATAATGCTTAGCCTCTTTGGTAACCAGGGAAATATATATTGAACCCACAAACAGACAGTTACCATTTCATGCCTGACAGACTGGCAAAAATCTTAAAGGTGTACAACACCAAGTGTCAGTTAAATTGTGGATCAATGAGAACTATAACACATGGCTGGTGCGAAAGTACATTGGCACAGCCATTTGTGGAATGTTTTGGCACTGAGCAATAAACGTGAACATGTACAGTGGATATACCACAAAA